>NW_004955447.1:14011191-14030746 GCF_000276665.1 Chinchilla lanigera
ATGCCGCCACCTGCCGTCCGCGCGGAGCAATGCCGCCACCTGCCGTCCGCGCGGAGCAATGCCGCCACCTGCCGTCCGCGCGGAGCAATGCCGCCGTCTGCGGTCACTCCTGGGCCTCTGGTCTCCTCCAGAACAGGAGGTGGTTCGTTTGCGGGGTCTCTGCTACTAGTTTTGAATTTTTCCGTCTGAAAACAATATGTAAGCCTCTAAAAAAAGAAAGACGCTCACATACAGACGAAATGAAGGGTGCAATAGCTCACCGGCCCTCTGGGGTCAGGAACGGGTCACACCACCTTGGGTTCCCCTAGTCCATGGGGAGGGGTTTGCGTCCCACGGCTCTTCGCTTCCCGCACCGACTCTCCATAACGTCAATGGAGTTGTCCTGCGGGACTGCTGTGGGGTCGGACAGGACAGCCCTGAGCACCAAGGTGGACAAGTTGAAAGCCTCATGTGTCCCTAGACGTGCCCACGTGTGAACCCTTGCTCTAAAGTGACCAAGCAAGACAGCCCGCACGTCTCCAGTACTGGGGGGAGAACTGCGGTGCCTGGATTCCACGGGGCAGATCCTGTTTTCAGTTTTTAGGAAGTGGCTTTTGTGAATGTTTCCTTCATGCCACACACCTCCCCCCAGGTGAAATGGGCTGAAATTTAGCTGCTTTTTATGCCTGTCAGGTAAGCTTCAGATTGTTTACAGACAGAGTGAGAATGTACTTCATTACATACAAGATACAAAACAGCTTCAGGCTAACGGCATCCTGCTTATTTAATTTAGCATTATAGTAGCCCCTCTGCAGTAATTTTCCTTTTGAAGGTGTTACACGTAGTCAGCAGCAGTCCAATACTATCGGATGATACAATGAAGTATTTCGAGAAAGACCACACTCACATAATTTTCATGTTAGTTATAATGATGAGGCTATAATCATTCTATTTTGTTATTATTGTTAACCTCTTACTGTATCTAAATTAGAAGACCTCATAGGTATGTATGTATGTATAGAAAAAGGACACAATATATAGAGTTCCATACGACCTTCAGTTTGGGGCACTCAGTAGTGACCTTGGAAAGGACCCTGCAGAAAGAAGAACGTAAGTGCGGTGCTGTACGTAAGAGAAAATCAAGGTTGATAGTGGCTAATTTGCCCCCATTCACAAAACAAGTAAGTGATGGAATTAATTTGGAAGAGGATAATCAAGAAGTTTAGAAGAAAGCCAGGCTTAGGCATACAAGTAGGAGAACTGCTATAGTTTATATCAGAAATGTCTCCCAAAGGCCTCATATACGCATAGGCAGGACTTTTTAAAGGTGAGTGAATTATGAAGGCAATATAGCTAACTTGTGCTAGGAGATGGGGCCTGGTTGAAAGAGGGGCGTCACTGTGGGAGTGACCTGGAAGGGTGCAGCTCCCTTCCCAGTTCCCCTTTCTCTCTCTGCTTCCTGGCCGCTGTGTGTGACCATCTTTCTTTTCCCAGTCCCTTGCTCCATGCTGTTCCTATTTAAGGCTTCCAAACTTCCAAACCATGAGCCAAAATAAGCCACTCTCCTTTAAGTTGTGGATGTTGGGTATCAGGTCTCAGCAACCAGAAAAGTGACTGACACAGATTTTAGTACCAGAGAAGTGAGGTCACTGCTGTGACTTCCAGACTATGTAGTTTAGCAGCCTTGAGAACGGATCTGGAAAGGTTTGGAGATGCCAGCTAGAGAAGCTGTAGAATGCTGTAGGCTTAACTTGGTGGGAGATGCTAGTCAGAGCTCAGAAGAACAGTGGTGATAAAAATGCAGACATTAAAGGCCAGGTTCAGGAGGTTTCATTTGGGATCAAGCCCTCCATTGGCAGTTGGACTTGAAACCATGTGTGTTGCACAGGCAAAAAATTTATCTACATTTTGCTCATCTTCTGAGACCTTGGAGAAGGCTGAGATTTTGGGGTCCAAGACTAATTAGTCTGGCAGAGGGAATTTCAAGGCTGTTCAGTGTTCAGGCTACAGCATGGATACTGCTTGCTGCTTTTAGCAAGATCTGCTGTCAGAAGCAGGAGCAAAGGGCCAAGCTAAATCATTTGAAATTTTTTTCTGGTAACCAGAAAAGGAGCACCTGTAAAATGGGGGCCTGTAAAATTTTGGTCAATCAAAACTTGGTTGATGAAAACATTAGCACTAGAAAGAAGCCAAGTACTTTGCGTCCAGACAGTAGAAAGGATGACTTTCTGCTGATCCTGAAATTAACAAGACCCCACCCTTCAAAAGCTCAAAGGTTCAAAAGTGAAAGACTTTGCTTTGAGAGGAGAGGCCCAGGACACCCTACTTGTGAACTGGGTTCCTAGGAGTTGTTTCATGGTCTTCAGTCAGGCAGGCACTCAGAAACCTCTGCAGCATTTATTAAAGAGAGCCTACCTACAGCTCAAAGGGGTGGCAGAACTTGTCATCCACATGGTCCTGATTTTACAGGCAGGCAGAATGGCAACGCTGTGGGTCAGGAAGGCTCCCGCCCAGATTTCAGAAGACCTAGGAAACCAGGTCAGTGGCTTGAAGGTCAGTGTGAGAAGCTGTGAAAGTGGAGCTGAGAGTGAAGTGGAGACTCCAGGAGGTTAGAAAAGCCGGGACCATGGAATGTATGCTAAAGAAAGCCATGGGCAGTGAGCAAAGCTACCCCGAGAGAGGCGTGAAAGTTGAAAGCAGCGATGCTACAGGGCTGGTGCTGCCCAAGCCCTTCAGAGTTTACATCTTTGCCTTGGGTGCAGGACATTGAGCTACAGAACTTAATTTGCAAGGTTTCAGTCTTGCTTTTGCCCCATGCTTTCTACTCCCCTATTCCTCCCTTCTGGAAGAGGAATGCTCACCCTGTGCCATTTTTTGTTGGAAGTGTTTAACTTTCCTTTCATTTTCACATGCGATCATGGCTAAGAGTTTTCCTTGTGTCTCAGAGGAGACTTTGGACCTTGATTTTTCAATAATACTGAAACTGTTGGCACTTTGGCGACTCTTAAAGATGGAATAAATTTATTTACTATAAAGAGATGTGCATGAGTCTCTTGGAGAGCAGAGGCAGGATGTTACGGTCTGTAACAAAAATGTCTGCCAGAACCTCCATGCACTCATACAAAGGGCTTTGGAAGATGATTAGATCCTGGAGAGGCCGTAACTGACTTACTAGTAAGAAGTGGGGTCTGGTTGGAAGAGGTGGTCACTGGGGCAAGACCTGGAAGGATGGAGCTCCCTTTCCAGCTGCTTCCTTCTTTTTCTTTCTCTCTCTCTTTCTCTCTCTCTCTCTTTCCCTCTCTTTCAGTCTCTCACTTCCTGGCCACCATGGTGTGATCAGCTTTCCTCTGTCCACCTCTGTCCACTCTTCCACCATGCCCTGTAGTGACCGAGACAATGGACAGCCAGGACTGATACACAAGCTCGTCTCACCACATTCCCACTACATTCAAACCCTCATGCTTCCCCTACAGCGTGGCCCCACCCAGGAGCTCCAGGCTCTCCACCAGAAGGGTAAAATTATTCTAGAACTGAAAAGTATGACAGTGAAGAATGTAAAGTATATGGACATTTTTAATTTCACTATCAAAAACCATATGAAATAGGCAGAGTACCAAGGAGCAGAGGTGTTTGTTTTCATTAATTCATCCACTCAAATTCATTTATATAATAAAAAGAACTTTTGAAAAATAGGGCATATTTCATTTTTCTGGCCTCCTCAACCTCAAGTTGAAACTTGTAAAGGGAAGGGAAGAGCTTTCTCCATTCTGGATCAGATGTAGGATATAGGCCAGGCTGGTCTCCACTCACGCTGTGAGAAGAGCCAGTTATGGAGGATGATCCAGTGTGTGAGGCTGTGAGTGTGAAGCAAAAGGGGCACTGGAGACCTCAGAATTTAGAAAAAGCCAGGACCGTGAATCATCTGAGGAAAGCTGCAAGGAGGGAGCAAAGCAGGCCTAAGAGAGAAGCTGTGGAAGCTGTAACCACCAGAAGTGCCATAGGGGTGGACTCATGCAAACCCTTTGGAGCTCACAATGTGCCACAAGTTGCTTCAGATGCTGCATGTGGAATTACAGGACATAATGTTAGCCCTGCTGGATTTTGGACTTGCTTTGGTCCCAATGTTTGTACCTTTTGGAAAGGTACTGCTTATTTTGTGCCACTGAATGTTGAAAGTGTTTCACTTTTCATTTGTACAGGGCGTCACAGCTAAGAGTTTGCCTTACATCTGGGAGGAGACTTGGGACTTGGACTTTTCAGCAATGCTGAAACTGTTAGGACTATGGCAGCTCTTGCAGATGAACTAAATGCCTTTTGCATAAAGGGGTGTACATGAGTCTTTAGGGGTGAAATGTTATGGTTCTAATGTAATAACATGTCTTTGTATCTGGAAACTGGTTTAAAGAAATGTATCTGGTTGCCAAGTTGACAAGGGGTGGAGTGTTATGGTTAAAACATTGTGTCAACGTGGGGAGTCTAGAGGTTTGGCTAAGTGACTTAGCAGGAAGCCAGGGTGCTTACTTTGTATACATCCTGAGCCTGTGGAAGAGGAGGGCATGGAGATTATGTGAGAGCTACACGCCCCTTAGGTGGGGGTAGCCTGTTTACAATGTAAGGCAGGGAAAGAGGATGCTTGCTGCCATTCCTCCTGTTTGCTCTGGCTGCTTTGCTGTTCAGCTGCCATTCCCCTTGCTCTTGTTGCTTTGCTACTTTCTGCCTCGGAGCCAGCCAAGTATGGACTGAAACCTCCACAATCTGTGAGCTAAATAAGCCTTTCCTTCCTTCATTTTGGGCATTGAGTATTTTGTCTCAGCAACGAGAGAAAAGTAACCAAGACACCTCTCAAGCACTGATACTGAATGAAACCGACTTGAGTTTCCACAGGATTAAGAGTCTTTGTCCGTGTCTTCTCCATTTTGAGAAAAGTCAGAACCAGCGTCACCACATACCTGAAGTCTATGAAGCTCAAGATCTGCCCTGCTGTTTACAACTGGTGAGACTTGGGGCCTGTCACTCAGTGTCCCCAAGTGCAGTGACCCTACACATGAGGCAGAGCACTGTAGGGAGACACCTCAAAGTGCAGTGAAAGCCTGAACTCTGCACTTTGTGTCCAGCACCATTTAAGATTCCAAACTTGACATGGGGAATGAAAGGGAATTCCCAGGCATTTGAGAAGGAAGCTTGTCCTCCAGAGGCCACCGTAGAGGGGATTTCATGGTTGCCATCCTTGGAGGGAATCGGTATTGCCCAGTCCTTTGCACGGGCTTCTGGGCCAGCCAGACCCAAGAATGTGCAAAGAATCTGAACAAACTGCTGTGCACAGAACCCCTTGCACTCTGAACACAGCCAGATGCTCTGCCATTCTGGAATTATCCCGAAGCTCAGAGAGATGCGACCTGGGACACCCAGAGATTTAGCATCTGCTGGAATGATGCCAGGATCAGTCCTGTTAGGAAGATAGTCACAAACCTTTGTGCCTGACCAAGGGTCCTCTTCCGTCTGCCTGCTTTCCCACCCTGTGCTCACTGTCAAATGTTCCTTCAAAGCAGCTTCTCAAAGTCACCGGCATTTGGGAATCTGCCATGTTCTCATATTCTGTCATTTGTACTTGCCCAACACCAACCTCTCCCAAATGTTATCAGACGCCTGTCCCCATCCATGGTCTGCAGCCTGTGTTTGTCAGAAAAGTACCACAGGAAGAAGAAAGAGCTCAAGTGGCTTTCCTGGCTACCTGTAGTGTTTTTAGAAACCTGCTAGTGGTGTGTCCAGCACCTTGTCTCCCACTGTTGGTACCAGCTGGTGGGCCTGGGCCCACAGAGCACTGGCCAGCATCTGTGTTGTTCTGTCGTGCACAGTAAAGCCTGCTGTTTTCTTCTCTAGAGGAAAAGAGGAGTGTTGGGCCCTCTGTGAATTACCTACATGAAATAAAAGTGGGTAAGATGCTTCCCGCTGGAACGGGATCAGAGAGTGTTTGAAGTGTATCCTGTTCTCAGGCCCTGCTGGGAGGTCACGAGCTTGCAGGACCACTGGGGAGGACAAACTTAAGATGCAGCTATAACAGAAAAAGGCAGATGGTGAATGGGAAGAAGGTGGGGGAAAGGAGAGAGAGACTCCTGTGGCCTGTTGGCAGGGAGGAGACATCTTGCTGGAGCCCTGTGTGGCAGACAGGAAGACAACTCAGCCAGGCCATCCTGCTCGAGGAATGTGTCCTCCAGACGTGAGCTCGGGTCCTCTGCTGCAGAAGCTGCCTTGGCAAGAGCTTGCTGCGTGGAGCGGACACCAAGAGGAGCTTGCACACAGTCCCATCTGGTGTCCGAGGGGCAAGGACACCGAGAGCTGGCCATCTCGGCCACACAAAGGGACTGCTGCCCGGGCCAGTCCTCACAGCAGGGCGCCTCAGGCTGGAGGGGGCTCTGTGAGGCCTGCACTGCAGCTGACCTTGTCCCCCTTCCCTGTCTTCTTTCTGGTCACAGGAGGAAAGCACTGATAAAGGACTTATGATTGCACCCCAAACTCCACCTGAGGCTCAGCTGCCAAAAACCCAGACTTCAATGACCTAGGTGTGACTGTGCTGGATATTTTACCTACATTACTCCCGGTACTCTGCACTATTGTGTGATATGGACAAAAATTTAAGTATAGATATAGTGATAGAGAAACAAATAGAGATATTATTAGTCTTATCTTACTTAGTCTGTGTTCCATTGCTATCACAGAATAGCTAAGACTGGAAAGTTTATAAAGAATTCTATTTTTTCTAGTTCTGAAGATGTGAAATATAAGGTCAAGGGTCTGAAACTGGTAAGACCTCTTGCTCCTGGGGACTTTCTGCAGAGTCCAGAGGTGATTCAAGGCATCATGTAGTGAAATGGAACAAGCATGCTAGTCAGAGCTCATTTCTATAGCAAAGCCACTCCCTTGATAACTCACTAATTTGTGAGTGGGTTAATGCATTCAAAGGACAGAACCCTCACGGCTCAAGTTCCTACCTCCCCAAGTTCCTACCTCCAAATACTACTAAGGTAGGACCTTGGGGAATCTGAGGAACAAGCACTCAAACAATAGCAAGTTCTCTTTCACAGCTGAGGAAACCAAAGCTCTCCAAGGTTTAGTAACTTGGCCTTGGGTCACAAGGTCACACCTGGGGTTGAACTCATCCAATGCAGCACACGTGCACACTTTATCCTTTCTTCTGCTCCCCTGCAGAAGGTACCAGAAAGGAGAGACCCTTTCAAATGAGCAAAGATGGGAAGAGCTGCAGAGTCACCGTCTGGTGAGATGTCAGGGTTCCTTGGATGTCTCCTCCCAACTGACTGCTGACTCCATTCAAAACTGGACAGCAAAGTTCATGTATAAACACTGAAAAGGGTGTTACATTCGCTTTGTGCGTGGGTCCAAAGTAAGTCAGCAGGTTCTGGGCCTCCTGGCTAAGCTCTTCCACCACCCTCTGTGCAACCTGCCTCTTCCTAGGCTGCCCCAGATCTGGGATAATGGAAGTTAGGAGGTTGAACCCGAGCATCAGGCACCAGGTTGGGTGGACATATTAAGGTAGGATGATCACAACAGTTGCTTCACTTTATAGATTTTCATCTGCAAGTCCAGCGCCCCCAAAGCTCTTTATTTCTCCCTAGTTATGTTGCCCATAATTGGGATAAAGTACATAATGGCCCTTTAGTAATTGTTTAGTGGTAAAAATAGCTATTCTTTACATAGGCATCGTTAATAAAGAGGCTTTCTAAAAGCCAAAATAGAATTCTTCATTAAGCAACATCATTAAGTACTAGACTCTAAAATATAATACACACTTAAGGTGAGTTTTTAATACAAATAAATAAAATCATTTGAAACCTAATTCCACTGGGCCTCCAATGAATGCTTCATCCAGTGTAGCTTCCCCAGGGCAGGCTGGCGGCAGCCTGGCCCGCGCCCTGTGCTCTCCACTCCAAGGTGCCCTGGTGCATGTCTGGGTTTCACCAGGCCTGGGTTTGTCAGTCTGACCACTCTGTCCAGGGCAGGTACCGAGAAGATGCCAGCCCAGAACATGCCACATCTGCGTTAAGATCACTGGAGCGGAAGGCAACTGCGGATGAGCCGACGCAGGAGGAGATCCCTGTGCTTCCTTCTTGCCCAAAAACAGGGCATAAATTTCTGTTTGTCAGGGGGCCACCCCCACTCACATACCAGGAAGGAAAGGGCATTCTTACCTCAGGAGGGAGACTGACACAAGACGAGGTTGCATAAACAAACCTGGCCAAAACAACTGTCATCTGGCATTAGCTCCCCATATACTGACCTCTAAAGCCCTTTCCCTGTGTTAACCACTTACCAGTCTGACTATTTTAAGAAGGATGACCAAAAATTGAATATTTTTTCATTCATTTTTATAAGATAATAGAACAGAAAATATTAAAATGATAATTTTATCAAATTTAGTCAATTCAAGAATCAGCTGGTTGGAAGGACACCGCCAGAGCAATGCTGGGATAGTCAGTGCATAAACAAACACTCTGCCCAGGTGACGATCGAGGTAAACTGTGTTGGAAATATGTCCCCAGGCTCAGTTTGTCAGTGTAGATAATAAAGCATTCAGACAGCAAGCATTCTCGACAAGGCCTTTTACTTCTCCAGAAAGAGGAAAGCAGGAGGTAGCAGGTGCACCCAGAGGTGCGCAAGCGGGGTTTTAAGTCCTAACCATGGGAAGCGGCTGACCTCTTCCCTATTGGCTAGGTAGAAGGTTCGCAGTCTATCCTGATTGGCTAGTTTAAGCAGTGGGAAGGCTGGGTCTGAGCAGTTGCTGTGCAGGGTTGTTGAGGAGGATATTAATAAAATTGTGTGCTTTTCCTTCCGGCTAGCAGTCTCATTTGCAGGCCCCCAGATACCATGTCTCAAAGGGTACAGGAAAAGTTTTTCCTCTTCACCAACTATAAGCATCTCTTTTCCCAAATCTCAGAGCGTTTTGATGACTACTGGCAGCTTCCCTCAAGGCACGGGACTCACGGCCCGGAGCGGCGCAGCTCAGCCTGCTCTCTGCAGAGTAACGCCCAGGGCCTTGCTTCTCCAGAAGCAGAAACCATGAGGCCTGGAGAAAGTGCCAGCCTGGAGGTCGAGCGGTGTGGGTTCTTCCCTGACCCTGTTCTGTTATTACAGACAACTGAGTTATTTAGAAACACCCAGAGCCGGGCGTGGTGGCGCACGCCTGTAATCCCAGCACTCGGGAGGCTGAGGCAGGAGGATCGTCATGAGTTCGAGATCAGCCTGGGCTACAAAGTGAGCTTAAGGCCAGCCTGAACTGCAGAGCCAGACCCTGTCTCAAAAAAGACAAAAAAAAAAAAAAAAAATAGAAACACTGTAGGAGGTCAGACAGGGCTGGGCCCCCCGAAAGGTCCGTCCAGAAGACAACGGTGGCTGGAGGCACATTCCCTGCAGGCCAGGCTCCAAGAAAACAAGGCTTCAAGAAAACAGGAAGGACTACACCCACATACTTCCCTGAGGGATGCACAGCAGTGACTGATATTCTAAGCAGACATCAATCACCCTGGCTGGGGGACCAAACCTCCGTAACCCACCGCTTCCAGGAAAGTCTTTGTGTGTCCCATGTGCGCTTGCTTGTGGCTTGCTTCCCCATTTGATCACCATGTAATCAATATTACCCAGTATTGGTGGGTAATACCGACTATACTTGTGACTATACTTGTTGTAATCTTATTGGTTAGCCATAGTTTTATCCCACCTCACATCCATCCTGTGATTTTTCCAGATCAATGCTACCTAAGAGACTGTACTTGTAATCTGATTGATTATAGTTCTGCCCCTCCTTGAACCCCCCGTACCTTGTGGCTTTGCTTAGTGAACACCCGTGGGAAGTGGGGCTGGCAGGCAACCCACTTTCTGGGCCCCCTTATGTCTCTGTTGGAAGCTTTTCTTTCTTTCAATAAATTCTTCCTACTCTTAACCTCTGTTGTTCCTAGAATTAATTCTTCAATTTTAGAAAACACGAACTCGGCGTTTCAGACATCCAGCAGGCTGGGAGTTTCTTTCCCTTGTGTCACCGTGACCTTGGCAACAACAAACCCGGGGCTCCATTCCTCACAGAGGAGGAAAAGGAGGGCAGGGAAGGGCGCTCGGGCCAGGAGCGCAAGTGGGCAGGAGCGCTGGGGCTGGGCCAGCCTCCCGCTTACTTCGAGTCACCTTGCACCAGTCCCTGCCCGTCTGAGATTCGGCTTCTCAGTACAAGCTGAGGGTAGGGAAGTTACCACGTCAGCGCTTCCCACGGTGCACCAGAGCCACTGAGGCATTTCTCAGATACAGCGAGGGAGCTCTGCTCAGAAACACTCCGTCAGAGTCCAAGACACAGCCTGGAGCTGTTTCCGCAAACTTTTCCTGGTGATCCTCCTGTGTGAGAGCCGCTAGCCTAACTGGTTTCTTCCACATTGAAAAACCTAATCCTCATCTCCCCTCCACCTTAAGACTCTTTGCTCTACCTTTGTCTCTCACTCTCTCTCTTCCCTTTCCTCAAAAGAAAAAAAGTCAAAACTAGAACCAGAAAACTTTCTCCAGCTTCCTCTCTCATCTGTACAGATTGTTAACTTCAAGGAATTTTAAATTCGCATGTACTCGTTTCCATAGCAACTTTAACACAGTCAGTAAGCTGTCTTTGTTCTTTAACACATTTGTTCCTTCTTTTAAAGGTACTGTCTTCCTTATTCAGCTACAAACCTAATCCTATGTAAGGATAACCCTTTAAAAGTGCTTCAGTATTACCTAGGTGCAGTAGGGACCAGCAGGGTCCCGGCTCCCAGCCGACCCTCTGTGTCACCCCTCCCACAGACCAGCTCTCAGATGAAGCTAAATGAAGCTCCTAAGGCCACGTGAAAAAATATCCGTCCCCACAGTGCTCCAGCCACCGGCTTCACACTGTCTGCTCACGGTACCTCCAGAAGAGCTGTGGACTTCACGTGGTGAGCTGTCCTGCCCCTCAGCCCGGAATTCTGGCTCGGCCCGCTCTGTACAGTCAGCCCAGGCATGGCCAACGCAGTCCTTGGAGGTCCCAGGTGCAGAGTTGGGGACGTGACCCACCAACACCAAGGAGACAGTCACTGAAGCCGCTAGGGCAGCAGTGACCAACCTACGGCACACATGCACAGCGGGCTGTTTGTGTCCCTGAAAGCTCTGAAAGGCTCACCATCGCTGCTGCAGGGCATAAAATGAGATATTTCTCACTGGACCAGAACCTGAAATGCCAAAGCCTAGAGTTCCAGCGTTGTATTAACACCAGGAGGAAAACTTGTCTGAAGCGAACCCACCAAAGAGAAAGCAAAGCTGAGAGGCCGGGAGAGAGAAACTGGTCCCTGTGACATCTCCAAACCTCGTCAAACGTCACGGGATGGGAGGTCTCCGGAGCAGAGGTGGGACGCCTGACCACCCCACCCAGGGGACAGGGTGCAGGTTTGCTGACTTCCAGCACAGAGAAAGAATTTTCAGGACACAGTAAGAGGCATAAAGAGGTTTCTTAGGCAGAATTTTTAAAGGTCACACTCAGAGAAACCTTGTGACCCTGTGGAAGCGGAAGCCGATTTACAGATGGAAGGGGAAGGCCATTTCACGGCCATCACGGGTAACAAGCTGTAGCCATCCACAGTAAAGGGCCCTTTTACAGGTGAAAAGGCTGGTCTACTCAGAGATGAGAAAAGACCATTTACAGGTAAAAGGGAACGGCTCAGGTTCACTGTGTCTTAAGGACCTGAGGATTTTTTGACGGAGTTTGTTTTGAACCTGCAGTTTCCATTCAAAGTACAATTTCAAAATTGTGATTTTTCTTGTCTCCTTTGTACCTATTTTTCTTATCCTACCTCACAACCATACCTGAATCCAGGTTCCCTCTGGACCTTTCAGCACAAGGCCTGTAACTCTCCTTTCTCCACTTTGGGCTAACTTTCCTGTCACTGCCACCTAAAACCCTTCCATGGGCATGGAGTATAAACTGATACAGCCTCTGGGAGGTAACTGCTCACTGTCTGCAACTCTTTTTTCATGTGCATAATTCTTGCCCCAGCCCTAATATTCTAGACAGCTAAGTTAGGTAGAAATATAGGCAGTCACACAGGGCCGGACCCTCAAAGGAGTCAGAGCAGAGGACGAGAACGTGTTACAACTGTGGCTGGAAGTGCACTCACTGAAGACTAGTCCTCAAGATAAGGATGGAATGACTAAGCCTACATACCGTCCTGAGGGATAAACAGTATACCACAATCAATATTGCCTGGTCCAGTAAGGTCTAGATAGGCATCTGTCACCCATGTGGGTGACCAGGACCTCTGACTCATCTCTTCCAAAAAAAGTCCTTGTTCTTTCCATGTATACTTGCTATGTAAACTCCTTCCCCATTGTGTTACAGGCAGCTGAGTTAGATAGAAATATTATAGGCAGTCAGACAGGGCCAGGCCCTCGAAGGAGCCAACATGAAAGACAAGATAAGATACCTGTGGGCCAGACCTCAAGACAAAGGACTAAACAAACACACCCTCTTACCTCCCAAGGGATGGGCATCCGGGATTGACATTCTAAATAGGTAGATTACCTTGAAGAGTCCGTGACCCAACCCCTTACGGGAAAAGCCCCTGTTCTGTATTCATGCCTGCTTGCTACGTGACTTGCTTCCCCATATGATCCCAATTTAATCAATTCTACCTGAAAAATTCTTATTGGCTGACGATAGTTCTGTCTGTTTTCCCCTACCTTGGACCCGCCTCACCTCATGGTTTTGCTCTATAAAAGTCCCCAGGAAAGACAGAGTCAGGGGTAACCCACTCGGGCCCCTTTCTGTCCCTCTCAGACAGAAGCTTTCTTTCCCTCAGTAAATATATTCTACTCTTAACCTCCGTCATTCCTAAAATTCATTCTTCAATTTCAGAGAACACAAACTTGTCCCATATATCATTCAGGTTGGGAGCTTTTATTTTCCTGTATCATTTGGATCAACATTGTCTAAGCAGCTATCCTGGTAATCTTATTGGTTGATCATATTTTTGTCCCACATTGTGCACACCTGTGATTTTTTTTACCCACCTCACAATTTTGTTTTATAAACCTTCCTTTGAGAAGCAGGTTCACTGGCAACCAATTTTCCAAGTCCCTTCCTGTCTCTCTCAGGAGCCGTCTTTCTCTCAATAAAGTTTCCTACTTGACATCCATTGTTCCTTTCTTTCTTTTTTTTTTTTTGGTTTTTCTCCGGTACCGGGAACCGAACTCATGACCTCGTGCTTGCCAGGCAGGCGCTTTGCCGCTGAGCTAAATCCCCAGCCCCCCATTGTTCCTTTCATTCTTTAATGCTGGGGAACACAAACTCGGTGTCTTGGACATCCAGCAGGTTGGGAGTTCCATTTATTTCCCCCACATCATTTGGAGGCCCGGTATCACTTTTAATCCCAGAAATATATTCACCAAAAATGCTCTCACAATCATGTAAATGTGCCTACGTACAGTCAGGAAGTTCATTAAAGCATTGTGTGAAATGAACAAAGTATGTCCATATACTAACACGAAAAAGTCAGATTTCTATTGATAAACAAAAATAACTAGCTTTAATACTATGTTTAATGTAGACGGTATGAGCGTACACATTGAAAAGGCCTAGAGGGATGGAATACTTAGAAATCTACCTGTGCCCTGAGGGAGCTGCACCCCAGCTCTTGTTGTCAAGACCTGGCTATAGCGAGTCATAGAATAAATCCATTTCTTCAGAGTGAAGCCATCAATTTTAGCACAATGCATGGTAACGTTATTGACACCAAGGTACCATTCAGTGCTGTCAGGAAAAGCTTGTCTGGCATGGGCTCTAAAAAACACAGAGCTCCATGAAAGACTGATGCCAAAGCCAATTGTTGGCATAGACTTGAATCCAAGAGCAGCATAAATGATACTTGCATTCATTCTGTGAAACAGGCAATCAAGCTTTTGATTGTCAGAGCATCTCAAAGACCAAAATCAGTGGGCTCTCCTGCGCTGAAGATGGGCCCAAGACTACCAAATCATACCCCATGAATCACTTTCCACATTGCATGAATTTATATTGCCGAACAAGAGTATAAAATGTTCCAATCAGACAAAGGCCTTAGCCCTAAAAGGAAACTGCAGTCAATATTCTATGGCTATTTCCTTATAGATGCAAAAACTGAAGCTCTAAGAAGTAAAGTGGCTGGCTAAAACAACTAATTCTTCAGAGAGCCAGGGTAAGACCCTTTGTCTTCTGGCAGACTGTCTTCCGCTACATCATGCTGGCTCTGAGGTTCGCATTGTACGGGCATTGTTGGACAAGGGCTGGAATCTGCCTTTTCATTGCAAAGTCAATACCCCTGCGCAGAAGTTAAATTAACACCACACTTGTGTCAGTGATAACAAATCAATCTGCATCAAGCTAACAAAAATAGTCTTTTCTTGCTGAGATTTTTCTTTTCTCCTCCTCCCTTTCCCTTCCCCTCAAAACTGACACTTATCCTGGGTACTCCAAGGCAAACAGAAGTTTAGAAAACAGCAGCTAAATTCCAGCCAGAGCAAAGCCCTGTTCTCAGGCACAGCCATAAAGCAGCCCGAAATGCTGTGCATTCAAGTCACAAAGGGTATGATTTCTGCCTGAGATTGTCCAATAACAGAAATGAATAATGATTCTTTGCCTGAAAATACGTATTGATTGTTGGCTGTGAATTTCACCGTGGATAATGCTAAAGTCACCATCTTTCAAATGTGTGTGGATTGAAGTTGCCTAATCCTTGCAGGATGATTTGTAGCAAGAGACTAGACAAGGTAGGAGAAATGTCTACATCTGGGGCAGGCTGGATGTTCTCCAGCCAATTTTCCATCCTGTGTTATTTGATCTTCACACCTAAGGTCCCAGTTTATGGCACACAAAGGACAGATTGATTGCCTCCATTTGACTAAGACAAAAGCACCTCCATATTCTGTAATCTTCTGTAAAACGGAATTCTTCAAAACTCACCCCATATTCCTGGGCCCAGCCGCCATTTAACAACTTAAATCTCTGCCGACCTGACCTACCCAGAACCTTGCGTATTTTCTCCTTGCTGCGTGCCATCAAATGGAAAGCAGAGACCAGTTGGCACGTTGTCATCCCCCCCAAGCAGGCCAGAAGTCCTCCTCGGTCCTCAAATTTTTTCCCCACTTCGGGTGAAGTGAAGAGCTGAGGTTTTTGTTTTTGCTTTTGTTTTTGTTTTGCACTTTCTTTTTTTATTTTTATTTTTATTTTTATTTTTATTTTTTTGGTCTTTTTTTTTGAGACAGGGTCTTGCTATGCAGTTCAGGCTCGCCTTGAGCTCACTTTGTAGCCCAGGCTGGCCTCAGACTCCCAACGATCCTCCTGCCTCAGCCTCAGCCTCCCAAGTGCTGGGATTACAGGCATGCACCACCACACTGGGCTGTTTTTCACTTTCTGATGCTTAAAAACATGAAGAATTACTAGCTACTCTGGCTAGCAGAATATTTTTAAACCCTGCAAAGGCAGCTGGTTGTTCATTGTTGGTTAACAGAGAAAGACAAACCTCAGCATCAGTTCCATGTTACTCTAAGCCCCCAGCAACTAGGATATCAAAGTCTGGTAAGCTCAGAAAGCCCAAGCTGCTCACTGGGTAGAATTCAAGGGGCTTCTAGAAGTTTCACTTAACCTAAAATACATCCCCACCCATCTACTACTATACTAAAATTTCACTATTAAAGACATGTTTTATTAGAGCCCAACCACAGTGAAATCTCTAAATGGCCCTTAAAGAAATCCCTAGGGAAAAATCCATATGCAAATGACATAGAACCACCAAGAATGCTAGGTATTATCTCCACGTTAGCAGAGATGCCTTCTAAGCAGCAAAGCACAGAGAACAAGGTTTTAACAGAACATGGAGCAACCAGGCTGGAACAGAGACAGAGAGCAGGAGGAGGGAAAGGAAGGAAAACTTCCCAGGCATCACTTCCCAAGCTAGCCCAAGATGGGCTCAAGGAATACACCAGTAATGAGAGAACTCAATCCCAGAGAAATGCCCAAACATAGAGTGATACAATTCCACATGACATTCCTGGAAGCAGAATATGTTTTACATGCCTTCTCAGTCCTGTGACTCACAACACTGGTGCCTTCAGGGGCCTCCTTAGGGAAACAGGACATTGACTAGACACATCAGAGTCACACAGATGCAGAGAAGAAACATTCAGTATAATCTAGTCATTAAAAAGATTTGTAATGCTTTATGTAGTTGGTGAGACAAATCAGTTGGTGTCACTTTCGTTTTTAAAAGTTAAAGTATTCCCACTATATTGCAGACTGATCAGGCCCACAACCTCCCAAGCAAGTGGACAGCGAAGGTTTAAGTATGAGAGAAAAGTGGAACCTTGAAGACATAGGGGTAGGCAGCCATGTTTGTGGAAGTAACATGCAACAGAGGCAACTGACGATGACATTAAAGTAGCATCAGCTATCATGGAGATGGGTGTGAGGGCACAAGGTTCACAGAGTGCCAAGAAATCCCTGGAAGGCGAGAGCAACTCAGAAACGAACAGAAGAGCAAAGGGGAAAGAGAGATGCACAGTGATTCCCACACAAAAGAAAAGCTAAGGTTAGCAGCAGCAGAACAAGAGTCTCTGGTACTTGGTTCTCCAGTCCTTTTTAATGAGAGAGACTTCTATGTTTAAAAATGGGATGATTCTACAATATTGAAATTTTTTTTGTTTGGTTTCTTTTTTTGTCTTTTTGAGACAGGATCTCCATATGCAGCTCAGGCTGGCCTTGAGCTCACTTTGTAGCCCAAGCTGGTCTTGAACTCACAATGATCCTCCTACCTCAGCCTCCCGAGTGCTGGGATTGCAGGCATGCGCCATCACGCCTGTCCTTAAATGGGTACTTTAGTTATTTTTTATGTCAACTGTCCCTTCTGTTAGAAACAGAATTTTAAACTTACTGGGATCAAGGACAGGAAGAAGAAAATGGAGGAGGGAATCATGATTTTAAAAAACATTAAAGGAACACATTCAGGAACGGAAGTCCGCAAACCAAAAAGCATCTCACTGTCCAAGCAGGGAGAGAAACCCTCCATCCAGAAAGTGCCCTCCGGGCTGGGGATTTAGCTCAGCGGCAAAAGCGCCTGCCTGGCAAGCACAAGGTCGTGAGTTCGGTTCCCGGTACCGGGGGGAAAAACCAAAAAAAAAACCAAAAAAACAGCAAGTGCCCTCCAACACCCTCAGGAGACTTAGAGGAGGGACTCCCCGTTTAGCTTGGCATGTTTTCAAACATGAGAAATTTTATGCACCAAACGTTTTCCCATTTATTTTGGGGAGAGAGTCTATTGAGAATTACAAAATGGAATCTATATCTTTTAAAATAATGATGCTTGATCGACAATTCCACTCTTTCCTGCAGGAGGAGGAACTTTTAGTCTTGAGGCTGCTGAGATTTGCACCTAAAGCATTGGTCACAAGTTCTAACAGCCAGAAGGCTTCTATCATCACTGCAGACAGTAGGCTGATGTGATGCAGGACCCTTATCAAGAAAAGCCAGCAGCTAATAATTAAGTCTATCTGCTGGAAAATATGATGTGCTTCCTCAGATGCTTGCTCTCCTCAGAGGAATAAAAGACAGTCCTGTTATTTACTATGTTTAGCATGTCTTCAAGCCTAATAGATTGTGAAGGTAGAGTTGGAAATTCTTTTTTTGTTGTTGTTGTTTTTTGTTTTGTTTTGTTTTTTTCCAGTACCGGGAATTGAGCTCGTGACCTCGCGCTTGCCAGGCAGGTGCTGTGCCACTGAGCTAAATCCCCAGCCCCCGGAAATTCTTAATATTCTCCTCTCCGTGACTTCTCAGTGTGGCCTAAGAACCTCTCACCAGGCTCCACCTCTTAAAAGTTCTTAAAAGTAAACGTTCTTTAAAATCATTAACTTAATATTTTCCCAGTGTGCTGCTCTTGGGCAGGGCTGTAACTTAATATTTTCCTCTCCGCAATTACAACAGAGTATTTTGTGGTCAATCTCAACAGTTTGCTTTTTTAAAAAAAAGAAACAGATCCAAAATCCAAACAAAAATACTGAAAAGCAATTTATATCTTTACAGGGGTTTTTGGCGTTTTTGGGTTTTGGGGTTTTTTTTGTTGTTGTTGGGTTTTTTTTGTTTTTTTGTTTTTTGTTTTTTTGTCTTTTTGAGACAGTCTTCATATGCAGTTCAGGCTGGGCTTGAACTCACTTTGTAGCCCAGGCTAGTCTCAAACTCACAGTGATCCTCCTGCCTCAGCCTCCCAAGTGCTGGGATTACAGGCTTGTGCCACCGTGTCTGGCTTTGTTATGTTTTAAATATGCTGATGCGCTTATTTGTAAGTTTATATAAATTAATCTTTAACAGCTGTGCTTAGCCTTGGCTTGCAAAATTCCTAAAAATATATTATTGAGCTCTCAAGAGCTGCTAGGAGCTGTCCCCAGCCTGGCATTCACTGTCCTAATCATTGCACCTAAAGGGGTCCTTCTGCATCCTCCTCACCGACTGTACACATCCTACACTTTCTTCAAAATGTTTGACAAAAACAAAAAACAAAAAACAGTGTTTAGCACCATCTGCCGTGATTTTATGAATTGTATTTCTTTTTAAGTAATAATTTTTAAAAAACTGTACCTCATTCCTTCCCCCGACCCCAGTGCCCCGCCTTGGAACTGTGCTGTTTTTCTAGTTGCTCTTGGCTCTTTTTACTAAAAAATCAGTCCAGTTCTTCTCTTCCTTCCAGCTTTTCACCCTCACATTTTCTCAATTAACGAAGCAAAACACTAACTCCTGCCCTGCTCAGGAAGGAGGAGAGTAATGAAGCTGGAATTCATTTGTGCATTAATACTTCTGAATGCTCCAGGTTCTATGATATATATGATGTACTTTCCAAAACTTCTTAATGAGCACGTACACATTTGCAATCAGGGAGAAAAGCTATGTGTTCTTGGTTTTTTGTTTGTTTCAGTAAAATACAGAGCAGCTTTTTTGTTTGTTTTGTTTTGTTTTCTGAGACAAAGGCTTACCATGTTCCAGACTGGCTTAAACTTGCTGTGTGGCTCAGGCCGGCCTTAACTCTTTTTTTCATAATAAAAAATATTGTATTTACGTAGAAGCATTCAGAACATCAACAAAACAGCTGCCACTTTTTTTTTTTTTTGCAATTACAGAGCAGTATTCAGTTAACAAAACAACAATTATTCTGATAAACTGCATCAGAGACAACTAAAAATGAAAATCTACCGTCCCCATAGATGACTAATTTGTGCTGTGCACCAGCAAAAACCTGCTTTAAATTTCCACGCCAACCTACAACCCCCACACTGCGCCAGCGAGGTTAGCGGCTCCCGAAAACAGCACTCGGCTATTTCGGACACATTCGGTAGTGTGCTAACTATACAAGACAAGACATGGTACAGCTTAAAAACAAGTCTTACACAGCCTTACATCTCAATTATTTTCTTTCTTTAAAAGGAGAGATGAGGGGGTTAAATGCGTTATAGACAAGAAGAAAACTGCGCTAGAACCAACAGCTTCATCACCTTCCCCCTCCCC
>NW_004955447.1:14030941-14048432 GCF_000276665.1 Chinchilla lanigera
CCTGCACAGCCCCTTTCTGCGCGCATCCGCGGAGTGTTGATCCGCATCTCTCCCGGTTTCTCTGCACCCTCACACCGCACAGGCTAAGGTCTTCGCCTCCCACTCTGGCTCCTTCTGCCTCAGCCTCCCGAGTGCCGGGATTGTGGGCGTGGGCCACGGCGCCAGCTCAGAGCCACTGGGACACCACTACGACGTGTACTTTAAAAGCATGTGCCCAGATTTATCATTTCTACAAACGAGAATGATTTTAATAAAAATCTTGAGGACCAATACAGGGCTAATAATTTTATACGTTGTCCCCCCCCCAAAAAAAATACCAACGCTTTTAAAAATTGTGCTCTCCTCATCATTTCACGCAAGAAGAAATATTTGAACAACTCGCAAAATAAGGTTGAACATAATCTCACAAATAAACAAAACGTCTTCAGTACAATCATGGGGCTCAGAAACACTCCGTTCCTGGAGCTTCTGTGCTCCCCGGCCCTCACCCTGGCCGTGCGGACTTCGGGAGGCCGCGGCTCTGCTCCGAGCGTCGCTGAGCCAGGTCCCTGCGGTGCGGGAAGCCAAGGAGGGGTGGGAGGAGACGGCTGGGCGGAGATGCGCGAGGATGGCAGCTGGGGTAAGGACGCGTGCCTCGGTCTCCATCCTCCCATCAGAGGCCTGGCGAGGGTGCGAGGAGCAGGCAGGAGCCTGAAGGCTTGTGCTAGTTCTGTATAATTTGATTCAACATTCTTCAAGGGAGCACGCCGAGACACCAACTGACTGCTACTGACAAGAGCTGTCTACCTCTCCCCATGTTTGGAACAAGGGACACTTGCATACACCTTGTCAACATGCGGCTTGAACTGACGTGTCACTGTCTCCCGCGTGCCTGCTTCCCGCTATTCCCGGCCACAGAGCAGCATTCACGCCCTCACACGCGCCTCCCAGAGCCCATGCGCTGGACGCAGCTTACCCGGCTTTTGCATTTGGCTTCTACTGCGTTTGGTTTGGTCTTTCTGTCGACAAAATACTCGGTCCTGTCTTTTCTGAAATGTGTGCTCTTATTTGGAGGGTGTGAGGTTTACCAAGCCAGATACAGCTGAGGAGATATTAAGGAGCTTAAAATTCATGTGACAAAATAAACCATTTGTTCCCAATAAGCAGGACTGGCTGATGAATTGCTGGGCTTCAGAATTTCGGCTGCCTGCTCTGCCAGCCTCGGCCCGAGGGCCCCCTGGGGCAGACTCAGCTGAGCTGGCCTCAGCAAATGTCCAGACAAGATCGGGCGCCAACCGAGAGCGCTCTGTTCTCCTTTCTGTTTCACATGAGGGCCTCTACTTCATGAGAACTAAGACCAATACGCATTTTGATGATACTTGGACACACCGGAGCTAAAGCACTGCAACTCTGCTCTATCCCAGCATGCCCAGGGGCACCACCCCAGGAAGTAAGGCTCAGTGGACCCGCTTCTTGACCAGAGCTACACAGTTCCTTGACTAAGGATTTGACTTTTAGGTAAAGTTTAAAGACCACAAAAGAACAGGCAGACACATCTGGGTACGGCAGAGGGCCACAACTCCTAGTTGTGATGTGCAGGGCACCTTTACAGTCTCACATAGTTCCTGGCTGCCAACCTATCCTCTGATGAGCGCATGATCCAGCCGAAACCGTACGTTGTTCTTCATGGAAGGTCCGCCTCGACTGCTGCCAGCGGAGGAAGGAAGGGGAATGAGGGGAGAGGGGCCCCCAGCAAGGGCTGACGGGGCAACCTCCCTTTCGCCTGTGGAGGAAGTGAAGAAAGACTCGTGCATTCATCCCCACTAGGTTCCCTTTACCGCTGGCACAGTGCGCCTGTGAAATGTGCGCTCCGTGGTGCAGTCTCCTCCCCTGCCCTGCCAGTCCGTGCCCATGTCTGTTTGTGTGGATGCGAGCAGTTCCCTGGTGAGCTGAGGAGGAGCCTGGTGCCCCTGGCCCAGCGCACGGATGGGGACAGAGGCTGGCAGCTCCTGGCACTCCCGGGAGCAGCCTCTGAAGCTCATCCAATAACCCCCCGCACGGAGCGGGAGGTGTGGAGATAATGACTATTTCCTGAATGGCGTGCTGTTCAAGCAGCCCTGCTGCAGTGTTTGGAGAAATTCAGGATGTTTTTGCTTCCCAGGTGCTGTTGGAGCTGCCTGGCGAGGTTAACACACCTCGCAGGCGTTAAGAACAGGTGGCGGCCGGCCAGGTGCTGGCAGTAGGGGTGGCAGTTGTTTTTCTCATTCCAGCAGTTGGCAGAGGAATGCACCCTTCGGTACAATCACAAGCTTTCCATCCTCAAAAAAGGAATGTTTTCCCCAGCGCCGCACCAGCACGGGAAGATGCTGCGCACTCCTCAGAAGCCCTGGCAGAGGGAGAACAAAGCCCTAAGCCACAGGTGCCACTCAGAAACTCCCTCAATTTACCCCTTTTAAGCCCTTTTGTATGTAGAACTCAAGACCTACTCAAGCTAGCGCAAGAGGGGTGTGTGTGTGTGTGTGTGTGTGTGTGTGTGTGTATACGCACACCTAGAGGCGTTATTGAAAGAATAAGAGAACAAAAATAGATCTGGAACCCAAAGGATTCAAAAATTAACCACAAATCACCAGGGCCTCCTCACATCGCTCATCAACCACACGACTCCTCCAATCTCTGGCCTCCTGCTGGACTCAGCCCTCCCCCTCGTCAACTGTCCTCCTGTTTGTTGGCCTCAGCCCTGGGTCCCCTCCCCTCCGCCTCCGTCACTTCTGTAACCCCTCCTCCCATTGATGATATCTGTCCCGATTCCTCATTGCCTTCGCTGCCTCTGAAATTTCCCCACACCTCTGCCTGCTCAGTTCCCCCTTTGCTCTAAGATCCAGGAGAAGAGGACAACGTCCTCTACACCATCGCGGCCGCAGCCCTGGAGCAGCACGGCACAGCCAGCCAGCTCTTGGTAAATGCGCGACCCCTCACAGTCCGCGTCCTCTGTCCAGTACCACGAAAGCTCTGTGTGCCTTGGTTTAAATTCTCAAAAGCGATCATCTGATTGGCTCCTTGATTGTACTTTCAGCATTTTTTCTTGGTCCAATCAGGCAGGTGAAGGGACGGAGTCCTAGGCTGCCCCTTTCAAGAACTGTGAGAGGTGCTGGGTCTCTTGAGGGACCTACGGGTCAAGAATGAAGCTGAAGTGTACCTCAGGGGACACAGTGGCCTTTGCAGTTACTTGCTGCTACACACGTGTGTGCTGCTACACATGTGCATGCAGGTCACCATGCCACGCAGTCACTACCCCACTCACTATCCAGGGGCCGGGTTTACTCTGGGTGCTCAAGTGTTCGTTGGTTCCCTGCTCCCAGATCCTGCATCAGGCTGTTCCCTGTCTTCCAGAAGGCCTCACTCCTGCTGTCAGTCTGTAGACATTACCACCTCGTCTCAGCACTCAGCTTCGCGTTCATCTCCCGCCCAGATGCTGCTATTCTGAACGCCTTTCTCTAAACCCAGGGACCAGCTGGGTTCATCATCTCCAGGGGACTCGCTCCAGGCTCCTTCCCAAGAGGAAGGTAACAGTCAGATAATAGATGCCTCACAAAGCCTCTATCGGTGATAATCTGAAGTTGCACCCATGTAAGATGGAGCTAATGCAGGACACCCAGCTCAGGTGCGTGAGGCTGCGCTCAGGGAATTCACGTGGAAGGTATGAGCTCCGTCTGTGAGTGCTGGGGCTGCGTACCGTGACTCACAGAGACACAGCAAGGATGTTATGGTTTGTGTCTAGAGGTCCCCTCAAAGCCTCACGCAGTCATGGTAGGCGGGCTATTCAGAGGTTGCTAAATCTAGAGTTTGTGATTGATTCACGGTCCAGAGCTGCGATTAAGGGCAGGTGATTGCTGGATCAGCCCACTGATTGGATTGGCACCGCCCTGATCCCAGCACTCTGGATGAGAAAAAGGGGCAGAAAGAGGCTTGCCTTCCCCGCGTGTTGCTTTGCTACCTGCTGCGCACCATGACTGCTCTCTGCCATGCCACCCTGCCTTGGACCCGGCCCACTACGGACTGAAACCTCCACAAACTGTGAGCTAATTAGTCCTTTCCTCCTTTAACTCTGGGTATTGAGTATTTCATCTCAGCAACAAGGGAAAAGGAACTAAAACAGAGGATAAGCTCTGGCCACTTAACAACCAGTCTAAAGCCATTGTTCATGGTCTTGATCATACTTTAGTGTCACCTGGCGTGTTCTGAAAAATATCCACGTTCTTGGAGGAAACTTGTACGCACTTTGTGAAGTGAAAGAAACCAATCTGTGAAGGCCACCTGGTGTAGCTCCAATTCTGAGCCATTCTGGGAAAGACAAATCACAGAGACAGCAAAGGGGCCAGGAGCTGACAAGGGTTAGTGGGGAAGGAGGAATAAATAGGCCAGTCTCAGTGGGGTGTTAGGGCAGGGCGGTGTGTGATACTGTACTGTGAGACATGTGCTGTCATACACTTGTCTAAACTCACAGTGTACAACGCCAAGAGTGGACCCTGGTGTACACCACGGGCTCTGAGTAAGGATGTGTGGCCACTGCCTCATCGATGGTAACAAATACACCACTCAGGAGATGTGAAAGGAGCTGCCTGTGCTTTCTGCTTAATCTAGCTGTGAACTTAAAACTGTGCTAAAAAGGAAAGTCTACCAACAAATGTCTGTGTCCAGGGTCTGCCGTGGAGGCTGTGACTAAGCTACAGGCATTGAGAGCCATTGAGTGCAGCTGTATCAAAATAGATCGTAAGAGAAAGATAAGAGCTTCGGTTCCAAGGTGGCCTGAGCAATAATCTCAGCCCCAACTTTCCCCAGCTTTGCCATCTTCGGCAGGTCATTGAAATTCTCTGGGCTTTGGGCTGTGACAGAGCACTTGCCTGGCATGCACAAGACCATGAGTTCAACCCCCGTCTCCAGAAAAGATTAATCCATAGTACGTTCCATAAGCACCAGGAACTCCATTGGTGGCACACACTCTTAATTACCCAGCACTCCTGGAGGCTGAGGTAGGAGAATTACAAGTTCAAGGCTCATCTGGGCAGTTTAGTGACTCAGTCAGATCCTGTCTCAAAAAAAAATTTTAAATGGTCTATGAAGGCCCTGGGTTCAATCGCTTGTACTGAAAAATATTTCTAATAATTCCTACTTCATGGGGCTGGGGATTCAGCTCAGCGGCAAAGCACCTGCCTGGCAAGCTCAAGGTCATGAGTTCGATTCCTGGTACTGGAAGAAAAACAAAAACAAAAACAAAAAAATTCCTACTTCAAATGATGAGTGTAACAAGTTCAAATTTCCTTTCACACAGTGTGCCTTCAATGAAATGGCATATAAATACTAATTTTTCCCACAGCCTATTGCAGAGTAACAATCAACACTGTTTTAAACATGCAAGACAGTGTCACCTACACGGCAAAATGCTGAGGCTGAAGGCAGGGGATGGCTTTGCCTCTGTGTTGGCCCCTGCATAGAGCAGGCAAGCTGCGTACAGGCAGGTGCACCACATTCTTTTGGACATGAACACCTCCACTCTGACTTCTCACTAAGACAATACCCAGGAATAAGGAACGCTCGTGTCAGCAGCCTCAGACCATGCAGCAGCTACTCTGCCACCAGGCAGTTGACACGGAAGCCAGTGACGGCTCTGGAATAAGAATGCTGTGTCTACAGAAAGCTCTGGGTAGCAAAGACCCCATGGAAACATCACAGGAACGTGAACCAGGCACACGGCACGTTCTTTGGGCACATCTGTACGTGAAGAAAAAGCCGTCGTGCTGCACAAAAGACTAGGAGAAATAACTTTCCGATTTTTTATTAGTGAAATAATAACACCCAGTCTCCAAAACCCATTAAGCAAACATTTCTTGGCTTTTTCACAATACTTGACCCTCTTCCCGCCCACAACTGGAACTCTGGGTGCAACGGCATGAAGCTTCGGGCAGGCCAAGTCTGTGCATCAAACAACTGCGACCACCCTGGGAGAGAAAATAACAAATTTTAATTGGGATAATTATTTGACTACTTAATTTAGACTTTCAAATTGCTGAGGAGCCTAGGTCCCTACTTTAGAATACAAGATGTGGGTGGAAATTGTAATGCTGGAATCAACAGGATAAATTAATACACACTATTACAAGTCCAACTGAAATACATTTACAGTGACAAAAGTAGATTCTGAGCTCTAGATCATGAATCGACCTGTCGATTTTTCTCAACTGCGAACTCTGTCTAGGACCTGTTCATTATCTTTGATAATAGGCATCAGCAAAGTACAGCTCCTGGGTCACACACAGACTGCCACCTACTTTTTTTTTTTTTTTGGTTTTTGTTTTTTTGTTTTTTTCCGGTACCAGAAATTGAACTCAAGACCTCATGCTTGCCAGGCAGGAGCTGGGCCGCTGAGCTAAATCCCCAACCCCCCACCTGCTTTGTAAATAAAGTTTTATTGGAACAAATCCACAGTCATCAGTTTACATATCACTTATGGTTGCTTTCATATTGCACCAGCAGACATGTTAGTTGTGAGATAGTCTGGCCTGCAAAGTTGAAAAATTTACTATCTGGCCCTTCATAAAATGGTTGCCAACCTCTACTCTATAGAAACATAGCATAATATCATTTCCCCAACATAAATATTTAGTCTAAACCCAACAGTTTGAGTAAAAATGTATTAAAATATGTTTGAAGATTTATGCCTTAGATGGAGCACATGGAATAGCAATGATGCTTTTATTTGTTACACACCATTTGGAAAAAAACACTAAGTAAAAGAACTTTGCACTACTAAAATCTACTTTTACACTTGATCTTAGCCAAAAGGCCGGGAAGCGATAAAATCTACTTTTATACAGATAAGAATTATGCTGAAAATAAAGATTTTTATTTCAGTCTTTACTAGTAATTACTAAGTAGTTATTTTCACCTAACAGAGAAACTTGGAAAAGAAATACAATTTCATATGATTTCTGTCTCAGTTTTTCCACAGATTAAATATAAAAGGAAATGGAATTGGTATGTTTGATCCAACTCAGCACTTTCTAACAGAGATGAAATAGTGTCAATTACATGCACCGCAGTTGTTTTAAAGCAAACTGAAACATAAATATACTCAATTTAATTAAAGCATAAAAATGAAATGAGGTATCAATAGTAAAAGTGTGAGAACAGCAGTATTGGTGTGGTAATCTTATTTATGCATCTCGATTTACTGCATCCAAAACTGTGTGGGTTTTAAGCTGTCATTATAGGGATCCAGTTAAAATTGAGCAACAAAGGAGGGGAAAAAACAATTTAAATAAGTGACATTTTTCTTTTTGCATTCAGCCAGCTTCTAGAGGAAGGGCTATTAAACTTTTAAGCCAGTTTTTAATCAAAGTTTAGTGGTACAATATTTAATTGAAAACAACAGCAGATGTTCTTTATCAAAACATCTTCCTTAACAGTTAAATCAAGGTCTGAGGACTTATTTAATGAGCTAATGGTTGGTCTGTGGATGGAGCAGCATTTTTCCATGTACTTAGAACGCTAAGACACAGGGCGGAGCCTGGCTGGGGCTCTGCTGCCTGCTTTCCTGTCTCTCCCTGTGGGGTCGAAGCAGAGACGGGTGTTCCTAATACCAAACAGGCTTCATCCTACACCAGACCTGGCTATGAAAAAGACAAGCAACAGCAAACGGATCAGCAGGAGACGGAGACATAATTCACTCATCCAGCCAAGCTTGCACTACTGGAGATGCAGTGAGCTAAAGCACTCTGAAAGCGAGTCATCTTCCTGGGGTTCTCAGGGCCGGGTGGCCCGACACAGACCAGTGGGCTGAGTTGCCTGGCGCTCCTCGGAGACACCAGATCTGGGACTCTTCCAGCAGGAAGCAAGGGCCTCCCTGGGCCCCGCTGGCTCTCAGGCGGGGAGAGGAATGCCTTTGCCTCCTGTGGGCCCTGAACAGTTTTCAAATACATCCTAGAAGAAAGGAATAGAGCAGCCAGATTCCAAATGAGCCCAGTCCTAGAGTTTAATTTTCCTCCTACCCTAAAAGCCTCCAGGGAAAGCGGTTGGCAGAGGCTGAGCATGGCGGGAGGATGGACCGGGGAAGTGTGGGAGCTGGGACTGGATGGACTCGCGGCAAGGAAAGAAGGACGGGCCGGAAGGCGGCAGGGCGGAAGCTGCGGCCGCAGGCGTGGAGGAGGGCAGCCTGGCGTGCAGACGCGTCTGTGGAGGACCTGAGAGAGACGCGGAGCACGGCCCAAACCCAGGCGGCCCAGCGAGCAGGAGCTGGGCTTCCTGCAGACGGCTCGCAGACGTCTAGAACCGCGGCAGTGGCGTCAGCCAGGATCCCGGGCTTGGCTGGGCTTCAGAAGAAAGGCGATTATTCCCAGGAGGGAACCAGGCGAAGGAGGCCAGTTCCTGTTGCAAAGAAAACAGAGTCCAGGGCTGAGGTAAACGCTCAGTTTCTTCAGGGAATTCCAAAGGGTCGTTGTCAGCTGCTGAGTAAACTTAGCCTTAACGTTAAGCGGGGCTTTTCATCGGCGTGATCTTAGCAGGTAGTTCCTGGAGCACAGGCCCACGACCTGAGCATTTCCCCTGTGGCTCCCAACTCCATTACAGTGGAATATGCTAGAAATGGGTCCGTTTTGCATAATAATTTTCACAGCATAAACCCTTGACCGGCCAGAACTGCCTGCAGAGGCCCAAGTTAGGAATTTCATGTGCTCCAATTGGTTCAAGGCAGTAACATCTAAAATAGCTTTTATTCAGACCCCAATGGGCTGCTTCTCAAAAACTCTATTAGTACGGCGGTACAACAGTCACGTGACCCAAAGAGACCCGGCAAGATGGCTTCTGAGCAGCGCCTGAACCTGGAGAGCGTTCCTCTCCCACATCATGCCAGTTCCCTGGACTTGGTAACTTGATTCCAGCTGCTAAGGGAGTAGGAGGTTTGCCGGGATCCGCATCACCGCCCCTCCCAGCGCTGTGCTGAAGACCTCCAGACACCTCCACCAGGTCTGCGTCCCACCCCTGGGGCTGTCGGGCCTCCCCAGGACACCCTGGCTACAAGATCTCGGGCCACACCCAGGACAGTACAGGTCTCCCTGAGGGCCCGGGAGTCAGGAAGTCCCTCTCTTCCAAGCTGTGTCTTCTCACCCCAGCTTTACCCTGAGGCCATGTTCTCCACAGGAAGAAAGCTCCTGGGCAGTCTGCGGCCTTCAAGGCCCTGACAGTCAAGCCTGCTACCATGGACATCAGTGATCTGTGGGCTTTTAGCACCAAGCCTAAGGAACACGAGGGCAAAAGCTTCACCTCCCAACCATGAGGACGTAAAATAAGGCGTAATTCACTCACTCTCCTGACCTGAGAGCATGTCACACAGCAAGAATCAACAGAAAGTACTTCAAAAGCACTCCCTTTATTCAAGCACATCTGTGCCTCTGTTTAAAAACAAGTACTTTAGTGGGACGTGATGGCACATACCTACAATTCCAGATACTCAGGAGGCTGAGGCAGCAGGATCACAAGTTTGAGGCCAGCCTGGGTTACATAGTAAGAACTTTTCTCAAAACAAAATTTAAAAAGAAAAAAAGGGCTGGGAACGTACCTCGGTTGTAGATTGCTCAGAGGACTTGTCTGGCGTGCCAAGGCCATGGGTTGAACCCTTAGTGGAAGTAACACACACACACACACACACACACACACACACACACGCACACACACAAAGTTTCTAATAAGCGTTGTTAGAAAGGGGCTACTAAAGGAGGTGGCCTGGCATTAAGAAAATTGAATCTAGCTGGGCGTGGTGGTCCAGCACTTGGGAGGCTGAGGCAGGAGGATCTCTTCAAGTTCAAGACTGGCCTAGGGTATAAAGTGAGCTCAAGGCCAGCCTGAACTGCATAGTGAGACCCTGTCTCAAAAGAGACAAAAAAAAAAAAAGAAAAAAAAGAAAATTGAATCTGAAATTTGACAGTGCCAAACTTGTCAGAATCAAAACAAGGTCACTCTGTCAAGCCCAAACCAAACATAAAATAAAATGAAGGAAGCCAGAGGTTGTGAAGGGGGTCTCATGTATACACGCCTGATATCAGAAATGACCACAGAAAACTCTGCCCGATCCCCAACCTTGTCCAAAGCCTGCTGCAAACTTATACCAAAAATAATAATAATGATACTTCTACAAGGACGTCTGCTCAATCCCAGACTGATACCACCCTGTTGCTCTTTGTAGCCAAGGGTGGTTATTTCAAACTGTTTCATGCAGTCATCCTCATTCTGCCTTTGAAAACTTCCCCTTGCTCAGCCTCCTGGAATAGCTCCTGTCTTATGATGGCACCTGTATTCCCGCCACCATCCCCAAGTGAACGCCATTACCTTTGAGAGAGCGCCCTCTGTCTGTTCCTTAGGGTGGCGGTAGCAATAGTAACAGGACTAGAATGAGCTTGCTGTCTGCTTAAGAGCCTGACTCCCAGGGCACTACACTGCAGGCACAGACAACACAACGTCTTCGTCGTTCACACAGTAAATCTTAAGAAAAGAAGTGAATCTGTGGCATCAGTGAAAGGAGTGCTATTATTCCAACACTTTAACAAGCTTATAAACCAACTCGGTACCAGCGAAAGGAATGCCAGACTCATCCGCTTACCCAGCCAGCTGATCCTGTGCCCAGGGGGGAAGTCGATGCTCTCAGGGCGGCTCTCTCGGAAACCTCTGCCTAGGAGCATGCCACTCTGTTACTCCTGTGACTGGATCACTGAGAATATTTTATTCACCCTGGTTTGCTGTCCTCCCAAACATCTTACAATGAGACTTTTTTATTTTTTATTTTTCTAATTTACCAAGGTGAATTATGGAATTAGGCAACTGGGGAATTAAAACAGGGCACTGCCCCATTTACCACCAACGGATCAAATCCTCTCCCCATTACAAAGGAAGGATGGTGCCTAATTACAGACATACTTGTCACGAACAAAAATGCCCCCCGGTTTATTTGATAGGGGATGTAATAGAAAAACCCTCTGTTAATTCAAAGTTAAAGTGTAAAATAATGACTGTTAAATAAGGAGACGAAGCTCTCAGAGCTTTAACAGCCTCACATGACACACACAGAGCAGTGAGGGAAAGTTCAAAATCTAAATTTCTTTTGCAAGTGTGCAGACTTGGAAGAGGCTGGTACACGCTGACTTGTGAAATCTTCCTGATGTGAAAGGTCATCACACAAGTGAGCAGAATGCAAAGCAACCACACACACACACACACACACACACACACACACACACATCTTCATTGATGATCTGGATGCGTTCCTCAGGCACTTCTTCGTCCTGGTGCTGCAGGTGCAGGTGCAGGGCTGGCAGCATGCTCTGCATCACTTGGCTTTAAATGACCTCTAGAGAGTCCTTCAAGCTCTCTGATATTGCACTTTATAGGCTATTAATGCTGCTTCAATTATATCATTAGCTATTTCCCTGCACAGCAGTAGCTCTTTTAAGAGCACAGATACAGAATACTGATAGGAAATCAATTTCTGTCCAGTTCCTGCCCTTTACTATACGATGAGGTGTTACCATCAAGGGACTTTACAAACGGGCAGAACAATCGTGGAGGCTTTACTTTAGTCACGTGTCCCCCAGTGTCTCTGCAACAATGTGAGGGAGCCGTCCCGATCCAGAGCTGTCCCAAAAGGGCAGACTTGGTTTGTGAAGAGTCCAAAAGTCAAGTTCATCAGGTCTACCAACACAAAGGACTTTATCAGCAGCTTTGCCCCAGACCCCACACAAGAAATCTCACTGATCAGGGGTTCTCCTAATTTCCTCTCATAGTGAGTCACTGTGTGTGTGTGTGTGTGTGTGTGTGTGCGCGCTGGGGGTGCTAAGGATTGAGCCCAGGACCCTGCACTACACTCCCAGTTATTTTTATTTTTATTTTCAGACAGGGTCTTACTAAGTCACTAAGTTGCTCCGGCTGGGCTCAAACTTGTGATCCTCCTGCCTCTTAGGGTGCTGGAATTACAGCCTACACGCGAGTGCCATCATGCCGAGCACTAGTTGCTATTTAAGGCCTGAGAATTCCCATTCCTTCCCCTTTGTGTATTGGGCCCATCTGTCGCCCATCGAAGACAGTCTCCATCCATGCTCTTGTCCCCAGTAATCATGACCAGTGTGCTCTTCCGCTCACAAACATGTCCGGGCAGGAACAGCAGGCTGCACACTGCATGAGGGCCCTGCCCTGGGCCTGGATGAGGCTGTGTGTAACTCTCCCCAGCCCGGGCATGCACCTGGCACAGCCAGGCCCTCCTCCAAGAGGAAGACACGACACTACTGGCTCAGCAAGACTTGACCCCTCTGTGTTGCAGTTGCCTGATGGAGGTGCTGCTTTCTGATTCCCATCAATGTACTGCACAGACTAATAAGGCCCCTGCACTATGGAAATCATAGTCCTGCTTTTGCTTTTTGGTACTAGGAATCGAACTCAGGACCTTGTGTTGGCCAGGCAGGCGCTGTACCTTGAGCTATATCTCTGGATCTTTTTTGTCTTTTTGAGACAAGATTTCACTATGGAGTTCAGGCTGGCCTTGAACTCACTGGGTAGCCCAGCTTAGCCTCAAACTCACAGCACTCCTCCTGCCTCAGCCTCCCAAGTGCTGGAATTACAGGTGTGTGCCATCACCTGGCGCCTTTGTTCTTCCCCTACCTGAATCCATTCCCCTCTTCCTACACCACAAATCTGCTCTGGCCGGCCCTGTCACCCCACAGGAGCACACTGTCATCTAGATGTGGCATAATCAAAAACAAAAATAAATATATAAAAACTTTTAAAATTTATTACAGTTAAAAAATTGCCATTCATTCTTCAAAATATTCCCCTTGCTTCAAACACATTCCATCATTTTTACCACTTTCTGAAGCAGTTCTACAAGTTCTCTTCCATGAGTGTCTTTAGTTATGCTGTGATAGCTGCTTTTGATGCCTTAAGTCAGTTTAAAACATTTACCTTTGTGGTCATTTTGACTGTGGGAAGAGCCAGTGAATAAGGTGGGTAAGGACCTGCCATAATGTTTTAATGAGCTGCCTTTCCACTGGCTGCCACTCAGCAGCAGCAGACCCTGTAAGTTTTTTATCACAGTTCATAAATATATAGGCCAGGCACGGTGTCACATGCCTGTAATCTTAGCACTTGAAAGGCTGAGGCAGGAGGATCACCACAAGTTCCAGGCCAATTTGGGCTACATAGTGACACCCTGTCTCAAAGAAAAAAAAAACACACACACAAAAGAGAACTTCCAGAACTGCTTCAGAAAGTGCGAAGAATCATGGGATAAGTGTGTTCAATGCCAGGGGGAGTATTTGGGGAGAATTAATGATAATATGTCTTTTACTGTAATAATTTTTAAAATTCAAACATTCACCATATATTTTGGCCATACCTGGTAAACTCCAGTGCGAAGCCCTGGGCCTGGTGTGCAAGACCTTGGACAGCTGGCAACTGCTCCCATTTCTGCACGGGCACACTTTGCTCAGCTAGGCTGGTCAGCAGAACAAGTCTAAGTGTCAGCCACCAGCGTGGCCCCCTCTCCCGCACCATCCACCTCAGCTGGATGATCAGCTGCACGCCGTCCCAGCCTGATCCTCTCCCGCTCACTGGAGATGGAGAGGGGACCCGAAGCCACAGTAGTGATGACAGGTAGCCGCTGCCACACCCGGCTAAGCAGAACCACTTTTCCCTTCCCTAAAAGTGGCACTAGGAACCGCAACCAAAAACTACGTGTGCTGTGTGTTTTCCACATTATTTTTCTTTGAAAAGTACTACAAATTAGACAAGAACTCATGCTAAAGGACTCCATCACCTTCACACACCACCCCCATTCACCTCTCTGTGAAAGTGGGTGGGGTGAACAGACTCTCCCCTACCCGCCTCGGCCCGCTTCCCCCTCTCCTGCCGGCTACAGCCAGCCAAGCGAGGAGGAGGAGGAGCGCAGCGCCTGTGGTGTTGGACACAAAGGACCCAGTGGCCAGGGCCACCCGACTACTCATCACAGCAGCAGAGGAGGAGGAGGGACGCCGGAGGAGCCGCGGCCACGGTCTGCAGGGAAGGGTGTGAAAACCCAGCCTTCCATCTGACTTCTGGCTAAGGAAGAGGGAGGTTGCTGAGGGTTTGGTACTGTCTGAAAGCAGGAACAGTTCCATCACTGAATGTAAGAGCCACCTTTAGCCGTGGTTTTGCTTTCTGCGGTTTCAACGGCCCTCAGTCAACCCAGGCCTGAAAGTATTACATGGAAAACTCCAGGCTGCACCTAGTGGCACTCAATCGCAACCTCCACTACTCAGGGGGCTGAGGCAGGAGCACGAGAAGTTCGAGGCCAGCCTGGACAACTCAGTGAGACTTATCTCTTAACAAATTAAAAGGGGCTGGGGATGTAACTCAGTGGTAGAGAGCTTGCCCGGCATGTTTGAGGCCTTGGGTACAATCCCAGTACTGAAAAAAAAAAACAAATTCTCAAAAAAAAAAAAAAAAAAAAATCCAAGAATAAGCAATTCCAGTTCATACATCTAAAATAACTTTCATTAGAGAACAGTGTTAGAACTGCTCTATTTTATTACTAGCTATTATTGCTAATCTCTTACAGTGGCTAATTTATAAATGAAATGCATATATAGGGGAAAAGAACATAGTCTATAGAGAGTTTGGCACTGTCCACGGGTTCAGGCACCCACTGAGAGTCTTAGAATGTGTCCTCTGGGTAAGGGGGGCTGCTGTGTCTCAGAACCTCTCATCTGGGGGAAAGGGACCGAGGTCAGGCACGAGATGATGGGGAGGGAAGAAGGGGACAGGGCAGAGGAAGAGCAGGCTCTCAGCCGTAGCCCCCTAAAGTCACTAGCTAGCAAGTTATGGGGTGGCCATATTACTTGGCTGGTGCTGCTGTTACAAAATACTGTGGACTGGGTAGCTTAAACATTAGAAATGTACTTTGTCACAGTCTCAGAGAGTGGAAGTCCAAGATCAAGGTGAGGCAGCTCTGCCAGGTAAGGCAAGTGAGGCCTCTCCTGTTGGCCTTCAGCTGGCCGCCACCTCCCTGCAACTTCACCTGCCTTTTCTCCATGAATAACACCTCACGTAGCTCCCCCACCTCTTTTAATAGTAGGGCACCAACCCTGTTGGGTTAGGGGCCCATCCTTACAGTCTCATTTTAATTTAACAACCTCTATATAGATAGTCATGTCTCTAGGCACTGGCAACTAGGGCCTCACTAGATACACTTTGGGGCATGAAAGGCACCATCCAGCCCAGAAGAAATCTGTTCACATTTTCTGTTTCTTCTTGACCAGTGTCCGTAGTCTGTGCCCGCACAGAGGGATGACAGTGTGAAGAGCAGAAACAGTGTGGCCATCAGCCAGGCCGGTGACTTCCTCTTCTAGGCTTGGGAGACCCGGAGCCGGTGGCTTCTCAGCTGTCAGTCTTGTTTCAGGTATAGTGACTTACCGGAACTGAAAGGAAGGCTGAACCCTCCGCACACTCAAAACAATTGGAATCGTGAGTTACAGACACTGCCAACTCGTTTTCCTCAGTAACTTGGTGTTGCCATTCTTCTGAGTTTGAACATTATTATATCAAACCGCTGAAAGGATTCGACACCTACTTTTTATATTCAAATATATTTTGGGCAGCAACCCAACATTTTCTGTAACTGTACATATTCATTTACTACCACAATCGTATTCGAGTGCTAAAAAGGTCAGATAATGCAAATTAAAAAATAAAGAAAGGTGGCCATCAGCCGGCCAAGGGAAGAGGCTTGGAATAAATCTTTCCTTACTGGTTCTCCATGAAAAATGACACAGGTAGAACGCTGATCTTGGACTTCTAGGTCCCAAAACCCTGAGAAAATCAATTCCCGTGGTTTAAGCCCACCCAGCCTATAATACTTTATTATAGCAGTCCTACAAACTAATATAGCTCTACAACAAATAATGAGATCAAATTAATAATCAATAAACTTCCCATAAAGAAAAGCCCAGGCCCAGACAGCTTCACTCCTAAAAGCTACCAAACATTAAGAGAAGAATTAATACCAAGTTTTGACAAACTCTTCCCAAACAGAGGAGGGAACCCTTCCTAACTCACTGTGAGAGGCCAGGATTACCCTGAAAATCCCCCAGATGAAGCCAGCAAGGAAGAGCCCAGTATCTCTGTGGAAACAGGTATAAAAATAACCCTCCACAAAATATTAGCACATCCAATCCAGAAACATAAAAAAGGGTTGCACACTGTAGCAAAGCGGGATTTGAGTTTTAATTTTCCAGGAATGCAAATTTGGTTTAACATTCAAAAATAAGTTAATGGAATACACCATATAATAGAATAAAACGAACCTTCAGTTGTCAACCCAAGCGACGCAGAGACAAAATTCAACACCATTTCATGATAAAAACGCTCACCAAACCGGGAGTAGAAAGAAATTTCCTCATCTCTCTCTGATGAGACCAGACCATCTAGGAAAACCTGCACCCAATTTCAGACTCAGAGGAGAGCGATTTCACTTTCCCTCTGAGGTTGAGGTGGCGACAAGGAGTCCAACCTTTCCACAGCTCTCCCACAAAGTACCAGAGGAACTAATCACGGAGATTCAGAGAAAGAAAGGTAAAACTGCAGGTTCGGGCAGAAGTAAAATCACGCCCATAACCCTGTTTCCACATTGTCCGTCTCACTAAACACAACCTGGGTAGCTGACAACTTTCCTGGAGCACAGAGCTGTGAAATTTCTGCTAAAGGCTTTCTTTTCCTCTTTCTCTGAATACACACATCTCTTCCTATTTTCAAGTCCTCCAGCTTGCCGGGGCTGTCACTCCCAGGGGATCCCTTCCACGACGGGGGTCCCCACTGCCGTCTTTGCTTGCCGAGCTGCAAGGGCTCCTGAAGGGACTGTCATTCTTTTGTAACCCCAGTTACTGGAAGGCTGAGGCAGGAATATCACAAGCCTGAAGCTACCCTGGGGAATTCAGCCAGCCCCCGCAGCTACTCAGGGGTAGAACGCTTGCCTCCAGGCTCTGGGTTCACTCTGCAGCACCAAAACGCAGACTTGACTTGGCATAAGAAAACACGAAGTTTCACGTAACACAAGTGGGAGCCAGGTTCTGAGGATCCTTAAAAGCAAGTGGTTGGCAAAGACCTGCGCTTGCAGCTTGGCTCCGAGGATCACACTGGGCCTGGGCCCAAGCGGTCCCCAGATCCACACCTTTCCCCCTTAACGACTCATTCCTAAAAGCGTTTCCCATACCACAGCACTCAGGTGTCCCCGGCGGGCGCGGATTTTTCCCGTTACTAAGGACTATCCGCGGCCCTCATCCCTAGCCCAGAGCTATCTCCCCAAGCCTTTCTGATTTTGAAAGTGGTCCCGCCTGGGCTCGACTTTACGATCCTCCTGCCTCAGCCTCCCAGGGCGATGGGATCACAGAATTTAATCGCGGAGTGGAATGGTCCAAGCCCTCGCGGTTGTTCCGCCGTCCAGCCG
>NW_004955447.1:14048833-14117497 GCF_000276665.1 Chinchilla lanigera
CAGGGGGCACTGCGCGCAGGGCATGGAGTGCGTGAAGGGCCGCAAGAGGCGGAAGGGCAAGGCCGGGGCGGCGGCGGGCGGCGTGTGCGTGTGCAAGAGCCGCTACCCGGTGTGCGGCAGCGACGGCGCCACCTACGCCAACGCGTGCCAGCTGCGCGCCGCCAGCCTGCGCGCCGAGGCCCGCGGGGAGAAGGCCATCGCGCAGCTCAGCAAGGGCACCTGCGAGCAAGGTGGGCACTGCGCGGGGGTGGGGAGCCCGGGCGCGGTGCTCCTCCTTCCTAGGTTTGGGTGGAGAGGCGCGGGCGGGAGGGCAGGGCCTGGGGAACAAAGTCGGGACTGGCGGGCAGCTGCCGGCCCCTCCAGCTGGCTAGATTGGAACACTTCTATAAAATTGGACTTCGTGTTTTTTCATGCTCTCGTAGTGGAAGTGATCAATTCCCAAACAGTAATCGAGCTAGTTGCTTGTGGGCAAAAGTAAGATACGAACTCCTTGAAGACTGTCCTTCAGATGTACTTCGGTGTGACATTTCGGGTGGTTTTGTCTTTTAACATAATTTGTTCCCAGGATGCACTGTTTGGCAAGCTGGCCTTTGAGATTGTTTGAGTGTTTTATTCCATGCAAGTCCAAGCCGGTTAGAAATGAAATGAGAAAAACAGTCTGAACTTGAAAGAAAAAAAAAAAAAAAAAAACAGAAATTTAAGTCTGGTGCCTGAAGTAACATTTTCCACTGCCTGTAGTTTCAGGGCAAAGTTAGGAATCCGTCCTGCCGAGGTGACAGAGCTGTAACTACTTTAACACAGTTCAAACTTTCTTCCGCATTTCCACATAGCAGTGGTTTCATTAAAGCTCTTCCCAGAAGTCCATACACTATTAGGCTGTATGCCATTAATTTCAAGGTTCACAGGGGAGTAACTTGGCTATTTATAGTATCATTCCCATAAACTTAGAAAATCACAACCCAGAATAATCCGTGTGTGTGTGTGTGTGTGTGTGTGTGTGTGTTTCCAATGGAAACGGCCAGCCATTCCTTCAGGTCTCCTTTGCCAGTCACATCACAAAAAAAGAAATGTGCGTTGCTGAAGAATTCATTGCAAATATTGAGACTCTTACGAACATTCCGAGGGACGTTTGTCTCCCTTAGTCCTTCACAGTGACTGGCATTTGCCTTGTCAGAGTGGTTGGCTTGGTGATTCTCCCTAAGTGTTAAGTCAGGTGGTCACACTGCCAGTCTCCAGCCTCCGCGCCGCTTTAGACCCCAGTCCCTGGAGAATGCCGAAGTGCCTTTTTCTTTAAATGTTAGGAGATGTGAAATACAACTGGAAACTTTGACATAAATGAGCCTGTTTTCCCAACCTAAACTGAGAGGTACGGGGTCTAGACCTGCGAGGGATTCTGGGTCAGGGCCAGAGAGTGTGAAAGGTCCCCCCCCCACCCCCCGCCAGAGTGCCTTTTCTCAGCAGAGAGGAATGCCGTGAAGATCAAGTCTCCCCTCACTCTTCCCCTGGCTCTCCAATGCGTTCTCTCAGTTATAGAAACAAGCAGGACACAGTACAATTTCCATCTGCACCGTTTGGTGCTGAGCCTTTGGGAAATGTGTTTTCTGACTTCCCTCAATCATGTCTATTCTCAGAAGAAACTTGAGTTATGCTTCTGTACAACTTCGGTATTGATGGGGAGGAGACATCGTAGGACTTGGCCACATGGTGTTGCTCACCCCACATTGTGTTCTGTTGGTTACTTTACCATAGGCGTGTGACCAGTAGCTACAGTAAACATTTAAAGTTATTTGTAATGTATCACAGTGAAAGACACATTGCCATTACTGCCTCTCAGAATACTCCCCCGCACTTCAGATACAGTGGTCCCATCATTCTTGCCGCTTTCTGAAGCAGCCCTAGGGGTCTTCTTTCGTGCCTTTAAGTGTGCTGTCATGGCTGCCTTGATCAATGTCCTGAATCTATTCAAAACATTTACCTTCCGTGGTCATTTTGACTTTGGGGACGAGCCAGAAGTCGCATGGTGTCAGACCCGGTGAATCGGTGGGTGAGGACCCGCAGTCATCTTTTTAGGAGCCTGCCTTTCTTCTGGATGGTTCATAGCAGCAGCATTCACTGTATTATCACACCTCATAAAGACACTCACAAAAGAGGGTTCCCAGAACTGCTGCAGAGAGTGGTGAGACCAATGGGATGCGTATATTAAAAGTGAGCAGGAGCGTGTTGAGGGCGATTAGGAGCAGTGGGTATTTTACTGTAATACGTGTTTATTTAAACACACACCGTAGTTGTTGATCAGCCCTTGTACATTTGTTGAGCAGCTGGCTGCTTTCAGCAGTGTACCAGGTGCTCTGCAGCGGGGATGCAGGAAACACATCCTGTCTTGCTGATGGAACAGCAGCATGAGGGCGGGGGATACAGCTCAGTGGTAGAGGTAGAGGCTCCAGTCCAAGCGGAAGGCCTGCCTTCCAGCCAGCACCAGGAACAAGTAACAGATAAGTAACTAAGTGCGGCACATGTTGCAAAGTCCGGAGCACTTTCCCTGGGTCCCTGGAGCTGCTCACCGTCTTGCCCTGTACAAGACCATCACTGACTTCCGTGCTGGAGAGAGGTTCTGCGCTGCCTATTTCTGTACTCCAGGTAGGCGAAGGCAGTGCATCTGCCTGAAAAACCTGTTGAGAAGATGAGCTAATAATCTCAAGTCTGGGAACCGTCAGTGACTTTAGTGCCATTGGATCTTATCGAGGTCTCTGCAGTCATGGGGAGCTAGGAGAGGGGAGCTGAAAATTCAGTTTGATAACAAGCTGATGTAGAGAAGCTGACACACACAATAAAGTCTCACTTTGGAAAGGAACGTGGTGTTCCTCTGGTGCAGTTCCTGGTTTCACCTGTCATTCGTGATCTTTTACATCTACGTCCTTGACAGTCCCGGTCAGTCACTTGGCTCCTTCCGGTGCCAGTCCTTCTCCCTCAGAATTAACTATGGAACCACAGCGTCATTCTTCAGGATCTTCCTCAGTATGTTTAGGACCCAGTTCATACCACTTTGGGGAGGGGTGCTGGGCATGGTGGTGCATGCCTATAATCCCAGCACTCGGGAGGCTGAGGCAGGAGGATTGTTGAGAGTTCGAGGCCAGCATGAGCTACATAGTAAGCTCAAGGCCAGCCTGAACTGCATAGCGAGACTCTGTCTCAAAAAGAGGGAGAAAATACCACTCTCTCATGCACAGGAGGATCATCACAATATAACCCCGTTCTTTTTTAGCCTCTTGTGCCCAACCTCCTTGATGGTCCAGCCGCAGTAGGCATCTGTGTCTCTTCATCCCTCCGTGCCTTTGTAGATGCTGTGCTTCTGCCTAGAAGGCCTCCCTGCCTGCACACACCACAGCCATGCCCTCCCTGGCATCTGTCTCCCCTGTGAACGCTTACCTAGTCTGTAAGAAGCTTGGCACTTTCTCTGGGAAGCAAGCTGCCTCTCCAGGATGTCCTTGCCCTGCTAATGTTGCTCAGCTCCAGGGATCATCTTGAGCTTAGAGCCTGACTGCCAGGCATGAGCCTTCCCTCTCACTTATAAAATGGGGATTGTAACCACACCTTGCTCGCAGGGTTGTCTTGAGGATTAAATGTAATGAAGATTGATGTAAGAAAGGACTTGATGAGTATTCATCATTGTTGTCATTCAACCAGTAAGCTCCCTGAGGGAGGAGAGGTTTTGTTCCTGCATCCCAGGATCCCAGGTCAGTGCCTGGCTTGCCGAGGTGCCTTGAGCACACGTCGATGAGGGGTTACGTGAATTGGCCAGCACTCTTCCAGTCTCGGGGTAGACAGCCTTGACTTAAATAGACAAGGTCCCTCTCTCATGGAGTTTGGTGGAAGCTTTAGACAGAAACATGTAAACAAGTGTTATCACATAGTTGCCTGTACTGTGGAGAATGTAATCAGGGAGCTAGGATAGAGGCTCGCGATAAATGGGGAATATTAAGTGAGGAAGGCAGAGCCATGCCAGGATGCCAAGGACATAGCAAGGCCAGGGCCTGCAAGGCAAGCCAGCTCTGCTGCTGTAAACCTTCCCTGCTGCTTCGAGAGCACTCTTCCCCACTGGACTGTAGGCATCACAAAAGAGGGCTGCATCTTGGAACTCCTTATAAACACAGCGGCTGGCTAATATTTGCACCTTCTGTAAATATTTGTTGATTAAACAAAGGAATCCTCTTAAGAAAGTGCCTTTCTGTTTGCACATGTGGGCAGTGGACTCTCCTGCCTGCTGCTCTTTTCTCCTGGCATCTTCTGCCGTCCTGAAGCCTAGGAATTCCAGAGAATTCTTCTGCCATTGACTCCTCTTCCCATCCTTAGCCACCCTGATCTCCGACATAACATGCTTATTTCCTGCCCAAACCCCAGCCTTTCCATGATCCATTAGAAGCTGCTTTGTAAGTGGAAAAGCATCAGTGAAGATTCTGATCATCAGAAAATTATTTCATTATACCAATTTTAAACATTCATTTTTGAGAAGTTCTTCTGTGATACATTTTAAAGCGTGGTAGCATATCATTTAGATGCCCATATTCTGTCACTGTCCTTCAGTGAATCTCTGAACTTCACTGGAAGTGGAAGCAGAAGGGTTCCAAAATTCAATGTAATTGCTAGTGATCTAGTTAATGTTGGGGAGAGCAAGACAGCCCAGTGCTTTCTGAAAGTAAGTCAGTCATAGCACAGAGGTAGGCTGTGAGTGCCCAGGAGGGGACCCAGGCTTGTTGGGGGCTGAGGAAAGCAAGGGATCAGTGAAGTGAGAATAGCTGGGTAGCAAAGGCTACATGGCGATAGCAGCGGCTCATATTCTGTATGCTAGGTGCACTGTGACCTAGTGGAGCAGGTGGGTGGCAACAGCATGGGAAGATTGAGCTGTGATCATTCCTAGGGCTCAGGCAGCTGGGAGAAGATGGGGCTCAGACCTATTGAACGCTATTGAGCCTTTAACAAGGACAGTCTGCCATTTGTGACAATATGCATGAACTTGGAGAACATTATGCTAAATGAAATAATTCAGGCCCCAAAACACATGATCTCACTCATGTGGAACTGAAAAAGGTCAAACCAATAGGACAAGGAGTAAAATGTGGTTGCCGGAGTCTGTGGTGGGATGTTGGTCTAAGGATACCAACTTCCAGGAGGAGAAAGTTGAAGAGATCTTTTACATGTCAGGTGACTCTGATATATTGTATATTGGAAAATTGTTGAGAGATGTTAGGTGTTCTCACCACAAAGAAAGTAAGTATGCTAAATAGCCTGATTTAGCTATTCCACAGTGTACACATATATCAAACACTATATTGTATACTACACTATATACCTTTCTTTTTGACTTGGCAATTAAAATAATTTTTTTCAGTACTGGGAACTAAACTCGGGGCCTTTATACTGAGCTACATCCCTGCCTGTTTTTTCTGTTTGCTTGCTTTTTGTGGGGTTTTTGGTCGGTTGGTTGGTTTTGGTTTTTTTAGACAGGGTCATGCGAGGTTGTTGAGATGCCCAGGCTGGGCTCGAATTTGTGATGTTCTTACCTTAGCCACCAGAGTACTGGTAGGTGTGTGCTACCGTACCTGGCGCTAAAATAAATTCCGAAAAAGGAAAGCAGATGTGCGCAGGAAGTTTGCAGAGCCCTCAGTGGCTTCAGGGCTGTCTAGCGTGGGAGCGCTGGAGCCAGGCACTGGATCTGCGCTCTTAGAAACCAGCTGGCCGCCCTTAGCGGAGTAGACTGGACCAGGGCAGGGTAACTCCGGACTCCACCAGGAGCTGCTGCCCTAGTCCCTGCAGGAGAGGCCTGGCCTGCTGCTTCCCCAAACCTCCGCGTTTCTCTCAGCACTTCCGGGCACCGCCACATCTGCATCCGGGCACCGCCACATCCGGGTCCCACTCCGCCATGGCGGCTGGTGGGCTGGGAACCGGAGGCCTTACCCGAGACTGCTGGCAAGAGTGGCTGCTCATGGAAGTGCCCTGCTTACCGGCCTATGCTGCCTCCACATTACAGAAGCCGCTGGTCCACCGCAACCCACACCACTCTCCACACTTTCACGTCGAAAAGGGGAAAAATGGCACACCCTGAGAGACTGCCCTGCCCCATAGCAATGCTTTTAAGAACTTTCTGCCCTATTCAAAGTTCTAGAACAGTGAGTGACACACTGGTTCTTTGTTATCAGTTTACCCAGTTTTAATCACTGCATTGTTGGAAAGATGTGAGCTGCGGGAAGCGCTTTACAAGAGCAGCAGCCTTGGAGAAGGGTCTTAAAGGACTTAAGTTCCTTTCTGAAGAAAGTAATCCAAAGAACAAGTTAATGTTCCTCCATAGTTTGGGAATTAGTTATTAAATGGAAAATGCCTGACTAGTCTACAATTCTTCAAGGAGATAGAATTTAAAAGCCTGGAATTAAACAGCCAGAAGGCACATTTGGATTACATGCCAGGAAGAATTTTCCAGTAAAACGGTCGAATACGCTAAGATGGTCACGTGGGAGTCGGGAGAGCTGAGCAATAACCTCAGGGAGCAGGGCAGCAGTGCGGGAGGATTTGATAACTTCTCAGTCTGCACTGTAGGGCTCTCGGATGGAATGTGGAGCTGAGCAGACATTTACTGGCGTTCTTAAACATGCTTCCCACTCTGTCCCTGAAGCTTCCCCCGGGATCCACTGCAGACCTGCCTTGCAGAAGAAACTGCCTTACAAGGCGCCCTTTTGGGTGGCCCAGCAACAAGGCGTTCTTGGGTGGAGTCCAAGGCCCTCCCTGCGCTAAATCTTCCTCCAGTGGATAAGATCCTGCATTTCCTTTATTAAACTCCAGCTGCCTCTCATCTGGGCTTTTAATTGTAAGACAACATCTTGCTCTTCTCAACTGCTAACAGGACCCCTGCGTTATTGATTGGCCACTGCTAAGCCAGAGTACACAAGGGTAACTTCTTTGGATAAGGGAGGGGTGGCGCAGTGGGAAGACTTGGAAAGGGAAGGGACTTAGATGTAAGTAAAGGCCACTCCCTCCCCCAGCAGTCCCTGAGGGAACAGCCAGGTCCAGAGGAAAAAGCTGGAGCTGATAATGTGGACAAACTGTCTTTTTCCTAAAACTGATGGGCTAAGGAGCTGAACTCTTGTTTTATCACAAATCGCACTGATGTCAAGTTGATGGGGCTCCTTTGAAAAAGCGAATGTGTTGACTGCCTTCAGCTTTCTACAAAGGAGTGCAGGGTGAGGTGAATTAGAAGTGGCTGGAGCTTCAGCCCCATCCCTTCCACACCCCCACACCCCCAGGCAGAAGGTTGTCAAGGAGAGGACACCAGGGAACCCAGGAAGTGCAGCTGTCCCCAGACCAGGCCACGGCTGCACAGAAGGTTTGCAGCTGAAAAATAAGAAAGGTTCAGACCAGGTAAAATAGACCTGCTGACTGAGTTCTGACAAAGCACCATTCATGTGGTGTGAAGTTACCTGCAGTTAAGTGTGGATCAGGTCCAGGCCCAGGCCTAGGGGCCCAGTTCAAGGAGTTCGCCACTAGGAAAAAGCAACTCTCAGACTTTAGGGTAGTGTATATAATGCCTGAAGGTACTGCTCAGACTCCCTGCTTCACAGGATCATTGCAGAGGTCAGATTATGTAATAGGTCTGAGAGCACTGCATGAAGCCAAAGCCAGGTTGGTGACACACATATGTAGTCCCCCACATCTGGGAAGCTGAGGCAGGAAGTTCACAAATTCAAGCCCAGCGTGGCCAGTTTAATAGCTTAGCAAGACCCTGTCTCAAAACAAAGAAAAACAGATTGGTTATGTTGCTTCATGCAGAGGCCCTGGGTTCAATCCCTAGTGTCACAAAGGAGAGAGGGAGGAATGGGAGAGGAAAGGACAGGACAAACTGTGCTGCAGCAGTAACTGTAAAGCATTCCTATCAGGAGCCCACAGACTCCTGGGGAAGACAGTGCCTTGGAGTGAGTGACAGTGGTAGCTGACGATTGTGGAGTACGTTACAGGACTTTACAAAGGGCTCCAGTAGATGTTCCTTTCTTGCAGTTTAAAACCACCCTGAAAGGTGCAGTACAGGAAACTGTTTTCCCAAAAGGAAGCTGCAGGCCACATGTCACAGGGCACCTAGCCGCACATGTGCACTTAAGTCGAGGTATTTTGCTACAGCCTTGCTGTTCAGAATGTGCTACATAGACCTATAGTGTTGGCTCTCATAAAAATTTAAAACAAGCCAGACATGGTGGCACACAGCTATAATCTTAACACTCGGGAGGCTGAGGCAGGAGGATTGCTGTTGACATAGGGGAGAGAAACTCCCATCCTGCTAGATGTCCTGTAGGAGTTCATGTTCTCTAAACTTAAAGAATGAATTCCAGGAACAACGGAGGTTAAGAGAAGATATTGACTGGGGAAAGAAAGCTTCTGTCAGAAACAGAAGGGGTCCCCAGTGGGTTGCCGAGGACCCTGCCTTTTCTGATGATTTTTATAGAGCAAAACCATGAAGTGAGGTGGGTCCAGGTTGGGAAAAAATAGGAAATCATAAGGTGAGCAGGAGATAGGACAAAACTATGGTCAGCCAACAAGAGTACAAGCATAGTTGCTCAGGTAATATTGATTAAATGGGGATGAAATGGGGGCGCAAGTCACATAGCAAGCAGGCATGAAATAGAACAGGGGCTTTTCCTGAAGCGGGTGGGTCAGTGACTCTTCCCGGCTTTCCCAAGGTGATCCATACCTATTCACACTATCAGGGGCCAGGGGTTTAACTCAGTGGCACAGCACCTGCCGGGCAAGCATGAGGTCCTGGGTTTGATTCCTGGAACTGAAAAAAGAATATCAATCACTATGTTTATCCTTAGGAGAAATATGTGGGTACATTGGTTTGATCTTTTGTCTTGAGGTCTGGCCCTCTGTGGAGGTGTGTGTCTCCCCCACGGCTGCAACGTGTCCTGTCTTCTGCACTGGCTTCTTTGAGGGCTCAGCCCTGTCTGTCTGCCTCACAGACTGCCTATGACATTTCTGCCTAACTCAGCTGTCTGTAACACTGTGAGTTCAAGGACAGCTCTGGACATATAGTGAATTCAAAGCCAATCTGAAACATAGTGATACCCTGTGTCAACCAACCAATCAGTCAAACTAAGTTCAAATAAAATAAAACTAAGGCCAGCTGTGGTGGCACACACCTGGAATCCCAGCTTTCTGGGACGCTGAAGCAGGAAGTTCCTGAGTTCAGGCCAGCCTGAGCAACTTAGCAAGATCCTGTCTCAAAATTTAACAGGGGCTATGACACACCATCTAAACAGGTCAACAATAGCTCTTCCAGGGCACACAGAATAGAGACTCTGTATGATAACAAAGTTTAAGTCTTTCCTGAGGCACAGCCGTGGGCCTTACAATGAAACCATATTGTTTTGGGGGAGACATGTCCCCTAAGTGGATATGTTCGGAGCTCAGGATGGTGCAACTCTGTACAGGCCTCTGAGAGCAGTCTAGCGTCAGGTTTCCTAGGGCCAGCCTGGAATCTCAGAGCCCTTGGCAGTGACTGTGGGGTGCTGGGGCTGAATATTGTCTCCAGGGAGACCTCTCGCAGTATAACGTCCGAGTGATCACCCTTTCTCTTTCACACATGGTTTAAACCTGAGTGCTGACCTTGACCTGTCGGAGCCTCTCCTCTCAGATCCATTTTCCCAGCCGAACAGTACTCAGCGTGAGTGGTCTCAGGTATGGTCTGCCGTAGGATGGGATTTGCATTCCAAGGGAGCTAAGCCTAGTACTAGAGGGCTGTGAGAACTCAGCAAGGCGTAATTCCTTTTGACTTTCTGAGAGGCGAAGAAAAAGCACTTTATTCCCCCAGGCAGAGGTGCAGCTGCCTCCAGTCACCTTGTTCTCTCCGAGCTTTCCAGGATCCCAGCGCTCCCCCCAGCCTGCTTTCTGTCCGAGGTTTTGTTTGCATCAGATTCACCGGCCGCGGTCAAGGGTAGCATTGGGAAACCAGCTGGGACATCTGTTCTGCTCTCTTCTGGCCTGACCCCAAGCAAGGAAGGAAAATTTATCTCCTGATACTTCCCAGAGGTTTTGGAAGAGGCCACCCACAACCGAAACTTCAGCAATGTGTGAGGGGAGCCGGAGCCCCCTCCTTCTCCTGCTCCTCCTCCTTTTCCTTCTCCCTGGGAGCTTTCAGGACTCTGCTGGGGCTCGGGAGGGAACTTTAGTCTCAGCCTCAGCAGTTACCGCAGCTTTGGCTTCCAGGGACCCCGTCAGGAGCCTTGGTGTTCCAAGGGAATCCGAGCCTGAGAGGCGAGCAGCCGCGCAGCCGAGCCACTCCTTGGAGAGGCCCGGCCCGGCTGAGGGCACACTGACCGCGGGCAGACACCTGACAGGCAGGGGTCGGGGCTGAGAGCCGGGCTGGAGACTGACCTGACTCGGCCCCTTTCGCACCGTGAGCCTCCGGCCCACCGCACGCAGAAGCGGCTGGGCAGAGGGGGTGTCGGCGGCACCCGCTTCCTCCGCCCAGCTCCCCGCTTTTCCCTCCATCCACTCTGCTTGGGCTCGCGTTGTGTGCCGCCTCTCTTTCCTGTCCAGCCGTGCACAAAGGGCTGTCCTTTCTCCACCGAAGCCCTGTCTTAGGCGGCTGCAGCTGCGGACATGGTGAGCCCTGCGCAGTGCACCCCAGACTCGGCTCTTCCGGGGACCCCCGGGGCAGCTTGGGAGTCCGGGCAGTTTAGTAGCTTAGCAAGACGCTGTCTCAAAACAAAAACAGGTTGGTTATGTTGCTTCATGCAGAGGCCCTGAGTTCAATCCCTGGTGCCACAAAGGAGAGAGGGAGGAATGGGAGAGGAAAGGACGGGGCAAACCACTGCAGCAGTAAGTGTAAGGCATTCCTGTGAGGAGCCCACAGACTCCTGGGGAAAATCGTGCCTTGGAGTAGGGGGCAGTGCAGAGCACTTCATAGAGCTTCACAGAGTGCCCACGGTCGCTTCATGCAGCAGGCAGCTAGCGGTCTGGCTGCTTCCTATCTCTTTGGATATTTCGAGTCTCTTATATAAAGTCAAAATATGTTTGCATCTGTCAGTACTGATGGTATTTTTAAAAGCTTGAGTATCACTTTAGGAAAAATATTCCCCTAAAGGTACACGATCTAATCTTTTTTTTGGCGGAGGGGGAGGAGGGGTGTGTGCGTTTTGAGACAAGGTTTTGCTGTGTAGTCCAGGCTGACATTGAACTCGCTATGTAGTCCAGGCTGGCCTCACACTCAATGGCAGTCTTATTGCCTCAGCCTCCGGAGTGCCGAGATGACAGGTATGCACCACTACACCCAGCTTCCATTCTTTTGTTTTGTTTTTCGTCTTTCTGAGATAGGGTCTCACTGTGCAGTTCAGGCTGGCCTTGAACTCACTTTGTAGCCCAGGCTGGTCTTGAACTCCCAATGATCCTCCTGCCTCAGCCTCCTGAGTGCTGGGATTACAGGCACAGGGCACCACGCCCAGCCTGCTTCCAGTCTTTCAGTTATTTCTCTAAAGCAAATGTTCCTTGAGCCTGTGGCAGTGGGAGCGAACCCATAGCCGCAGTGTGTGCCACAGTGGTCGTCCCTGAAAGCTCTCGGAGGTTTGCTGTCCCTGGGCTGAGGTTTCTGTGCTGCTCACCGTTGACTCCTCGGTGTCAGGCAGTGCTTGGGATGCGGGAGGTGCTGAACACACACTTGGTGAGTGAGTGAGTGAGTGAGTGAGTGATGAAGCGCAGATCCATCGAGCGCGCGCTGTTGGAAAGGGAGGCTGCTCGCCGACGGGCGCTCGCCTTTAGAGAGTGGGGCTCCTCCTGTCCTCGTCGCCTCTCTGAAATCTCTCACAGTGGCTCACCCTGCCTGGAGGAGAACCTCGTGCTGCACCTGAACCTTTTGGATTGGGTTTTACTCAGACTGTCCCTTATAATTACTTTCTACTCTCAAAAAACTCTGAGACTTCCGGGCATGGTGGAGCTTAAGTTCAAGGCCAGCCTGGGCAACATAGCGAGACCCTGTCTCAAAAATCATGAAGGGCTGGAGAAATAGCTCAGTGTAGCACCCTGGCCTAGGTTGTGGAACCCCTGGATTCAATCTCTGGTGCCAACAAACAACAGAACTCTGAGACTGAGAGCAGTGTGCTGTTCTATTTTACCATTTTCCCCTAACTTTCCCACGCAGTGAGTATGCCACTCTACCACTGCCACTGGCTGTGTGATCTTGAGAAATTAACTGACCTCTCTGAGCATCAGTTTTCTTGCGTGAAGTATGCGACTGACTTACAAGGTGCATGTGGGAGTTGCATGCGTGTGTATTTTAAATGCATGACACAGCGTTTGACCCATAACTGATCATCAGTAATTCGTCTACTCATCTGCCTTTGCCTCCAGTTGAGCAGCAGCAGCAGAAAGCACGAGTGCGGTGCAGTCTCGTTATCTGCAGTAGTTCTGTTCTGGGAGGGCTGAGTGAATGAACACCGAACCACCGCTCCCAGGGGCGCTGTGTGGTTGGGATCCCAGAGCCTCTGATCACACTGATCAACCCGTCAGGACATAACTTGCTTTAAAGACCTCTTATTTAATCTGTGCTGAGCTCACAGCCAGCGACACAATAACCCACGCCTGGATGCAGCCCTCAGACCCATTTCCCTAACACACGTCCCTATGGGCTGTTGGTTCTTTGGGGGATGCGAGCCAGCTCCTGGCAGTGGGGTGCGGGGGGCAGTTTAAACAGCTAAGTCACCAAGAGAAAGCACAGAAATACACAAAAGAAAGAAGTGGTGCTGAACAGGTTGTAAGGGACAGTTCGTGCCTGGCTGTGCTCTGAGCCGTCGAGAGTTCCTCGCTGTGCGGGAGCCCATCTGGGAGTCATGATCTGGGAGTCACGAGTAAGTTTCAATAAGTAGGGGGGTTGCGGGTGCAAATCTGCAGTGAGAGCCAGCTGTATTGGAAGTGGCCGAGAGAAGAACTGTACGCCTTGGGGATGTGCCAGGGATTTGGAGGGCAGAACCTGCATCTGCATAGCCAGAGTTTGGACCAGGCTGGTGTTCAGGAAGTAATCATTGCGGGGCATGGTGGCACTCGCCCATAATCCCAGAACTCAGGAGGCTGAGGCGGGAGGCGAACGCCACCACGAGTTCAAGGCCAACCTGAACTACATGGTCAGACCCTGTCTCAAAACACAAAAAAAGAAAGGGAGGGAGGGAGGGAGGGAAGGAAGGAAGGAAGGAAGGAAGGAAGGAAGGAAGGAAGGAAGAGAAAAGGAAAGGAAAAAAGAAAGAAAGAAAGAAAGAAAGAAAGAAAGAAAGAAAGAAAGAAAGAAAAAGAAAAGAAAGAAGAAATAATTATTACACTGACTCTTGGTCCAGTTTAACAAGTGCCTGTGCAATCTGTCTTGTGGCCAGTCTGTGACAAGCGGTTTTTGCCCTGCACCCCAGCAGACAGGACTCCCGTACTGCAAGGGGTTTCACAGGCTCTGGGAGTGGGGACCCCCCTGGCTTTCCTCTGTCCCTCTCACCAGCTCACTGAAGAAATAGGTCACCTTGGGTTTCAAAGACAGACCCACCCCCCCAGCCCTTCATTCGGTGCAGCTTCTGAAAAGGGAAAAAATGAACAATGATACATTTATGTTTGTGGCCTATGAATACATTATAATTTGATTACAAATTGTAAGAGCTTATAAATAATGTAGCCATAGCTAGATATATAGCATATGAAAGAATTGCTTATCACTTGGCCTAAGGTGACATTTGGGAGAGGCAGTGAGTGTTTGTTCAGAATTGAGCTAAGAAGAGAATATTGGTCCAAAAGTACTTTAAGATTGTGTTTTATAACCTTGGCAAATGCTAAGGAAAAAATAGACGGTAAATTCATATCACTCTGCCTAGTTCCTGGCAAAAGGATAAAGCACAGTTTAAAATGCCAGTCGGTGCTATGACCTGTTGAGATCAAGAGCGCGCCATCTTCAGCAGTTCATCGCCAGATGTTTCACTTTTTGCTCAAACCACGGTGGATTTTAGGTTCTAGATTTATACCTTTCTTGATTTCAGCTGCTGTGCCACTTCTGCATGTCCTGGGAATATAAACTAATTTAATTTCATTTTCACTAAAGATCTCTTTTGTTATTAAAAACTAACATTGTAGAAATTCATGGAATTCATTGAAATCAAAGGCTGTCATGGTTAATATTTTTACTGTATTCAACTTCCTATTTTTTATTTTTTCTAGTCTTTTTCATGTATGACATGATTATTTTCATCATGCTATTTTTATATTTTTATGTCTTGTTTTCAATTTATAATGTTTTACTTAAAAGAAAATAGAAATTTTATAAGCATTGTAAATATACATAATCATTTAAATGAGCCATAACTTACTTGAGTTTTCCTGTCATAAATAAGCCCTTAATTCACATCGTTAGACATAAAGGCGTCTGCATGTCCCGTTAGGATAGATTGCAAACTGGAGTTGCTGACCCTATAATGCGAACCTTTCTTTCTTTCTTTTTTTTTTTTTTTTCCGTTTTTCTCCAGTACCAGGAACCGAACTCACGACCTTGCGCTTGCCAGGCAGGTGCTTTGCTGCTGAGCTAAATCCCCAGCCCCTTTTTCTTTCTTTCTTTCTTTGGTCCTTGTGTGCGGGCACGTGTGTGGTATGAGGCTTGAACCCAGGGGCACCCACATGCTCAGAAAGCATTCCACCACTGAACTACATTGCCGGCCTCCTTTTTTAGTTTGAGGGACAGGGTCTCACCAAGTCAGCGAGACTGGCCTCAGATTTGCAACCTTCTGCCTCATACTTCTGAGAAGCTGGGGTTACAGGCCTTAAATTTTTTGATACATATCGACACTGGTGATTCCGTTTTAAAAAATTAGCCTCTTCTACATCCAGGGAAAAAGGACTCTTCTCGGTTGTTTTTGGGTGTAAATCAGTACAGTCCTGGAGGAAATCAGTGTGGAAGTTCCTCAAAAAACTAAAAGTACCGCTATCGTTTGATCTAGCTCTACCACTCCTTGGTGTATTCCGAGAAGAATTAAGGTCAGCACACCGGGTACATCTGAGTGCCTGGGCTTATCGCAGCACCATTCCCGGTAGCTGTGCTGCAGAAGCATGCCTGGGCAGAGAAGTGTACATACCGAACTTACGGCGCAGTGCTAGTCAGCCGTAAGGAAGAGCGAAGCCATGTCGCTGGCAGGAAGATAGAAGGAACTGGAGACCATGTTATGTTAAATGAACAAGCCGAAAACAAAGTCATCTTTTCTCTCATATGAGAAATCTAGACAAAATAAATTTTAAAATTAAAAAAAAAGAATGACACAAAAGTACAAGGGATGCTATTAGAGAACAGGAGAATGGGGGAGGGGAGGAGAGGAATGGGGAGATGATCAAGGTGCATTAGATGCGCGCACGCGTGTGCCAAAACAAACCCATGATTCCGTGCATCTAGCATGCACTAATAAAAAAGATTAGCCTCACCCAGACAGAGTAGACAGATTTCCCGTAAAACCAGAAAGCCAAAAGCACAGATTCCAGCACACAATGGAAATGACATCATGGCGCTCAGCTGTGTTTTGTGACTGCCGGCCTGCACCTGCATCCAGCACCTGTTGCACTTAGTGGCCAGAAGTGCCAGGGCCCTGCCGGTGACCTGGCCTGGATCCTCGATTGCTGGGCACTGGCATTTTCTGGCTTGGATCGTGCAAACTTCTTCCAGCAAGGGCAAAAGAAAAGGACCCCTGTTTGCTATAATGCCTTGTTACCATTAAAGTTGGTCAGTGGAATATTTTAACATGAATGGAAGATGAAAAGAATATTCCTTTGTGCGTAACTGAAGTTCCTAAGAAGCACCTGCATCTCTGCTAGCGTGGTTTGAAAATGTCTTTTGTAATGGCAGCCACTTGTGTGAGAGATAAGCAGCAAAAACTGTGTGGAATTTGGAGTTCTTTAACACTTCACAGAACTAAAGAAGAGTCTTTACTCTTCTGTGGATAGTCTGTGGTCCTCCTTTACCCTCTTTCACTTTTCAAGATTTCAGACACCTGCAGTCAACTACAGTTTGAAAATACGAAGTGGAAAGTTCTAGAAATAAACACCTCATACATTTTCCATAACTTTTATGGTAGTATATTGTTAAACTTGTTCTAGTTTATCGTTAGTAGTTGTCATTTTACGGTGCCTGCCTTATAAATTAACCACTACCATAGATATGTGTGACTAGGACAGTTGGCAGTATGTGTAGAGGTTGGTGCTGTCCCACAGTTCCAGGCGTATCCGGGGGTCGTGGAACGTATCCCCATGGATGGGGGCTGCTGTACACCCACCTGACTGTGCAGATACTGAGATTGTGGTTGGCCACTTGTGTTGGTCTACGTTCCGCTTCTGTCCAGGGTGACAGATCCCAAGAAGGAGGTGCCGTGGATGTAAAGAAAAGCAAGAGAAAGATGAAAAACAAGAGAGGCATAATTCTGGGATCAGGGGGCTTGCAGCCTCTCGGACTGCAGCCTCGATTACCAATCTCAGTCACCTTTTATTGAGAAAGAACAAAGGAAGCAGCTGGGCAAATGGGAGGATATCAACCATTTTAGCAAGGACAGTACAACTCAATTATCACAGGAATGAGACTTAACTTAGTCAGCCATCATGTTATCATTCCTTCGGGCACATCTCAGCAAAGCATTTCGTGTTGACCTCGGGGTTTTAAACAAGGACACAGGTTCTGCAATCTTTTCCTTTCCACCAGTGCTTTTGCTAGACTTCCTCCAGAACCACACAGTCACATGGCTTGGTCAGGCCCGAGGCAATACATTGAAGGAGTAACTAAAGAATGTCCTTCACACACTTGAGTGTCTCAGTTTGTGAGATACACTTTCCACCCCTCAGAGCCTGTGGCTTCTTGCTTCACTTACTGAAAATATAAAAGAGCTAGAGGTGGTACGTACTTGTAATCCCAGCTACACAGGAGGCTGAGGCAGGAGAACTACAAGTTAGAGACTGTCTTAGTTTCTTCCTCATCGCTGAGACAATATTCGACAGCCACAATTCTAAGGACGGAAGGTTTATTTTGGCCCCATGGTAGAGGTTTCGGTCCAGAGTCAGCTGGCCTAAGGCACGGTGGCATAGTCGGGTGGTGTGGGGGAGGTGAAACAGCTCATGGCAGGCAGCCGGAAGCAGAGAGATCAAGGGAGGAGAAGGGAGAGGGGACCTTCCGACCACACCCCCAGGGACACCTCCTCCACCAGGCTTCACTCGCAAAGCTTTAGGGAGACATTCAAGTACAAACCATAAAGAGACCAAGCTGAGAAACTCAGTGAGATCTCGTTCCAAAATAAAATTTTTCAAAAGGGCTGGGGCCATAGCTCAGTGTTGAAGCACTTTCCTAGCATGTGAGTCCAGGCCCCTGTTCTATCCTCAGCTGCGGGGAGGGACTATAAAAGAATCTGTGAAATTTTATCACACATGACCTTGAGTTCTTGAAAAGGTTGGCAAAGCCCTGTTTGTGTTTGTCTCAAGTCCTCAACTCTGCAGCACATGGAGCAACAACAGCCCTTTGTAAGGCACTTATTCTTGATAATACAGTGAGCGGTGCTGAGAGTATGTTTCTAAAACAGACATGTGCACCGGTAGAGACTGGACCCAGGGGCACTCTCCCACTGAGCTCCGAATACAACACTATTAATTTTTTGAGGCAGGGTCTCGCTGAGCTCCCCAGGCTGGCCTTGAACTTGCGATCCTCTTGCCTCAGCCTCCAGAATGTCTGGGAGTATTGGGTGTACACCAGTGCCTGGGGCTGCGAGTGATTCTTCTCATTCTTGACTGAGACACAATACAGCAGCACATGCACAAGAGCTTTCCACGTACAGGCATGGGCATTTCGCTTCTTGAATCTCACGAACAACAGGCGATGAAGAACGGTGCCCCATGGAGGTTCGGCAATGGGGCCTAGGTGGTGAGAGCCCAAGCAGAGCTCCCCTTAACGGGAACTGAGGAAGCTGGAACAAGGGATGCAGGTGAACTGGTGCGACCACAGACCCACGGCCCACACACCGAAGGAAGCTGCTTGAGTGTCGGAGCCTGCCGAGTGTGAGATGCATGTCACCCGTTCGGCCGCCATTCACAGCTCTTAGTCTGCCTTTTCATTTCCGTTCCCAATCTCTTGTCTCCTTCACCGAATTTCCGGTCTGATTAATGTTCTTCCTCTCCAGCCTCCAGTGTGTAGAAATGCACAGACGTGTGCTTGGTTTGTGAAATCATGTATGTGCTTTTAAAGAGAAATATCCAGAGAATCCTCCACGGTTGTTTTGGCAAATTAAAATAACTGAAGTTTAGACTTGGGCGGTGGCAGTTGTCTAACGGTGCATGGTAAAACAGTCCCAAGTCTCTGGGAGCAAGCCGGCCGGTTACAGAGGATCCGTCTCCTGGAGAGGGCGCGATGCCTGGTTCTGTTAGCTCTGCAGAATAAAGGAAGCGATGTGTCGTTTCCTTACCTGAGAAGAATGCAAAACAAACTAGAACAGGTAATCGCGTTCTCACTGCTTTCACGTGTGCTTTCTGGAAATAAAGCCCATAGAGCAAAAGAACTCAATGAGAACAAATTACATTTTCAGTCAGTTTGCGTAAAGTCGCGTCCTCGGAGACTGCAGCGTGGTGTGTGGACGCGCGTGTGTTTGTGTGCGTGTGAGCATCGCAGCTCACGGAGTGAGAACGTGACCCGCGGAGTCCTGAACACCAGCCGGCTGTGCGCTGAGGAAGCAGGGACGGTCAGGCTCATCAAGTGTGACGGCTACCTTAGACTCAAGAAATTGTTAAGCAAAGAGGAGAGGAGTGTCTCAGAGCCGTTTTCTAGATGAATGAATTGCGTGACTAGTATTTTAATTGATAAAATACTTTTAGGCGCTTGCTCTTCCGTACAGGTCTCCTCAGTATGCAAAGGGTGGACTGGGGAAGTGGAAAAGAAGAGTGGAGACCATGGAGGCGGCAGCTGCCCTGAGAGCTACAGATAGGAGCCAAGCCGCGACTGTGACCCGCCCGCAAGGCCCTGTTTGCCCCACAGCAGGAGCCGGGTGCAGGCGGCTGCTGGTGCGTTAGCCGCCTTCGTGCCGTCTGGGACCCGGGTTCTTCCTGCCTTCTGCATCATCACCCTTCGCAGGTTGGCTTCTGTCTGAAGGCTGCTGGAGGCCCGAACATTGACTCCTCTCCAGAGACTGAAAGGACAGGGCCAAGGGCAGTGCCAGCCCTGAGTCCCACCCTGCCCAGGAGCAGAGGTTTTCCAGAAGCCCCCCTTCAGCCGTGTCTGCCTAATCTCATGAGCGTTAGCACCCCCGCCTCCCGCAAGAGAGACGGAGGAGCGGTCTGCCTGCCCCATGTCTGCCATGGCAGGACAGGAAGTCCTCTTTCGCTTTCACTGCAGACACGGTTGCTCGGGGCGGATTTAGAATGACTGGAAGTTTAGTGATGTATCTAGGGCCCGCAGACCGCAGTCATTCACGGGAACGCAGATGAGAAGCGGGTCCTGGAAGGGAGGGGAATGAGAAGCAAAGTACGTTGTCCCGCAAACCCAGCGGGGAGAAGTCGGACAGGTGTCGGGATCTTCCCAGAGACGCTTTTGAACAAAATGGCATCTCACTCCCCAGAAGTGACAGCAGCTGTATTTGAGAGCACCTGCCTGGTTTGCTTTGCTATGTGAACGGGGATGATTTTTAAATTAATTCCAAAAATGAGAAGACTTTGTATTGCTTTCATGCAGATACATGCCGTAAAATGCTTAGAGCACAGGCATACTTTGCTTTTCATAAATCGTGAACTTCTCCATCGGGTTTATGCTGGGGGTGTAGCTCAGTGATACAGTGCTTGCCTGGCGTGCACAAGGCCTGCATTCTACCCCAGCTTGCCCCAAATTTAATTCTGGATGCAGTGGTACATGCCCTTAACCCCAGCCGGGGGCACGAAGGCATGAAGATCATGAACCACCAGCGTGAGCAATAGGGCAACGCCCTCTTTCCAAAACTTCAGGACTAAGTCTGATGAATTTCTGCTTCTGGGCTTTTTGTGCTCATTGAAGTCACACATATTACAGAGATTAGAGTTTAAAAGCAAGTGGGGTTCAACTCTCCACCCCCAACTTACTAAATACAAATTGTAGGGAAGTTAGCTCTCTGCGCCTCAGTTTTGCCATCTGTAAATTAGGAACATTATCTGCCCAAAGGGTTAGCGATAGCGCTAACATTCTGAGACTTCAAGCATGGCGCCTGACACAGAGCAGGGTCACACAGACTCGGCCTTGCCTCCGACCCCAGCAGGAGAAGCCAGTGCTTCCCGAGGACAGGCAGCCCCGACGGAGGACCTCGGCGCTTCTCCCTGCCTCCCTCACCTTCTTTTGCAAGGGTGCCCAGAGGTGCAAGGTGATGAAGCGGGAGGCTGGCACCAGGACGTGAGGAGGGGCTTGGGGACTGGGAAACTGAGGGCCGTTCTTACCCGGCATGGTACTAAGCCATTTCATTTTTATAATTCATAGTCACACCCATCCTTCTTCCAGCATGGGATTGGAAGCAGTTTATATCACTCTTCAGATCACAGCAGCGGTGTTGCGGAAGTCGCTAAGCTTTGAAGAAGAATCTGAGCACTTTACTTAATCCCTTGATCCTTCTATTTGTTTCACCTGGGAAGTGGCACTGACAGGGCCTGCATGAACAGCTTAGCTTTGGAGTAAGTTGGGGCGGTGGACAATGCCTGTACTCCCAGCAATTGAGAGGCTGAGGCAGGAGGATCACAAATTGAAGGCCCACCTGAGCTACATAGTAGGTTCAAGGCCAGCCTGGACTATATAGTGAGACCCTGTCTCAAAAAAACAAAACAACAGCATAAAAAAGGGTTAGGATTGGTGTGATGGAAATAAATGAACTAGTAGACTTGAAAACCTTTTGAGACTATAAAGCCCTATATAAATACAAAGATTTTATTCATTTGACATTGCCAGTTATGATAGCAGCAATTCTCAGATATGCCAAGTTAGCCGCCTTGTGTACGTCTGTGTTCAATGTTTGCCTTAACTAGGACACCCTGTGTCCATCGGGGCCACCCCTTCTCTTCAGAACACTGCCCATAAGTAGAGCCCAGGGACAGCTATGTGATCATGTTCGCCTGAGCCAAAGCAGTTAGTAAGGAAATCTGCTATGACAAGTTTACACACGGCAAAGTGTAAAGTTCTTTAAAGTCCGCGTCCCTTTGCGATCGGCTGCTCCCCTCGTGCCCCTCACTAGCTGGGTAATCAAGAGTCGGCTGTGTTCTCCCATCCAGCAGCTCCTGTTGCATAGTGACCTGGAAAAGGCTGGGCTGGAGATACAGCTCAGAGGCACAAGCGCCTGCCTGGCAAGCACAAGGTCTTGAGTTTGATTTCCGGTACTGGAAAAAAAAAAAAAAAGAAAAAAGAAAAGGTGAACCACTGGCAACGTTTATGTTTTCCGTCACTCACCTTAACGAGTACCAGAAGCATCCGTCACCTTGCCAGAGGCTGAGAGTGAGAAAGCCTCTCCTCAGGGAAGGGCGGGACGGGGAGTGCCAGCCATGGCTGCAGGGTGCAAGACACAGACTCCGTGTCGGGGTCCAGTGTCCTGGGGCTGCGGTGGCCTCAGAGTTTGTCCGTCTCCCTAAACCCAGTCCCCTCGCAAAAACGGGGGGCCGCCAGAGCTGTGGTTGCCAGGGCAGGTGGAAGAGGACTGTAGGGAGTTGTAGTCTGTTTTGCAGGATGGAAAGATTTGTAGAGGTTGTATGCATAGCGATATGAATGCATCAGTGCTGTTTGACTCCTGAGGAGTGTCTGTTCTGATCAACCCGTAGTCCACTGAGAGTAACCATAAGTCAAAAATGCTTTGAATACAGCAAAGATGTACCTCCTAACGCAGTGTCACAGGGCCCTGGGGAGCCTCAGGGGGTTCCCCAGGAGCTGCCCCGCATCCTGAGGGAGTATTGCATACCGCCAGGCGTTTCCACTGAGCACACATCCTTGCTCTGCCATGCTGTAAATTGGGGACTGTCTGTATGTGACAGTACAGAGCTGCGTGCATAAAAACAGCTGTGCCCGGCACCATGGGACGCATCTGTAATCCCAGCACTAGAGACTGAGGCAGGAGGATCTCCATTTCCAGGCCAGGCCAGGCTACCTAGTGAAACCCTAACTCAAACATGCACATACTTACAATCGCAGCGCTCTGGGTGTCTGAGGTAGGAGGATCGGAAGTTTCAGGCCAGCCTAAACAACTTCGCAAGACCCTGTCTCAAAATGGAAAAACAAAACTTTTTAAGGACTAGGGATCTAGCTCAGTGGTAGCGCACTTGCCTAGCATGTGTGAGGCCCTGGCTCCAATCTTCAGGAGTGCAAAACAAAAACTTTAATGCCACTAGAGACCAGTACCAAAACCCCAGGGGCTGCATTTACACCACACGAACTGTGACAGGCCATCCCCACAAGCGCTTCAGTGAGTACGCGTGATTCGAACAAACCGCCTACGGCGCAAGGCCTGCGGGAGTCCGCTGCCAGGAAGGAAGCTGGGGAAGTAGGGTGACGGATGACAGAGCTGACCATAGCGAGGTCCCCCGGGGTGGGGCAGTCTGAGCCCATAACCAGCTGCTCACTCCCAAGACGGGTCCGCAGCAGAGAAGACCTGCTCGGTGTAGAATCAGAGGCGAGCAGGACAGCGAAGACAGCTAGGGGACGCGAAGGCCAGCGTCAGGGAGGAAGCAGACCGGGAAATCCCAGAAAGCAGTCACCATACTTTTAACACAAAGTGAAAAAAATGACACCTCCCTTGAAAGCTCAGGACAGCAAACTTTACATAAAAACAGAGGAAGGCTTCAGATCCAATCCTCTCCAGCGAGAAATCCCTTATGAAGAGAAAAAGAAAATATCATCTGCACAATGAAAGCTCCTGAGAAGGACATGCGTGCAAGCAGATAAAAATATAACCCACTTTTCGAATCAAATGAGCTACATGGGGCTGGGGATTTAGCTCAGCGGCAAAAGCGCCTGCCTAGCAAGCGCAAGGTCGTGAGCTCGGTTCCCGGTACCGGAGAAAAAAAACCAAAAAAAAAAAAAAAAATCAACTAGCTCAAATGAGCTACATGACCCTAAAAATAATACTATGAGATACAAAGTAGCAATACAAAGCAAGTGAAGAGCTCCTAAAATAACTTGAAATAAAAGGCGTAATTTTTTTCAGAAATGAAGGCAAAAAGCAAAAGAAACAAGAGCAAGTGCCCATAGCAGGTGCTGCCTTCACTCAGGTAGGAGTAGAAGGAGGACAGTGATAATGTTTTTGGAAAACAAAGAGTGAAGGAAGCGGATACTGGAGACACGCAGAGCAGAGGTGGCAATCAGATCGCAGGAGTCACGGAAGAAGAGGATTAAAGCAGCAGAGCAGGAAAACATTAGGAACTGTAACTCTGGAAAACTTTCCTAAATTATAAGAAAAAAATGTAAAATTACATTTCATTGTAAGCTCAAGACCAGCCTGGGCTACAAAGCGAGCTCAAGGCCAGCCTGATCTGCAGAGGGAGACCCTGTCTCAGACAGACAGAAAACGGAAAGTAAAGATATCCTTTACATTGTAAAAGACCAGACAGCATATTCAAGAATTTGAGCCTAGAATGATAGATACCAAATCATCTTCTAGGAAAATTACTGAGCTTTAATGAAGAAAAGGATTCCATAGACATCATAGTAAAAAGAATCAAGTGACTCATAGGGGAAAAAATTAAATTCTCCTCAGAACTTTTGAAAGTAGCTCTTTGTGCCGGAGGAAATAGAGCAACTACTGGATAATAGAGGCAACTTAGGCTTGCTTGCAAGTATTCTTTGGGCAGTGCCCTGAAAGGAACAAGAGCCCCGCACACATCCTGAGGAAACAGCTGTCTAGGAGAGCTACAGGGAAGAGGCAGAGGGTTTGTACCTTCACGAGATCTTGGAAGAATTTTAAACAGCTACTAAAGTTCGGAGTGATAATATAATACATAAACCTGACTTACCCTCAAGGCGTTCAACTGTGTGTTGAAGTTCATGGTGTACCCTCCCAAGTCCATGTTTTTCTTCATTATTTTTAGAAAAAGCACATCATTTCTGGTTAAAGGGATTTTTTAATCGTTGAACTTTTAGTAATTCAACCTGTGAAAGTACCGTTTAATTCTGCTATTACATACATTGTACACAGTGCAGTCTTATTAGAGGTGACATGCAGCACACTTAAATTCTGTGCATGTCAGTGGAAACCTTGCACACCTGCCTTCTGAGTTGGTTGATAACAGAGACAAAAATTCTGTATAATTGAGAAAAATCTGTGCAAAATGAGCTGCACAAAAAACACTCTGTACCTTTTATTCTAAGCATTCTTTCTTTTTTCTTGTTGTTTTGTTTTGTTTTGTTTGGGCAGTACCTAAAATATACCAATAAACTTAATTAATAAAAAAAATTTCTTTTTAAATTCTGGGCCCTGCTGGGCTAAAGAAAGTCCTCCTGCGTCAGCCTCCAGAGAAGGTGGGACCATAGACCAGGACTTTGGCCATGGTGTATTTTGTGGTTAATTAACTTGAAATATTTTAATAGCATTTACAATGGATGGTAGAGTATTCTGTGTGTGTGTGTGCTTTGGGGCGTTGTTTTGTTTTGGTTTTTTTGTTTTTGAGACAGGGTCTGCTGTATAGTTCAGGCTGCCCCAGAACTCACTTTGTAGCCCAGGCTGGCCTCGAACTTTCCACAATCCTCCTGCCTCAGCCTCCCAAGTGCTGGGATTACAGGCATGCATTACTATGCCCAGCCCCTTGGGTTTTAATGTATAAAAATACCTTAAAACATGATGCTTTTCACACGAAATTAGTGGCCAAAGTGCAGGCCACTCTGCTCACATGAGCAGCAAAAACAAATTCAGGATGGCTTACAATTCCTGATGGACAAAAAAATTAATGAAACACAAATTCAAGAGGGATTAAAGAATTAACTGCAGAAAAGGAAAACTAATATCATGGAGCCATGCGGATGAGCCAGAAGCCATAATGGAAAAGACAGACAGACTTAGCCACATTAAACTTGAAGCTCCAACACACTCATTCCTCAGGCAGATGACCGTTTGTAATGAAAGTGGATGTGTGCCGGCACTGTTCTGATGAAGAGGGCACAGCGGTGTCGCTGGCTTCATGGCGCTTGAGCCACCTGGCAACCAACACCTTAGACAAACGCGAAAGACAACGATCAGCTGGGGAAGTTACTTGTGAACTATGTGAGAAAGTAAAAAAGAGGAGTTGGGCGTGGTGGTGCGGGCCTTAACCCCAGCAGGCTGATATGAGGAATCTGGGCTACTTATCATGGTACGGTCTCCAAGTAAAATATAAAAAATGGGCTGGGAACATAGCTCAGTGCAATGGGCCTGAACTCAATCCCCAGTACCGTGGGGCAGGGGGGGAAGCAAATATCTATAATAAACAAGAGCTCATATAAATTGATACATAAAACAATAGGAAAATAGCAACACTTTCATGAGTAAAAAGAGGAGCAACTGCAGAAGACCAGAAAACTAGCCAGGCGTGGTGGTGCACACTTGTCATCCCAGCACTTGGGAGGCTGAGGCAGGAGGGTTGCCCCAAGTTCGAGGCCAACTTGGGCTACATAGTGGGTTCAAGGTCAGCCTGGACTACATAGTGAAAACTTGCCTCAAAATAAACCAAAACAAACAAAAAAAAAAAGACCAGTAGTCATGTGAAGAGTTGCTCAGCCTCACAGGTAGTGCCAAAATGCAATTACCCAACAATAACCTACAGCGTTTCCCCCTTCGCCTTAGCCTAATTGTGAAAATTCCTAACGTACACACTCTTAGCACAACCATGAGATTCTCACAACCTTTTTGAAAGGAATCTAGGAGTGTTTATTAAAGTTAAACCTTCTCACACCCCTCGACCCGGCATTCTCGTTTCTGGGAACGTCTCACAGGGAAAGAGAAGAGCTGATACGTAAGTACATGCTGCAAAAAATATGGAAGAATTCTCTTTGTCTTCTAACTGCTGAAAATTGAATGAGAGCAGCATGACTCACAGCTGTAGGCTGGTTCGGGCTGGTGTTCTAGTTCGCCACTGATTGATGTCCTCCTGTCTGCCTCCCCACGTTACTCTTGTTCTGAGAGGCTCCAGAGAGCAGCTCTGACCGCAGCTTGGCCCATGCTGGGGCTGGGGAACATTCCAGCGCACTGCCTGCAGGCTCAGGCTCCTCACGGAGGCCTTCCTCACTCTGACGTCCCTAGGCTGAAGCTTTGCCTGTTTCTTCCGCTTCTGATACAGAGCCAGAAAGGGTATGGACCCAAAAGGACCTCCGAGGTCACGGCTTCAGCCTTCCTTTCTTTTTTGCGCGGGAAATCGAACTCATGAACTCTCCCCTGCCAGGCAGGTGCTGTGCTACTGAGCAGAACGAGGTGAGGCCTGGGACCGAAACCCCCTCAGCCCGCTGCAGCCCACCCCTTCCATCTCCCTCCCTCCCAGAGCTGGGCCGGCACACAGTGCCTTTCCCCGTCCATCCACAGTCTTCGGATGCCGGCTGCTTACAGAAAATCCCAAGGAGGAACTAACGTACTTTAAAGGACCAGGAAGGGGCTGGGGATATAGCTCAGTGGCATAAGCGCCTGCTTGGCAAGTGCAAGGTTGTGAGTTCGATCCCCGGTACCACAAAAAACAAATAAATAAATAAAGGACCAGGAAGGCAGTGTGATTGAGTCCAGTCCAAATCAGGAGCAGGATAGAATCGTCATCATCCCTCATTTTATGCTGAGGAGAGGACTCCCCTTTTTCCTCTTTGGCTCCAGGCTCCATGCTGGCACTTCATTTTAAAATCAAAGCACGTGGGAGCTGGGGATGTGGCTCAGTCGTGGAGCTCTTGCTTTGCATGCACAAGGCCCTGGGTTTGATCCCCAGCACCACAAAAAATAAATACAACAGAAGCACACAGAATCGGAACTAAGAGCGAGCTTTTTCACACACATGCAGGACACAGCCGCTGCCACCAGGAAGCGCAGGTTCTTCTGCTCAGCTTCTGCTTATTCGGGGCAAGTGAAAATCCCAGGTCGTAGGGGATGCTGCCAGCACCCAGTGATCTCTGCACAGGCCCCCCACATTCCTCCCAGCTTGCAGAAGGGTCACCCCACACACCAAGAAGGATGTGACTAATAAAGAATGTAACTTCAGAGACTGCGAGTCCAGACAGCTTCTGATAAACATTTAAACAGAGGTCAGTAATGTTTGCTTTTCTGAGGAGAAAATATGTAGTCTACAGTGTGAGTAAGAGGGGGTAGGGGGAATAAATCTAAACATGAGCTTCCTCCCTTCGTAATTCTGAAGGATTTTTACAGCAGTCGGTTGTAACACCCTCGCAGGCTTCCATATGCACAGTCCATAGCTGGGTGTGAGCCAAAAATGAGGAATAGGGCCTGAAAAACAGGCGATTCCAGAGTGATTACCAAGCAAGCTGAAAACCAAGGTGGAGGACACTGGGGGGAAGTTTCCCAACCGGCAGCCAGGAGTGTTCCAGAAAGTCTCCCTTCGAGGCCCACTTGAAGGACCCCCGCTGGGATCCTCACTTCCTGTGCTGACAAAAGGCGGACGCTTTGTAGAGGAAATGGGTGTTGACTTCCAGGAGAAGTAAAGTGAGGAGGGCCAGATGGCATCTGAGCATCCTCAACTCTCGCAGGGCATTCCAAGAACATGGGAAGGGACAGGAGCAGGAGTTAGAGTAGAGGGCGTTGACCTTGACATCTCCTGGGTAGGGAGAACAAATGCAGCAGATCGTTTTTGTAACCAAAAACACTTCCATTGCTGCTGCTGATCTAGCGTCCTTTAGCACTTTCCTTTGATCTGTCTTCACATTTCCTGGGCCAGTGTATGTTGAGGGGAAGGGAGGTAGATATGACTGGGATTCCCTGTGGTTCAGACTAAGTAAAATACAAGAAAAAAGCTCCCTCTAGCTGGCAGGAAGGGGCGCAGCATTGGAAGATATGGGCTTGATACACACTCTAGTAAAATCTTCATATAGCTGAACTCCAGAATCTTTTGAATATGTCGGCTTCCATTGTCTTCGGCCATTGCCCTGCCACCTGGAACAGTCAGGGCCAGTGTGGGTAGAATGCACAGGTAGTGTCGGTGCCCTGCCTTCACTCTTAGGCAGAGGGAGAAATGATGTCACTGTGAAATTGTAAATACTCTTCTACTCAGTTTTGACATTGGTGGTAGCTTTCCATCGCTGTCGGCAATATCTGAGAAAAGGTGTGCACACAGAGAACAGGCTGCCTGGCTCACGGTTTTGGAGGTTTCAGTCCATGGCTGATTGGCCCTGTTGCTTCTGAGCGTGTGTGGAGGCAACACAGCCACTTAGCCCGTGGCTGGGCCGCAAAAAGAAGAAAGGAAGTGGGAGGGACAGGGGTCACATTATGCCCTCCAAGGGCTCAGCCCCAGTGTCTGGAGGAGCTTCCCTGGGTCCAACCCCTTCAAGTTTCCACAGCCTCCCAATTTCACCGTGAGCAGCAGGCCAGGCGTTTAACCTTTGGCGGACACTTGCGATCCTAAGTAGTGTTGCTTGCTTTTGCAGCTGAGATATGTTCACTTGAAACCCGAGAATTGAGAAAGCTCAGTCACTTGTTGGTTGGATCTTTCATTCTCGGGACCACCAGGCCCCACGGTTAGTTCTAAGGGGGTGGGAAGGCCCCTGTCAAAGGCTTATTCAGAAAGCCATGGGAACTGTAAGGGAGGTGAAGGTTGTGGGTCAGACCTCCTCTGGAATCCTGGCCCTGCTTCTGCTGAATTCTGTAAATCTGCGCAAGTGATTTAACCTCTCAGGGCCTCCCATTCCTTAGCTGTGCGCTGGAGTCCTAAGCGCAGACATTCATGGGATTCTTGTGAGAGCTCACTGAGGTACTGTATAGCAGAGCCTGCCCTGGGCCTGGTACGGAGTAAGCCCAGGCCGTGGTGGTAGAGGCAGTATTAGTGGTAATATTTATTCTTATTAAAGAAAAACACATCACTGGGGAGGTAGGAAAAGCTGCAGGTGACACCTAGGAAGATTTTACGTAGAGTTTAACTTGCTAGCTTGCTTTCCTTGTGCTCCATTATTTTTAAAAATTACATCTCTTTGGAGCAATTGGGAAGTTCCCTCCCCTTTGCATTTATATCCTGCTGTGCTCCTAAAGACTGAAGCTTCAAAATTCATCTGAAGGCTACCCTCAACATTTTCACTCGCTGTGGAGTGCCAGGGCAATTATTCTGTCAATTATCTGACTTTTTAAAGTGCACCTACCTTGAAGAACCTCTGCAAAGGAGGACCGCGTTAATGTGTAACACGGAGATAAGCAAAGCACCGCTCTTTTTTATTATTATTCTTTTTTCATGGCTGTTCAGCTGGAAAACCGAAATGGTTCTATTTGCATCTCATCAAGCAGTGTGGAAAAGTGGGAGGGAAATGGCTCCCACTAATGAAGTCCAGGACATGGGAAATCTTAGCAACACAAGTGCAACAAAGTGCCTGCAATTTGTTTAAAGAAATCACAGGACAATGTAAACCTGCTTGAAGAAATGATGATATTTAACAAGCTGGCCCAGAAGAATACTTTGACTTGAGCCGAGCAGACACGAGCTGCTTTTGTAGATGGCGTGGATGCGCTCACCTGTGTAGATGGCGCCTCACCCAGGTGCACGGAACGGAAGGCTCAGGTCACAGAAAGGAGCACCTGCGGCAGGAGCACTGGTGACCCCCCCAGGAGTTCCTGGGTTGCAAGGGTGGGTGGGGCTGGACCTCTCGAGCCTAACTGTGTGACTGGGAACTTTCCCTTGTTAGAGAGGCCTCCTAGTTATTACCCAAGTGTGCTTCTGAGGCGCCCAGCGGTGCCGAGGGCTGTGTAGGCTCTGGGCTGGCCAGCCCTCCCTCCCTCCCTGGACACAGATCGAGCAGCGAGGTAAAGCCAGCTGTTCACATCTGCATGGAAACTGTAGATTTATATCACCGGCCCATCGCCAGTGTAAGGTGTCTTGTGAAAGGGGAGGAACAGAAATTAATAATCAGCATTTACAGCTCCAGGAACTGTGTTCAAGGCTGAGAAGGAGAAATGAAAAACCCTGGATTTTTACCATTTTCCCATCAGCAACAAGCACTTCGCTTACACTGGTTAATAAATTTATTGAAGCATAATTTTAGGTTACCTACTGGCACGGTTGCTGCGGGCCTGGGTTCTAGGACAGCTTGATTTTTTTAACCCCTGCTCTGCTTTGTATGACCTTGTGACTGTGGGCAAATCACTCAATCTTTCTGTGCCTCAGTTTTCTTCTCCGTTAAATGGGACACAGCATCGCACTCCCCCATGTTGAGGAGGTCACACAGGTGAGTGTCATGGTGCAGTCAGCAAGCAAACAGCACATCAGCCCTGGTGGGGGTTGGAGCCCAAGTCAGTGAAGGGAGAAACTGACAGGGAACAGCACATTAGTGGATGCGGTTGAAAAGAATCGTGAACATCATCTAGTCCAACTTCCTCCTCAGCCAGAGAGACAAATCCTGCGGCACTTGACAATCACTCTTTTTGAAGTCATGACAGTCTTTGTTATACAGCGTCCCAGATGACATCCGTCACAAAATTTCCACAGGTCCGTGTGCCGCTGTCCCTCGCACTTGCAGATGGGTCAGTGGAGGCTCAGAGTGTAAAGTACCTTGTCCGCGCTCACCTAGGTTTGAACCTGGGCCTGTCTGAATCCAGAAATTACATTAACAACCCAGCAGTTCCTGCCCCTCACATTTTGAATTCAGCGAAAGCTGCGCACCAGCATCGGCGCTGGATCTGGAGCGCCAGAGGAGCTGTGTGTCCCGTCACTTCCTGGCCTTTGGGCTAAGATCAGGTGTCTTTCCCCTGATGAACGTGTGCAGCGGGAAGGCTGTTTTAATGTGGCTTTTGGCTTCCTGAAAGCAAATATATAATATTCATGATTCCATGATTTATTCTGCTTTGGTTCTTCCATTTAAAGCACCGTATTTTAGAGCATCATATTTGCAAAAATACTTTAATCCTATTGATCTTGAATAAATCATTTCGCAATACAAATATGATTTGCTGTTTAAAAGACATGATCATATTAAGTAATGAAAGAAAGTCCCCTTTGGTTTTGATTAAAACCGTAAGTAAGATGAAGGGTAAATCTCTGGCCACTCTTGGCTATCGTTCATAACACACAACTGTATCTTTTCAAAATTGGTTTGTTCTTGGGTATCTTTAACTACTGATGCTTTGTTATCTTGACCCTAAAATGTGGTCATTCTTTAATTGGGGTGCTTCTCTCTGGGGTAACTAAGATCCAGACTTCTCACCTGTGTGGGGCATCATTTCAGGGAGGGAACATAGTGAAGAGGTGTTTCCCTGCCTGGACTTTTCTTCCTTTCTCGCCCGGATCGTCTTCTGTGTTGGTTTTCAGATCCAGTGCCATCCTCACTGCATTAGTTCTGCTCTTAACCTCTTCGGGGAACCCAGTACTGCAACGCTGATCCGACCGGTGCTGAACACCCTGGAGCCATCTGCTCCCAGTAACGCAGACCAGGACGGCGGGCTCCTTGGCCTCGCTAGGGCTGAGGGTGTAGCTCAGCGTGTGCGAGACCCTGAGTTCAATCTCTAGAAATGCAGAAAGTTAAAAAGAAATTAAAAATAAGAGCCTCCTTTATGCCAAGGGGGCTCCACAGTTAAATAATGAAGGCAGAGGAACAAGGAGAAGCCAAGGGAAGAACTTCCAGAACTGTTTTAGAGTGGCTCGTGGTACAGGCTTCGTGGCCGTGCTGTTTTTGTATCTCAGGTGAGAACTCCTCATCTTATGTGTTCTACGAGACACATGTGTCAGGTCATGGCTCTCCAGAGTGGCTATGTTCTGTGAGCTCCAGGCCTCCTCCTACTTTTGACTGGGTGCCTCGGATCTCCGGCTCACAGACGGCCCTTAGCACTCTTCCACACCTGACACGGCCGGTGGCCAGTGTGAGCCTACCTTGTAAACCCTCAGAATTAGAACATATCCTATGTTGAATCTGTTCCTCTAGTGAAAATATCTGAGATATGTATATTAATAAATCTCAGATATTTTCACTAGATATTTTCTCAGATATTTTCACTAAATTAGCTATATTCAAGCCCAGGTTCTCAGGGCTACTAAGGTATTTGCATATAGGGCCTTTGAGATGGGATTTGGTCATGGGGGTGGAGCCTTCATAGGTAGGATTAGTGCCCTTGTAAGAAGAAACACAGAGAGGTGATATTGTCTCTCTACGATATGGGATGTGGCAGTAAAGCAGCTGTCTGCGGCCTTCACCAGCACCCACCATGCTGGCACCCTACCTTGGAGTTCCCAGCCTCCAGGGCACTGCGAGAGACATTCATCTGTTTAAGCCATCCCAAACTGTGGCGTCCCAGGCCGGCAAAAAGATGCTTTGTATTGAGGATTTTTATATAATATTTCTAATTCTCAGGTTAAAATGCTAAAAATGAAGAGATGCTCCTTCTTTTCAAGATGGGGCCCATTTGGAGGCAGGTCCGTGTTACAGACAGGCGTGAGTGGGAAGGTGTACAGTCCCCCACTGGGATACACAGGTGGTGTCTTTGTGACCTGCCCGCGGCATTACTCTGCCTGCGTCCACCATGTTTTTCAGATGTGAAAATTATTTGGACTTTATTGTTGTCTTGTCGAATTCTCTTCAGCTTTTTTGGCTGCCACACGGACCTCTGCTCTCCTTTAGAGGCAGTTGGTTATTTTTTAAAACTGTACTTGCTTCACTGAAGCTCAGTGTGCTGTTTTGTGCTTACCTTGCAGAGATCTCATTAGAAAAGCACTTTAATATATTACTTGGCAAGCAGACATCTGACAGTGTTCTGGTTCATTAGTCAGGAAACCTCCCAAGCCTGGAGGAATGGACATTCCTGTGTGGATGGGGAAGTTCCATCCCTTCATCAGAGTCCAAGGTTTATTTTAATACATTGTAGGGGAGGAGGAGGAGGAAGTGTCCTAAACCCAGCAAAAGGAAAATTACACTGATTAAGAAACCAAATGAAACATTCTCATAGAAGAAAGGCACTGCAGTTACCATTGTTTTATGGCATCTGCTGAGTTCTGTGAAGACAGAGCTCATGTTAGAGAGTGGCTCTCCTTCCCGGCCGGTTCGTTAGGCAGCCTTGCCCCAGATCACAGATTACATTTGGATGATCCTAATGAGGACAGACTCTTCAAAGCCGTACTCGGTTTACCATGAATAAATGGATTCGAGTCTTATTTGTGAGGATTTCATTTCCAACTTGGAATTTGCAAACAGTCAAATTCTCTCAAAGTCCTGGTGCTCAGAGAAGGCCCTGAGTAATGGGATTGTTTGTTCTTAAAAGAAGACACCCTTTAGCGAAGCTCTGGGCTCAGAAATGTGACCGCTCCAGGCCCAGGCTGCCTGGATTTCCCACGTGACACTGTTTCTTGGGGAATTCCAGCCGGATTTCCTATCTGTCCTACAAAACATAGCCTGTCCCTGCGCGTGAAGTAGATAATGTTGTATTGTTTTCACACAGATTCTGCCAAATGAAGCACAGTTTAAATTCTTAAAGCAGCACCGGGCTTGGGTGCTGGTGACTGGTTTGGGTGGTGCTTTCATCTGAGAATTGTATCTTTTTTTTCTTCTAATCAAAAGACTTGAGCAGCAAGCTGAAAATGTGTTTTAAAAGAGAACTGGGTTGTTGGGAGGGGTAAATCGGGCAGCAGGCCAGGGCTGTATGGAACAGGGTCTTTGCCCCACCTGGCAGAGAAGACCAGGAAGGGAGGAGGTCAGAGCGACTTTAGCGCCTCCACCCTGCGCCGCCCCGCTCCCCCAGTGCAGCCGCGGGTGGGAGGAAAGGAGGTGAGGCCTGCAGTCCTCTCACATTCGCCTGAGGAGGTGGAACTCAGGAGCCAGGTGTGGCTGATTTCTACTCTTTAACACGTTCAGAGGCAGGGAGGGAGGCTTAGTCCTGGAGACCCAGGGCGCTACTCCCAAGAGGCCCCTTGGGTCTTACCTGGAGAGCTGGTCCTGTGATGTCGGGCAGCCCTGGGGCATCTTGAGGACCCTCCCCCTTGCCTCAGGGGGCTTTGGGGGGAGGGGGCTGTACAAGGCACAGCTCTGAAAGCCACTGTGGCTGACCTTCCTGGGCTCCCTGATTTCCTCCGCAGCCAGGCCCCCCATGGCAGCGGCAGTGTGGCTCCCTGAGGTCTGCGGGGAGCCTGAGGCTGGCCCCTTCTGCTGGGCTGGGCGCTGGGACTGTGAGAGCCTAACTGCTCAGCAGGGGCTGTCAGAGGATCCCCACCAGCCCCCTCAGGGAAGAAAGGCCGTGTGTGTGTGTGTGTGTGTGTGTGTGTGTGTGTGTGTGTGTGTGTTGCACCCAGTTTACAGGGGCCAGGGTTGCCTGCTCTAAGTCTGAGTGGTCTAGAGCAAGCCATACTGCCAGGCTGCGGGGACCCATTGTCAGGACGGGGAAGGAGGGAAGCAGGCAGGCAGAGAGCAGGCTCGTGGGCCTCCAGCTTCCTGTGCATCCCCGCCTCATACCTGCAGGTGCTCAGGACAAGCGCTCGGTGACAGTGCAGCAGCACCTCTGTCCTAAGGCCACGGCAGGAGGACTGTTTGTGAAAACCAAGCTGGTGCCGGGAGAGTGGTGCCTGCCTGTAACCCCCCCACGCCAGGAGGCTGAGGCAACAGGATCGAAAGTTCAAGCCCAGCCTGGGCAGCTGAGCAATTTAGGGAGACCCTGTCTGAAAACGAAAAATACCAGAAAGGGAGTGGAAACGTAGCTCAGCGCGGAAGCCCTGGGGCAATCCCCATACTGAAAAACAAAACACAAATAACCTAGTATTTCGGATCCCCAACGCGGCGAAATCTGGCTGCGGTAGGACCGACAGTGACACATCCGTGGCCATCAGTTTGGAGCAAAAAATACTTCGCCACAGTCCATGCCGGCGCACACGTCCTCCAGCCGGGCTTCACCACCACCGCACACAGGCGCACGCCAGCCCCTCCGGCGTCACGAACCTGAGGGCCGGACGTGTGCAATGTGTGCCGCGGCTCACACCCGCCAGCGACCGGCCGCTTCCTCAGCGGCGTTTCACGCGTTATTTGATGCACTGAAATGCGTGCGCTGCGCTCAGCTGCACAGCGCTGAGCGTGAGTTTTCCCGTGGGTCCAGAGCCCGTACGTGGGGCGTCCCCGGTGCCGGCCTCCCCCAGCTGGAGAGCTGGCTTAACAAAGGCCTTCTTATCGAGGCGTCTGGGTTTGCACTCTGAGTGTTGCCTTGGGAAGGACGAGGGCCCAGGCCTGCAGTCAGCGCTTGAGAGCGCCCACCTCCTTTCACTGGAGGACGACTTGGGACCGAACTCTCCACCCCAAACTAATCCTTTTAAAGGGTTTGCACTTTCCCTCTGTTCCCAGAGGGATTTGTTAAATGTGACTTTCAGCGGGAAACGTACTTTCCTGATTCGTTAGCCTTAGTGGAAATGCATAGATAAACACAATCTGTGTTCATGTAATGAGACAATTGACTTTTTTTTTTTTATAGTTACAGAGTTGAGTAGACCAAATAAACAGAGATGGAAACATTCCATCCAACATGAAACAGCACTCTTGGGTTTTTGTTTTTATTTAAACCAACCTCTTTCTCTAAAACAACTCTGCGACTAGGACAGCACTGCACAGAGGCGCGCCCACACCGGCGGGGATGCTGCCCGCCGGGGGGAGGATTGTGGAAGAGGGAGGGAACGACCCCGCTGTCCCCTAGGAACCTGATAGCCCCAGTGCCGAGGCTGCACCCAGCCTCTGTGTTGTTTTTGTTTTGTTTTGGTTTGGGTGTTGGTTTCTTTCCCCGGTACCGGGAATCGAACTCACAACCTCGCGCTTGCCAGGCAGGCGCTGTGCCGCTGAGCTAAATCCCCCGTCCCTCAGCCTCTGTGTTGTGAGGAGTCCTGAACAGCGTAGAGTGACGGAAACCTCAGACTGTCGCCATGTCCACCAGGACCATTGCCCGGAGCCCCGCCCCCGTGGACCCCCCACCACAGATGCCCGAGTCCCTCGTAAGAAATGGCGTGGTTTTTACATAACCTGCGCGGTTCTCCCGTGTACTTTAAGCCCTCTAGGTGACTTCTGCTGCCCAACGCACTATACGTGCAGGGTCGGCAGTTGATACACTGTGCATGTTCAGTACCGATGCAGTTTCTTCCCTAGTATTTTTATCTTTGGTTGACTCTATAACGGTGGGACCTCAGCGTAGGGAGGGCTGGCTGTGACGGAAGCCCCACGGCAGCTGCTGTATGGCTCTGCCTATCTGTCGTCTCTGTTCTTGCCCGTGCTCCTCCGACCCCACAAGTGGCCCAGACGCCAAATGGGCAATCAGACTGCCCGGCAGTTTGAATGTCTTTTGTGCGTGTCTGAGTGAGACCCTGTCTGTACACCCAGGAGGGGCCGGGTATGTAACTCGGCACCAGAGCACCTGCCTGGCAAGTGCAAGGTCCTGAGTTTGATTCTGGTACCTGCCCCTCCCAAAAATCCAGAAGGAATGGCCGGGCATTGTGGCACATGCCTGTAATCCCAGCACTCAGGAGGCTGAGGTGGGAGGCTGAGGCAGGAGGATCCCCTGGAGTTCAAGGCCAGCCTGAACTGCATAGTGAAACTCAGTCTCAAAAAAGACCTAAATAAATAAATGCAGAAGGGGTATAGGTGAGGCCGGAGTCTTGGTTATTCACCCACAACTCTGAGGAAGAAAGGTTTATTTGGGCTCAGCTGGTAGAGGCTTCAAGCTAGTCTGCTGGCTGCAAGGCGGGCAGCAGGCGAAGAAGAGATGGAGGGAGCAGGACCCTTCCCGGCCACGCCCCCGGGACACCTCCCCCACCAGCCCCCCCAACCTGGCATTTAGCTGTGAGCTCATCCTAGACTAATCCACTGAAGAGCATCTGCCCCTGTGACCCAGCTGCACATGAAGCTTTGGGGGACATTCAGATATAAACCCTAGAGCCTGCGAGGGAAGCTGGGGGCCCTGCCCCGTGCTCAGTTCCCGCAGCCCCCTCCCCAGCATCTGGGTAAAGGCTCAGAGCATTTCTCCAGTCTGCACCTAAGGGGCTCCCTTGGAGCTTTGGCATTCCTCCCACATCCTGCAGAGGCACCTGTACCCCAGCTGGACATGGTGCACACACCTGTAATCCAGCACTAGGGAGGCTGAGGCAGGAGGATCGCTGTGACTTTGAGGCCAGCCTGGGCTACATAGCAAGATCCTGTCTCAAAAAAAAAAAAAAGAAAATGAAGTGCCGGTACCAGAGTAGCCATTGAAAGCTCACAGAATTATTTTTTTTTAATGTAGAAAAATAGCAGATTAAGGAAGGATTGGAGAGAGAGCATGCTGTTTGTCATCCGTGAGGGCCCTGGCACATGTGCTGAGTGCTGCAGGGTTCGCCCCTCTCCCCTTGTCCCGAGAGCCCCGCTCCCTTCCCTTCCCGTGTCGCCTTCAGCTAATCCCCCTCCCAGTGTTCTGCACGGCAGCTCCAGCCGTCCCTCGGCCCTTTCACTTCCGGCCTTGCTGCTTCCCACGGGAGGAGGAGGAGGAACAGGAGTAAGATTGCCCCTGACGTGTGGGGGAATGAGGAGAAAGCCCTTCATCCCCTCTCCTCCGCCTCCTGCTGTGCGGCCCTTCTCCGTGCCAGCTGGGGCCTGTGGCCGGCTCCCTCCTCACGGGTCTGTGCAGCGGAAGTGATGACGAAGCGCTGACGTCAGTGCTGCGGTGGGACTTAGGTTTTCAAAGGCTCGGGTATTTTCCTCCAAAGTCCACTTCTTTGGCCCTTCAGGCTTCTCCAGATCACGATTCCCACAGCTCTTGGGACTGAATAACCCTCTCCTCCTGATCGGTTTCTACAACACCCACCTCCTTCCTCACCCTGTCAGCTCTCCAAAGAGAAGGGCGCGGCGTCCTCATTTTTTATGAGAACAAGTCGTCGTTTCCAGGGGTGTTTGTAAGGTAGGACACTCGGTGGTCTCCCGGAGAAATGCTAGAGTGTCACAAAAAATGCTTCAAATCTTACAATAAGGTTTTCTTGATTTTTTTTTTTGTGTGTGTGTGTGCGCGTTTTCATTTTTTGGTTTTGGTTTTGTTTTGTCTGAGACACGGTTTCACTATGCAGTTCAGGCTGGCCTTGAGCTCGCTTGGTAGCCCAGGGTGGTCTCAAACTTGCAACAATCCTCCTGCCTCAGCCTCTTGAGTGGTGGGATTACAGGTGTTCGCCACCACGCCTGGCTACGATAAGGTCATTTTAGTATGACTCATATTTGTACTTATGGTGGCAAAACACAGCGTAGACCCCACACACAGCGTAGACCCCCCTCACAGTGTGCCGCATGCGGTGCGGTGCTGTAAGCCAGAGTCCCGGATGTTCCCGTCATGCAGGCCCACTGCACAGCAGGGCCAATTCCCCAGCCCGGCACGGGCGGCCACCTTCCCTCCGTCTACATCCGGGCCTCACAGGTGGGAGACTTTACAGTGCTTGCTCTTCTTCGGCCTATTTGTCTTAGCATAAAGTCCTCCGGTCCAATCGCACTCAAAGTGTGAACAGAGGACTAAGAAGAGGAACCCTCCACCTCCTCCGTGAGGCGTGGGCTACAGGTGCTCACGGCGGGGCTTAGGCCCGGGGAGCCCGAGAGATACCGGTCAGATCTCCTCTGCACCATGGGAAGATACCAGAAAAGACTGCGGATGGCCGCGGAGACCTGCGGGAACAGCCCTGGAGGAGACGTTGTCAGCCGTCTCCCGGGCCTCCAGCCTTTATGGCCCCAAATCGATAGACCCCCATCTGGGAGGGTCTTGGGTCAGTCTGTGTTGTTGAAGCTTCCCTTGGCTTTTTGTGTTTTCATTTTACCCTAATCCTTGGGGAGTGGGCTCTGTGACGTAAAACAAACAAAAACAGCCGTCCTTGTCCCAAAGAGATCAGCATTATGAAAGTAGAACTCTAGCTGGGGCGAGGGAAAGTTGAAGGATGTTGTGTGAGTTATTCAGTGGTACATTATTAACTAGCCCAAAACTCTAGTCTAAAGGGCAGTAAATACTATCTCAGTTTCACAAATTTGGGGGCAGCTTAGCGCCCCAGCCTCTCGTGCAGCTGTAGTCAAGCAGTCTGCCGGGACACGGTCGGCCTGCACAGCGGCTCCCTGCTGTGGCCCTTGTCCAGAGGCCCTGGTCTCCCCTCGGAGACGCCCCTTGCCCGAGTGGGCATCTGACCACGTGGCAGCTGCGTGCACCCAGAGCAGGGCGTCAGGAAGCAGCGGGAAGGAGGCCGCAGTGCCCTTCAGGACGTGGTCTCAGAACTCACACATCATGGCTTCCACCAGGGCCTGTTCATGCCGGTCACTGCAACAGGTCACTCAGTCCAGGCCACACTCGCCGGCTCCACCCAACCAAAGGACAGGGTTGATAGAGGGCCTGAGAGGCCAGCGCAGCAGGAGGGGGAGCAGGACCCGGCCGGCTGCTCTCCGACGCCCGAGGACAGAGAGGGCCTGTGCGTGAGCGGGAGCAGAAACTTCGGGGTGAGTGGGGCCACAGTGGGGCCGGAAGCTGGGAACCACGGGCCATTCAGCCCGGAGAGTCCGCTGAGAGCCAGGACCTGCAGCAGAGAAGCATCCAGCAACCTGCTCTGGGTGTTCACCCAGAAGCTTTGCCACTGGTGTGTCAAGGAGATCTCTGTCCTCTTATATCAGCGTGGCGCCATCCACAAAAGCCAAGTGGATGAATGTATGAGGAATACACAGGGTAACACTCCTCAGCCTTAGCAAAAGAAGGAAATCTTACCACGGGGAACGACATCGATGGAGTTGCACAACGTTATACTAAGTGAAATACGCCAGCCGCACAAACATAAGTGCAGCCTGTTTGCACTCACTGGCAGAATCCGGAACAGCGGCACTCAGGCGAGGAGTAGAATAATGGCTACTGGGGGCTGGAGGGGTGGAATCACCAAGAGACTGTGCTCACCCTAGGAAAGTCGGCGTTTGAAATGATGGGTACGTTAAGTGGCTTGGTGATTCTGCATCGTATTCACAGATGATAATGTTGCTTTAAAACACACAGGAAGGATGCGGCTCGGGGAAAGATATGTGGGATTTCCGGAGCTGCAGGACTGCGGGGGAGGCTTCTAGGAGGGCCGTGCCCTTGATCCGGGAACCAGAGTGAAGGCTGCGCAGAGCCAGGGTCCCTTCTCTCCCGGAAATGCTCCTCCAGCTCCACAGGGAGCTGCGCTGGACCCGAGTCCACAGTTGTGTGAGGGGAAGGCGTGCAGTCATGTGGGACACCTGCCCCTGGAGCTGCCCCGCAGAAGGTGCTCCCCTCTTGGTACTCTCGGACTCCTCCCTTGAGTGAGGCTTTGCTGGCTGGGCATGGCGGTGCACAGCTGTCATTTCAGCAGGTGGGAGGCTGAGCAGAAGGATCTCGAGTTCAGGGTCTGGGCAACACAGCAAGTTCAACGCTGGCCTAGACCTGGACAACATAGGAAGAGCCTGTTGCAAAAAAACGAACAAGAGGAGTTAGCCCATTTCTCTCCTCATGATGGAGTTAGGTTCCAGGAAAGGCATCTGTGCTTTCTCTTCTCCAGAACCTAACTCTTGTTTGCTTCCTAGCTTGCCCTCCCAGCCCCCGCAGACCGGGTTTATCTGTCTGGATGGATGAGTCAGGCCTGCACTCATGTTTCCTGTGCAGCTCTCTTGGCAGGGAACGCAGGAAAACAGATTTTGCTAACGTGCGTGTTTTGGGAGGCCTTTTTCCTGTGTTTTCCTGTCTTGGCTAAGGCCCATGGGTGAACCAGCACCCAGGACCATGATGAGACTCCCTGTGTGGGCTGAGGTCACACAGGAGTTCTTTCCAGGACGGCTTGGGATGTCCCCGCATTCCAGAGCAGGCCGCACTGTGCCAGTCGGAGACCCAGGCGAAAGAGGGAATTCTTGCCTAGAGCCAGCCTTATCTTATTGTCCACATTTCACACCTGCAAACTGGAACTGTGCCTACAGAGAAACAGTCTGCGGCCCACCTGCCTGGAAAGTGTAGCTCAGTGGCTTTGCTCAGCGCCTTCCTAATCTCGTGGCTCCACACTGCACGGGCGGCCGCAGACTGACGGAGGTGTGTGATTAACCAAGCACAGGAGAAGAATTTACAGAGCTCCACTTCTTTCTCTGCCCTTATCTAGGAATGAGTTTAGGCAAATGCGTAATCCTGCAGGGCTCATCTACAGAACGAGAGTGTGGGCAGGACGGGTCTCAGGCCCTTCAAAATCTGCAATCACTGGCTGTCCAGTAACTTTGGGGAAGCGGGGAGGCACTTGGTCCCCACACGAACGCAAATCTGTGATGTCTCCCAAACCAAGCAAGCGCTTGCCCTGGCCCGGTGGACCCAGCAACACTTCTTTCATCTTGGGAAGCTGCTTCAGTGGCTGCTCCTCGCCGGAGACCTCGTGTAGATGTTTTTAGCGTCCTCGTATACCCGGGGCTTATGCTTTGCACGGTTTCTTTCAAATCCATCTTTCCCAGGACAATGTAACTGTCCATCAACACACAGGCTCACGTGTATGCTTTTGTTTACATAGCCAGCTGCTATTTCAGTGCAGCCAAAGGAATATTTTTATGTTTATTTTTTTTAAAGAGGAAAAAACAAAATTTCAAAACAAGATAATAGGAGAGTAGCAGTAGTTAAACACTTGCCCCAATTTCCTTCCCCGGGTTTCTCCCACCAGTGTCCTCCCAGGGTTACATCTTAGAAAGGCACTAACCCCTGGGGTATTTTGTTAAGAGAGCCAATCTGTGTTCTGTCTCCCGCATTTTACCTAAACTTTTAAACGGGATTGCTACTTTTAAAAAATAGATTTTTCCAGGTGTGGTGGCATATGCCTGTAATCCCAGCATTAGGGAGGCTGAGACAGGAGGATCGCTGTGAGTTTGAGGCCAGTCTGGGCTACAGAGTGAGTTCAAAGGCCTGGACCACATAGTTAGTTCAAGACCAGCCTGAACTGCACAGGGAGACCCAGTCTCAAAAAAAAAAAAAAAGAAAAGATTTTTAACATATGATCTATGTTAGTAATCATGTAAAAATACAGACTGAGCAACTCTGGCCACTTTATTTCTATAGTCGAGTAGCCGAGTCAGGAAAGTGGGAAGCGCATACACAACTATTGACCTATTTTTATCTACAAACAGCAAAGGACCAGCTCTTAAGTGGGTCAGAGCTCATCAGAATCTTGGTCCTTTCACCTTTCCTGGATGCTGAGATAGGCCCGGTATGACACTGGGTAGCCGCAGTCCTAGCAAGCCATGTCTGAGCACGGCTCGGAGACGCTGCAGGCCAAGGTGTAGACCGTGAACCCTGTTCCCTGGTGATGATCCAGCAGTTAAGTGACCTTTCTCCAAAAGCTGTTAATGTTTTTGTTCTCCTGTTTTGCTTTTCTTGATAACTTGCAGGCATAGCTCACCTGTTTGACCTGACACTGAAAACCTCTGCCATCTAGCCAGGCCTCTAGTTCTCAGGATTTCGTATCCCTCCCCAAACACCTCTCCCTCCAACAAAACAAGACAGAACATCTCAGCCGTGCGGGGCTGTGTAGAAAGGAACCATGGTATCGTGGGGGAGGTTTCGGGTTTGGACTCAGAGCTCCTGGATCCGTGTCCTGGCCATACCACTCGCAGGCCGTGGGACTTCAACATGCCTGACCTCTCTGAAACACACTTTCTCTATGCATAGAATTATTTGTCTAACTCACAAATTCTTAGGGAAACCAAACTAGAATACTAGCTGTGGAACCCTTCCGTGGGGTGTGAAATCCCATGCCGATATAAGCATTACTGTAGTCCCTGAAGACAAGCCCCAGGCTTCCCCCATCTTCGATCCCCTTGCCTGGAATCTCCTCACCTGTACCCACTTGCCACCTTGAACTGTTTTTTTGAGACAAGGCCCCACCGGGCTGGCCTTGAACTCAGGATTCTCTTGCCTTGGCCTCCCCACTAGCTAGGATTACACGTGTTCACCCCTTGTCCAGTTTACCACCTTTAACTTTTTTTTTTTTGTTTTTTTTTCCGGTACCACTCACGACCTTGCGCTTGCCAGGCAGGCGCTGTGCCGCTGAGCTAAATCCCCAGCCCCCACCATCTTTAACTTTTGAGAAGCCTCCTGTTTCCCTTTTTGTGAATTCAGCTCAGTCCACTCACTGGGAATATTTTCCCTCCCTCTCTGCTACAGGGATCCTGACTTTTCCCATATCCCATGGCTGCGTGGGCAGACACTTGGAGACACACTGATTGGCCAATGTCATATTTGTCCAGAGAGTCTGGGTCTTATTTTCTTTGTGTTCACTTTGAGATTTCTTGTCTTTAAGCGTCAATTCTACTGACTTACAGACTCAGAGACTGTGATCTCTCCTCATTCCAGCCTTGCCTTCCCTGCTTTACAGAGTAACTTCCAGGCAACAGAAGAGTGACAGCAGGTAAAGCAAGGACAGGCTGATTGGGGCTGGCGTTTTTGAGCTCTAGTTTTCAGGGTTGATTATTTTCTGGCTAGGTCTTATTTTCAGGGGAATAGGGTTGCTCTGGAACGCAAGCCTGTGGAGGAGAAGCATGGTTCTGGAGGGACCACAGGCTCACCTGACCTTTGGGATATTCGCCTCGCCCTTGGGGTGCTTTGCATGGCGCTGCCCTGGTAGAAGTGCAGCGTCGTTACCTTTATATCCAGTCTGCTTTAGAAACCATGAAAATCGCCTTCTTTATTTCCTCCAAACAAAACTCCAAAAGGGAAAACACCATGAACTATAGAAAAATAATCGCTGCCTACAAATAGCCAAAGTGCGGAAGCAAGGATTCCCGGTGCTCTGAACACGGAGGTGAGCAGCAGTTTCCCGGCCCCAGGGTCCCTGCAGCTGGGCTAACGGTGCGCCTCTCTGCCGGCTCCTGCCCCACGCCTAACAGTGTGAGCTTGACGTGGTCCAGGCTCAGCCAGATCAGAGCAAGTGTAACTGCCGCAACAAATGATCAATACGCACTGCCATGCCAGGCCCCATTCCCCTGGGTCCTCCAGTCCCGTGATCTCAGAGACGCCTGTTCCCTGCCCATGGTAATTCTCGGCCCCTCCAAGCTGCGCTGCTGAGCTCCCCCAAACCACTCATGCACCACCACATCCACACCTCCCGAGCTGTGAACTTCCCGTCTGCAGCACTGTCTTATAGTTGTGCTGGAAGGTGGTGGGCTCACAGTGGCACACAGAGCGGTATCTCAGAGGTACCCAGGGGGCACGCGCACGCGCGCGCACACACACACACACACACACACACGAATTAAACCACAGCAGGGAAAGAGGACTTTCTGTTCCCAGCTATGCCTTAGGGACAACAGTACAGAATGAAAGAAAAAATACTAGATCTACCGAGAAGCTGGGAGAAAGTCTGAGAGCAGCCAGCAAAGCATGAATAAACAAAGGGTCTGCCTGGGGCCACATGACGAGAGATTTCGGGTCTGTAGCCGTCGCAAAAGGGTACAGAAAACGACCAGAGGGGACAGCCGGGGAGGGAGAAGCCTGAGACCCGGCTCAGTTGTGCAGACTGATTCATGTCTGGGGCTGTCTGCCAACGCGCTGACCACACAGAAGTGCTCCCTGAAACCGGGGCTTGCGCCCGCGGGGGACACATTCCCGGGTACCAGGGCCGAGTGCCAGCGCGTCTGCCCCCACACCCTGCTCCGGCCCTGAACACGGCTGGGGCCTTGCCAGGCAGGGGAGAAAGGAGCAGGGGGAGGCCGAGGCGGCGGGGTTTTAGATTGGGCCCAGAATCAGGGTAGGAGAGGGCTGGGACCGGGATGTCCAGCAGGAACCAACTGCCCTGTTCCTTGGGAACAGAGAGTGGCACAGAAGCACGGTGTCCAGGTTTAGGGCGCAGGGACGTGGGAAGACCCCCGGGCACCACCACGTGGTCCGAGGGCGATGCTGAGGGAGAGCCCTCCTCACCGTTGAGGCTGTCGCGCTGACCCCCCAGCCCTGCACTGGTTCCTCCCGGCTGCCTTGAAAGCTGCAGCCTCCGAGTAGGTACTTGGCCTCTCCTTCCTGAAAATCCCTGGGAATTTTACATTACTTCTCCCGGTGTGCCCACCTCTTTCCTGTTTTCCTGCCCTGAAGCCTTGTTTTAACAGAGGGCTTCTTCCTAGGGAGCCGGGCCAGTGCAGGACCCCACACTCAGGCCAAGAGAAACACACAGTGTGTCCTGGCCACGCTTACATTTTTTGGAAACGTTTCCTGGTTACACCAGTGTGCAGCCACGTCTAGCAACCACCAGTACCCCATGGCCAGCACTCTTCCAATTGGTTCTGTGTGCCGGCTGCCTGTCATTTCTGCCTCTGCGTGACGTCTTCCAACCTGTGGAACCTTCCGAAGACAGAACAAGTGTGTTAGGTAACTCCTCATCTACGTCTCTCCTGCCCAGGCAAGTCTCGCAGCTGGCTTCCAAGGATGTGCCAGGATTCCCGCAGTGTGACTGTGGTGTGGGCAGGGTGGTGCCAACGGCACGTGTAGGTCACAGGAAGCTGAAGGACCTCAGCCTTCGACTAAAGAGCCAGCCAGCATATCATGGCCCTGCGTCTCTGTGAATGCAGGTCTTTGCCTTCTCACGTTTTCCAGAACGTTCTGGCCACTAGGCTTAGCAAGTCCAGCCCTCCTGAAGTTGAGGACCACTGGGAATCCTTCGAGTCCTTCTCCCTAGGGGCAAGGCTCAGCACATCTACTTCCCGCCAGACTGCAGCCCTTGTTATGCAGGACCCATGTGTGGGCATGCGAGCCTGCAGGCTGGGAAGACGTCCCCCTTACAGCGGGGCTGGAACCACTTCCGGCTGCCAGAGGACGCCAGGCAGTGGGAGCGTGGGTAGGAGAGGGGGGTGGGCACAAGCGCAGGGACACAGAGTTAGGGCAGCTCACTGTCTGCGCTCCTACGAATCACAGGATTGGGTGTGACCGTCCCCGTGGGTGGGCAGCAAGTGCCTTGCAGAACTTCCCCACCTTTCGGAATAGGAAAGAGTGAACAGAAATTTGAACACATTGGGTTGAAGGTGAGTCATCGTCCTGACAGGACAAGCCCGTGATTTGTGATTTGGACCCAGAAGCACCCAGGTGACTAGGGAGTGTCCCTCCAGGAAGGCACTCTTTGTAAAGTCAGTTATTCCAAATGCTCACACCAAATAAGACCTGGCCCTTGGATTTAACCTGTGTAGACATTAGTCAGTCTGGTGGTGTAGGTTTCCAAGTTCTGTGGAGCAGAGTGGAATTAGTTAGCTCATCCCCTGGCAGTGCTGCTGAGACAGGCCCAGGTTAGCTCATCGGCCACACACCTGGTGGAGGGGGCCTGCCACCTGCCGCACCTGAGCGTGGTCGTCACCAGCTGCAGGATCCTCCAAGGCTGACCCAGGATCGCATGTGACAGTCACCTGAGGGCGCAGAGTGTACCCAGCGTTCAGACCCTTGGTCAGCAGCCCCACTTCTTCCTGTGCTAGACCCATACAAGGAAGAGGGACAGAACAAGACTTCATCAAGTAACATTTGCTTGCAAGCTCCAGACTACAAGGATCAACTTTCTGTTTGTGTTCTGTGGTCTGTTCAAACCTAGAGAAGTAATTGTGAGCTCTTGGAAAATTCAGTCTGAAGAGAAACATCTGAATACTAGTCTGATGTAGGGGAAAGAAACTCTCAACCTGAAAGATAGCTGGGACGAGTTCGTGTTCTGTAAAATCAAAGAATGAATTTTAGGAACAACGGAGGTTAAGAGCAGAATATATTCACTGCGGGAGAGAAAGCTTCTGTCTGAGAGGGACAGAAGGGGGCCCGAGTGGGTTACCCAGGAACCTGTCTTTCCTAGGGATTTTTATAGAGCAAATCCACGAGGTGAGGCAGGTCCAAGGTGGGAAACACGGGAAATCACAAGGTGGGCATGGGGTGGGACAAAACTACAGTCAGCCAATAAGATTACAAGTATAATTGCTCAGGTAAAATTGATAAATCGGGATCAAATGGGGAAGCAAATCACATAGCAAGCAGGCATGAATACAGAACAGGGGCCTTTCCTGTAGGGGGTTGGGTTAGTGACTCTTCCTGGCTTTTTCAAGGTGATGGATGCCTATTTAGAATATCAGTCCCTGAGCTCCATCCTTAGGGAAGTCTGTGGGCAAATCTGGTTACTCTTCTGTCCACAGCTGGAGGTGTCTGCCTCCCCCCCAGTTGCAAGGTGTCTCATCTTCCACATGGGCTCCTTCGAGGGCCTGGCCCTGTCTCACTGCCTGTAATTTCTTATCTAACTCAGCTGCCTGTAACAGGTCTACTTGTGAAAAGACAGACTGATGCAGGATGAGATTTTCAGCATCAAGGACTGGAGCCAGACAGGGCGTCCGCACTACCAGGTGCCTTCTTCTTCTCCCCTGCCGTGCTCGGCTGATGCCCTGAGGCTGCGTGCTAATTCCCATGCCGAGTTCCGCTGGCTGCGTCACCCCACCTGTGGAAGTCCCCGAGTGGCTTGGCTTGGCGGGTGGCGGTGCTCTTTGGTTGGCCGTGCGGTCACTGCTTCCCCTGATTTCATATCAGGAAGCGTCGACTTGTCTCACCCCTTCCTCTTCTTGGCCACGGCACCTTCCTAGTATTCTTCTCCCGTGTACTTTGTTTGGGCCTTTGCTGTGTTCTGGGAATCCCATCTCAGTCTGGGGCTCTCGCCGGGTGGTCTGGCCTCCTCCCTCCCTGCGTGGCGTCTGAAACCCTCAACCTTCTTGCCCTTATTCGGTCTCTGTGCCAGTGCTCAGGATGAACTGCTCCAGACCCAGCGTCCGGCATCAGGAGCAGCATGGTTTGTAAATCTGCCTGACTTGGAGCAGCCCTTCTGCTCAGCAGTTAGACATGTGCACAAGTGCTCGGTGAGCCCCAGAGTGTGCGTAGCACCGCCCAGCAGCACACAGAACTCTACGTCAAGGCATGAGGATGATGAGTCTTCCTCCCCAGCAGACCCAGCTCTTCCCGCTGAGACTTACTTGGAACACTGCATGTTCAGAGGAATTGGCATCCTCTGGTCATATACTAATTGATCGATGGGTGAGCAGTAGCCAGGAGGCATCGCTAATGACAAGAGAAAGGCAAGTGAAGGATTAAAGCAAGTTGCGGTGAATAATCTTCCTGCCAGTGAACACAAGTAGCTCTAACTGAACTTTGGCTAGAAAGCCTGGCCCCAGGACACTGGAGAGTGTCTTCTCAGCACCATCCGGCAAATCACACTGTTGTTCTGGACTGGCTGCTGCCCTCTGCCCGCTGCTTACAGCCCTGGGCTCTCCCTGCCCCCCGTGAGTATAAGGACCATCGGATTCCAGAGTTCCTGGTCCAGCCCTGACTCCCTCAGCACTCGACACTCAGCCAGCCCAGCAGGGAAAGCACTAGAGAACAGTGTTGCACCAAACTGTGTGGCATGAAGTAAGTGGGAGCCAGTGCTGTAAAAAAAAAAAAAAAAGTGAAAGGGGACTACGTTTTATCCTGAGGACTTCTTGTAAAGAGAAGGCATAGGCGAGGGGTGAGGGGAGGGAGGACCTTCCGAGACACTGCGGGCATCGCATAACCAGCGGCTCTGGAAAGGAAATGAGCGTGCTGTAGGAAAACAGGACTGCTGGGAGAAGAGGGGGTTTGGGGAGAAACGAGGAAGCGTGAATTGGGAGGGTGAAAATGCAGAGATGACGGAGAAAGTGAGACAAGCCCTGAAGCAAAGACACGTGTAGCTGGATGTGATGATGTAGAACAGACACTGCCTAGGAGGACAATTTGATTTTTGACCACTTCCTAGGCTCAGTGAACTACGCTCAGCTCAAGACGGGGCTGTCCTGACATCTCAGTTCTTTCAGATTAGAAACTTGGCTAATGAGGTGGTGCTTTCAAGTTCCACTTTGCCATGCCCGGGGTGGAGAGCTGGCTTGAGACCTGCCCACGGTGCCTGGGTGGGTGAGGAGGTGTGGGAGACACCGGGCATGAGACCGAGGGCTCCCGGGCCAGGCAGTGGGAGCTCAGAACCTCGAGGATGTCAGAGATGCAGGCCGGGAGTTTGTGCTGGGGATGCCAGAGTTTGAGCTTCCAATCCCACAGACGCCCGCAGACGGATGCAGGAGAGAGGGAAGTGCTGCGGGGAAAGAGACATAAGGAGTCAGGGTGCATCGTGTGCGTGCAGCAGCTCCCCACGATGGATGCGGTCATTATGTACTGCCAACATGGACTAATAAAAAGGAAAGTTTTTAAAGCCTGGATAAGATCCAAAGCCAAGCATTCTGACCCCAAGAGAGCTTTGTCCTCTTTCTCTTAAATAGCCTGGTGAGGGCATCTTGGGCCATGGCTGGAGAGCGCTTTGAGATGAGGAAATGCCTTGCATACTTCTTTAAGGTCCCTTCCTGTGCTTTTTATAGGATAATGAACTTTAACTCTGTCCTGTGTACTACAACTTTGTTTAAAGTTAGGTTGAATCAGTTGCTGGTAAATTGAAAATGAATTCCTTTCCAAGGTCTTTTCCTCATGTCCTTTGTGTTTTGTGAGAAGTGCCTTTCTTAGCTCTTTAGAACCAAGTGCAAAAAGCTGGGCATGGTATTGCATGCCTGTAAAACCAGTTACAGGGGAGGCTGAGGCAGGAGGATCCCTGTAAGTTCAAGACCAGCCTGGGCTACAAAGTGAGTTCAAGGCCAGCCTGAACTGCATAGTGAAACCCTGTCTCAAAAAGACAAAAAAGCGGGGGCGGGGTAAGACTATGAACTCAGAGGGTAGACATGGATTACTGGGGAGCACTTGAAGGACCAGGAGAGATTAGATGAGAACTGACTGAAGTGTGTAAGGTAAGAGAATGGGCTCACCTGGTTTGGAGCTGAGTGAGGGGACCCTGTGGTGACTTCTCCCATCAGCCACAAGGCGGCGCTGTGGTGTGCATGGTGGTTTCTAGTTTCCTGAGTGACCAAGGAAGGAGAGGCAGTGGACCGTGGGTTATTCTATCGACGGGATGTCTGCTAGACAGATGTTTCAGCAGCCTGAAGCCCCGCAGAACGAGAGCAAAGATAAATAACTGGCAGAACAGAACCTTCCTGAGATGAATTACAGGACCGCAGTGCAGTCCCCGACTGGAGGCAGTGAGGTATTTTCACTGGGATGGGTGGGGTGGCATGTGAGCCTATAGCATTTGCACCCCTGTTCTTTCCGTGTCAGCCTTGTGCTCTGTGTCCCTGTGGGTCCCCGTGTCCCCCGCTGTCCTAACCATGTGTCACCTCGTCCTTGAACACTGCCGTGTCCTGCCGCCCTCCAGGGCCTCTCCGTCCCTCTGGGAATCGTGCCCAGGAGCTGCCAGGCAGGGTAAGTGACAGGGAACCTGGCACAGCCCAGAGGCAGATGTCCCCTCCGCGGCTCCGCACACAGTGCGGCGGGGAAGGCTGAGGCCCTGGGGACGCCTCCAACCCGGGAAGTCGGGTTGGACCTGCCTCCTGCGGCACGGAGTCTGCTGATCCGATCGCTCGCTGTTCCTCTGGTCGCTTTCTGATCTGACTTCCACTGAAGAGCTCAGTGTCAGAGCCTGCGGGCTCCCGGAGACCGGCTGTCCTCAGCCTGGACGTTGTCGGTTAAACCTTTCCGCGTGTTAGTAATCCAGACTTTGCTGGAGGATGCACGAAGAGCCCAGGGCTTCCGAAGCACCCTCCCTCCCGCTCCTCCCGCGCGGCGTCCCTGAGGAGCGCAGAGGGCTGGGGGAGCTCTGCACACCGCCTGCATCCAGGCGGGCAGAGCCTCGCACGTGGCCAGAGCAGCCCGTTCTGAAATGCCGTGTGTATCCCGAGGGCTGGAGAGCGGGGAGGCGCTCCCAGCGGTCTGGTCTTCCTCTCGAACCCCCTGGGGGTGCATCTTATTCAGAGTATTCGGGGTTAAAATGTTTCTAAAGAATTCTTGCCTGTGGAAGGCTCCGTTTCTTGGAATAAGGCGGAGGGAGGGAGAGAGAGCAGATCTGCCCTCTGTGGAGTGCCTCGGCGCGGGCAGAACTAACTGCCGTCGTTAACCGTGGCTCCGCGGGTGGAACTGGAGGGTCTGCGAAGGGTGGAGCCCCGCGGAGGCCTGCTCAGGCGCGGACAGGCGCAGGACGAGCTCTGCACACGCGGAGGGGCCTCGGGGTCCGCGTGGGGGCGTCGACCTGAACCTCATCGTTCAAGAGGGACGAAAACCTGACTGCAGGGCTGGGGATTTAGCTCAGTGGCAAAAGCGCCTGCCTGGCAAGCGCAAGGTCGTGAGTTTGGTTCCGGAGAAAAACCAAAAAAAAAAAAAAAGAGAGAACCTGGGGTCGCTTTGCACATATTCTTACGAAGGAGGAAAAGTACGTCCCAAGAGACTTTAAAAGTCGGCTGCAACCGCGCGTGGTGGCGCATGCCTGTAATCCCAGCACCAGGGAGGCTGAGGCAGGAGGATTGTTGGGAGTTTGAGGCCAGCCTGGGCTACAAAGTGAGCTCAAGGCCAGCCTGAACTGTATATGAGAGCCTGTCTCAAAAAGGAAAAAAAAAAAAAAATCGGCTGCTGCTACTTGAGACGAGTAGGAAAGTCTTACACCGGAAATGAAGCGCTAGAAATAGCCCGCTGCGAGCAGGGACTCTTGTCCTTTGGATGTTGATGACCCCGGGGGGTCGCCTGAGGGCGAGGCTGTCCCTTTCCCAGGGCCGCTGGAGCTGACCCTGCGGCCGCAGTCTGCACTGGGCCGGAAGCCCCCAGGCCCGAGTAACGGTTCTTCTGCCAAACCCAGCGCTGCGGCAAGCCCAGGCCGCGGCCTCGGGGGAACCGGCCCACCCACCCCGGACGAGCGGAAACGGTCCTGCAGTGAGGCAGGTGTGCGGGCGTCTCCCCTACCCAGAGGCTGGGGAGCCGCACCCCTCCCGCGTGCTCCCCTGGTATCTGGGAATTTGTGAACCAGAACGCATGCAGTGGGTGTGCTTGCTCACCTCCGAGGAAGCTCCAGGGGACTGGAGTACAGCGCCTCTCTCTGACATCCTTCGTTATGGTACTGGGGATCGAACCCAGGGCGTTGGCACTGAGCAACATCCCCAGCTCCTTTTATTTTTCCAGTTTTAAGACAAAGTCTCACTGAGTCATTAAATGCCGGGGCTGGGCCGGGGATATAGCTCAGCGGCACAAGCACCTGCCTGGCTAGCGCAAGATCCTGAGTTCGATTCCCGGTACCAAAAAAAAAACGGGAAAAAAATTGCCTGGGCTGTGCTCAGACTTGTGCTCCTCCTGCCTCAGCCTCCCTCTGTGCTGGGATTACAGGCTGCGCTGCCACACCCACTGCTGAGATCCTATTGGGCACGGGTCTCCCCTTGGTTGATTAGGGCGGGGATCAGCCGGGTTCTTCTGCAGCCGCCGCCTCACCTGTGCTGGGCCGCACGGCCTCAGAGGAGCTGCTCCAGGGTGGCAGGGGCAGACAGCAGGTGTACCGCTGCTTTTCGCGCCTTTAAATGTTCCCAGATCGGTCTCACTTCAGCCCGTGCAGATACACCGAGGGGCCGGGTCTGGCTCCCAGACCGCAGTCAGCCAAGCCCAGACCCTGAGAGCCGCCTCAGGAGCTGCGGCAAGGATCCTGAGCAGAGGGGAGAAGGGGATGGATGCCCGGGAGCCAGGGTGCCCGGGTGAGGGACGGGAGGCGTCACGCTGGCCCCTCTCCAGGCTCCCACACCTCACACAACACCAGCATCAGCGGCACATAGGTGCCGGGAAGCAGCTGGTCCTGCCGCATGTGCTGTTCTTTACCAGCCGCCTCCCCAACCTGCACCGCAGAGACCCAGAGCCTCTCCGACCCAGGCCTTCCGCTCAGGGATGCCTCCGCATCTCCTCCTGCCCCCGTCCCAGCCAGGAATGGCAGCTTTGACAGGAACCCTAAGCCTAACCCCCGGGGAAGACGCTCCTCTTGCCTGGGTTCTTGGCGCCTTTTCACATAATGGCTTTGAACTCTTTTTTTTTGTCTTTCATTTTGCAGTGAGTGTTTGTGTATCCCCCTCCAAGTAAAAATATTGATAAACAAACGAAAAGAAACACTAAAGCATTTTGGAACTAAAATGTCACTGAACTAATGGGAACATCCCAGAGGTGCAGAACAGCTGGGAAATTAAAACCCACGGAGGGGCGGTGGTTTAGGGAAGAAGATAATTTTGTTAGCAGGGGGTTTTTCTTCCTAATTATTTATGGCGGTTTGCGGGTTCAGATGGCCGGGCCGGGCTGGGCCGCTCTGCTCTTGGGGACATGCAAGGCCGCGGTGGCTTTGCGCTCGGCCGGGCTGTGCCGCTCAGACTGACGCGGCCGCCCGCTGTCTTGCAGGTCCGTCCATCGTGACGCCCCCCAAGGACATCTGGAATGTCACCGGCGCCCAGGTGTACCTGAGCTGTGAGGTCATCGGAATCCCAACCCCGGTGCTCATCTGGAACAAGGTCAGTCCACGATGTCAGGGCCAAGTCCCAGCCTGACCGGTGCAGGACCTGGACATTGGCCCGAGGCCGGCTGCTGCTGGGGCCACGCCTGTGTCCCCCACAGACCGCTAGCCACAGCTGTGCCCAGCTGACCAGCCAGCTTTATGCAGCAGGGCCCTGGCCCAGATCTGAGCAGTCAGAGCGGTAACAACTGTGTATGTCTGTGTACAGTGCAGTGTAATGGTTAAGAGCCACTTGGGAGGCTGAGGCAGGAGGATCGCTGCAAGTTTGAGCCCAGCTTGGGCTACCTAGTGAGTTCAAGTCCAGCCTAGGCTACATAGTGAGACCAAGTGTTAAAAAACAAACAAAAAAAGCAAGTGAGTTCCTCTCTTTCTGACCAAAGAAGCCCCTTCCCGACTATGTGCATGGCCTGTCTCCCACTTGAGAGAACGCTTGGCTCATCCACTGGGACCCATCTGCTGAGCAGGAGCTGGGCCTGGCTGAGCAGCGGGGTGCAGAGCTCTGCAGCCTTCTCCTGTGAGCATGGTTCTTTTTCTTCCTTTTTTCTCCCCTTGCACCTTGGTCTCGCTATGTAGTTCAGTCTGGCCTTGAACTCACTATGTCATCCAGGCTGGCCTTGAATTTAAGGTGATCCTCCTGCCTCAGCTTCCAGGGTGCCGGGTTTATGGGCCTCTGCCACCTCGCCCATAGGGCCCATAGGACAGGACAACGTCTGGGACACCAGGGGGTTCTGAGCCCAAGGGTCAGAACTCTTTCTAGAGCCAGCTGAAGAAACTATCAGACTACAGAGGCAGAAAGCAAGAAAACACACGTGCGCGCAGACACGCACCCATGAGGGAGAGAAGCGGTGGGGCCGTGGGCCGTGCTCCCCCCTCCCCGCGGGAAGGGGCGCCCCGCGGAGTTCCTGCGCCGGCCTCTGGCGCCCCCTGGCGGCCGGTGGCGGAGGGCGGCGCGGGGCCCCGCAGGGCACTGTACACGTTCGGTGGGGCGGGGCGGAAGGACCCGGACGCTTGCGCATCCCTGCCCTGCTCAGCCGGGGCCGGGCGTTCCGGACACGGGTCCCCTCGCCCCGAGCGCCCGAGATGCGTGGATGCAGCCAGATCGCGGATGGCTTTTGATCCAGCATGGACACGGAACTGCCCAAGACAAAGGGGATGTTGGGCTCCTCGCCTGGCACACAGAAACTGCCGGGCGTGGTGGCGCACACGTGTGCCGAGCGCTGGGGAAGCTGAGGCAGGAGGGTCGCCACAAGTTTGAGGCCAGCTTGGGAGCAGCAGAGAGACTGTCTCAAAAAACAAAACAAAGAGATCCTGCAGTTCAGAGAAAGCCGCATTCTTTCTTGCTTAGGAACTCAGCAACAGCAGTCTCGGGGACACAAGCCTTCTCCATAGCTGTACGGCAATTCCTTTTTTTTAAATTATTAAACTCTTTAATTAAGTAACAAGGTGATTTTGTTAGCACTTTACTTCCTAGACGTGCCATGGTAGCTCGTGGAGTTGGGGCGCCGTTAGCAGTCTGTATGTCCTTACCAGCAGCGTTTTTCTTGCACTAAATATGGCGGCCCGGGGAGGTGGTGCATGCCTGTAATCCTAGCAGGAAGGCTGAGGCAGGAGGATCTCAAGGTCGAGCTTCACCTAAGCAACTTAGCAACTTAGTGACTTAAGACTGCCTCAAAAATATTTATTTATGTACTTAAAAGAGCTAAGGATGTAGGTCAGTGAGAAAGCCCTGCATTTAATTACCATTAACCACGAAAAAATTACAGTGATGATGAGAAACTAATGATTTAAAGGTTTATAAAGAGCTGGGCATGGTGGTGCACATCTGTAATCCCAGCACTCGGGAGGCTGAGGCAGGAGGATCGTTGCAAGTTCGAGGCCAGCCTGGGCTACAAAGTGAGCTCAAGGCCAATCAGAACTGCACAGCGCAACTGTCTCAAAAAGATAAAAAAAAAAAAAAGAAAAAAAAAAAAAGGTTTATGAAGAGTTTATAATTCTCCTTTCTCCTTCCACTTCCTAAATAACCACTGTGAACGGCCCTGGCTTCATCTTTCTGTAGCCTTTTTCACGCACAGACAGCCCGGGTGCAGCAGGGAGGTGGGGCTGTCACTGGCTCCTTTTTCCTGTCTAATGACTTTGGGGGCTCTCCACCCGCTTCTGCTGGCTGTAACTCCACACAGGGATGTGCCCTGCCCCGTTAAGCCATCCGCAGAATGTTTGTTGTTCCCAACTTTTCGACTCCCTAAACAAGGCTGCCTTAAACGTCTGAGCGCACATACACTACACGCTAATGCTCCTCATGGGGTGGGCAGAGTCCCGGCAGTCATGTGGCTAGGGAACTAGATCCCAGGAGTCACTGGTCAGGTGGCCCATTCCTCGGAAGTCAGGTAACTAAGTCCCCCCATCCCCGGTACCAGAAGTCACGTGCTAGGTGGGACTGCAGTACAGGAAGTTACTGGCTGGGTGAGAATGGAGTACCAGAAGTCACTGCCTGGATGGGAATAGAGTGCCGGAAGTCACTGGCTAGGTGGGAATAGAGTACTGGAAATCACTGGCTAGGTGGAACTGCCGTACTGGAAGTCGCTGGCTGGGTGGGAATGGAGTACCGGAAGTCACGTGGCTAGGTGGGAATAGAGTACCGGAAATCAGGTGGCTAGGTGGCACTATTTGTTCTAGTTATAATAAACAAGGTCAGGCAGCTGAGTGCATGGTGGAATTCTCGCTCCACAGCACCAGCAGGCACTGTCACTGTCACTGAGCACTGCCACCCTCTCACTAGCTTTAGCACACAGATCAGAATGGCATCTCTTGTGTGCGCTTGGCAGGCTTGCACACTGAGCTACTTCCTCAGTCCCTCATCACTGCTTGCGTCCTTGATTACATCAAGATCTTCACGTTGTGCCGGGCATGGTGGCGCACGCCTGGAATCCCAGCACTCGGGAGGCTGAGGCAGGAGGATCGTTGAGTTTGAGAGCAGCCTGCGCTACAAAGCGAGTTCAAGTCCAGCCTGAACTGCATAGCGAGACCGTTTCAAAAAAGACCAAAAAAAAAAAAAGAGGGATCTTCACGCTGGGGTTCCTCATCTAAGAACTGCCCTTTCATACCCTTTACCTATTTTCTATGCAGTTCTTCAGCCTCTGGCTTTTTCTTACCTTAGAGATAACTGAGCCTTTATTATGTATTACAAATACTTTTTGTAGACAATCGTTTTGTTTACAGTGGTTGGGGGGCAACCTGAAAATTTTAAAAGGTACGCATTTTATTAAAAATCTGAACATTTGCCAGGAAAACACAAATAGGTTCTTTGGTTTGTTTGGTTTTGTTTTTTTCCGGTACTGGGAATCGAACTCACTACCTCATGTTTGCCAGGCAGCTGCTGTGCCGCTGAGCTAAATCCCCAGCTCCCACAAATAGGTTCTATAATACATAAATGGGTCTGAAAATTTCCCTGAGCAACTTCCTAAATGTCTCATCCCATAGTAACCGGACACATCTACCGTGTATTGTAAGAACTGGCACCTTTTCTTACTTCTTGCTGCTTATTTACAACCGCACAAGCAGGACAGCTGAGGAGTGACCAGCACAGCCACTCCTGGGCCCAGTCTCCACCTTACGCAACTTCCTAGGCAGTTTTTCCTGCGCGAAGGTTTCCAGGGTTTAGGCTCGAACCTCCAGTCCATGATCTGCAGAACTGTCCTCAGGCTAGCAACTTTTTACAAACTCTTACTTAAGTAAGTTTGCCATATAAAAAAGTAGCCACATAAAAATTCTTGGTCCATCCATGTATGGTGCATAACTTTTTATACTACGTTAATTAAAATATATCATGAATTGTATCAAACATATTTAACAAGAATAGTTTGTGCATAATGGTTTGTGTTAATTAGCACAAAATGCTTTCCCAAAAACCTAAGAGTTATGTGATCTACAGATCCACCATTCAGTTGCTTTGATTCAGTATTCCTGTGCTATAAATCTTATCTTTCTGCTTTGGTCATAGACAAAACCTTTATAGGATACTGGGCTTCAGTGGATAAAGGCCTAAGATAATTGAATGAAATTAGTACCCAAAACCTGAAGACCCATTTTAAAGAACTTTTTTTTGAAACAGGATCTTGCTGTGTAGCCCAAGCTGGCCTTCAAGTGATCTTCCTGCCTCAGCCTCCTGAGTGCTACAATCACAGGCCTGCACCACCATGCTCAATTTAAGTAACTATTGCAAAAGCTGCGTTCACATAAACTGTTTCTGCCAGCTACTTGGGAAACGGAAGGAAAACCTGCCTGTTCTGTGTTTTGTCTTCATAGCATTCATAGGAAGAGGAGACTAAGTTGCCTAGTATTCTTCCTCTGATGGTGGGAATATAGAGAAATTCCTTTGTTACAGAAGAAATTAAAAAGGAAACTACCTCTCTGAGATTTTAAGTCCTTCCCATTACAAAAGTAATGACAATAAATATCAATTTAGCTCCTAAAAGAGGCCTAGCATAAAGCAAACATTTTTCTCAAGACCCCCTATTATCACAAGCCCTAAATTACGTGTATCTTAGCCAGGTGCAGTGGTGCATACCTGTCTGATCCTAGCACTTAGGAGGCTGAGGCAGGAAGATGACCAAGAGTTCCAGGTGACTGAACTACTACACAGTGAGCTACTACACACTACCTCAAAAAACAAAACAAAAAATCATAGCCTGTAACTGAGCTTCTAAATATATGTGTAGGGGGATAACAAGTACGTTTTTTGTTGTGTATTTTTTGCATGTTTTCCAAAGCTTTCATAACGAATGGTTTGACCTCTGAAAGGAGGGAGGACGTTAAGACAGTATTCACCGTTGGCCTTCAGCCAGGCAAAGTGGGTGTCTGAAGCCAGCCTTCCAGACCCACCCTGGCAGGAGCGGGCGCAGGCTTTGTTGAGAACAGTGGCACAGTTGCATGTGACAGGCACTCTGGACCTCACGTCTTCAGTAAATACATCGCCTGAATCCTTAGCCCCAGCACAAAGAAAGGGAGTGGGCCTCGGCCTCCGCCTGTTTCCCACTGAGGCTGGCACAGAAGAGCCCGAGGCCCAGGCATGCCCAGCGCGCTAGCCCCGAGGGACCGAGCGCCCGCCACTCAGGCAGATAAGAAAGGCCCTGCGGTGAGGAGCGGCATTTCCGTGGGCAGCACAGTGAGGAAAGGATGAGCCTGTCTCCGCCGAACAACAGGGAAACTAAAACACCGGCTAGTCCAGTGTGGGAAGCCAGTGGGAGGCAATAAACGCTGTATTTTCATGAGCATTCCGGACAGGGAACACGTGAGTGAATTACTGGATGTAATGTGGTGAGAAAGCCTGATGTCCACCTTGTGCAGTTCTCAGTGCGGCCGTTTCTGAGTTGAAGTTTTGATGCACAAAATGTTTTTTGCAGGTCAAAAGGGGTAACTATGGAGTTCAAAGGACGGAACTTCTGCCTGGCGACCGGGACAACCTGGCCATTCAGACCCGCGGTGGCCCCGAGAAGCACGAAGTGACCGGCTGGGTGCTGGTGCGTACCAAGGGCTGAGGTCTCCTTCTGGGGCCGGCTCAACCGGGCCTGGAGGGGGCCGGGAGCGCTGGCTCTTCCCGTCCGAACAGCCTTGCCATGGGCCACTGCTCCTTGCAGCAGGAACCAAGGGAGACCTGAAGGCGGTTTAGGAGCAGTATGGAGAATTCTCCCAGGGTGACACGAGCGTTACATTCCTGAGTTCTGATCTCGGGAACCTCGCAGATCGTGCCCCTATAGCCTCCCTCCAGCTGCACGCTTGCACAGGGTTTCCAGAGCTGTCCAGGGCGCTTCCCGCCTCCTTGCCCAGGACCTGCGCAGCTTGCTCGAGTCCTTCAGCCATGTTAGGGGCCTGGGGAAGTGAGGACCTAGTGGAGGCCCGTGAAAAGGGGACCACCCGGCACTGATGCCCTCTCCTCTCACAGGTGTCTCCTCTGAGCAAGGAGGACGACGGAGAATACGAGTGCCACGCGTCCAACTCCCAGGGACAGGCCTCAGCGTCTGCCAAGATCACAGTGGTTGATGCCCTACATGAAGTACCAGTGGATAAGGGTCTGTGAGAAGAGGTGGGTCAGGCTTCCGCTTAATCAAGAATACAATCCACGATATATTGCAGACATGTACTAATGTTTTTTTGGGGGGAGGGTGTCTTTTTGAGACCGAGTTCAGGCTGGCCTTGAGCTCACCTTCTAGCCTAGGCTGGTCTCAAATGTGCAACAGTTCTGCCTCAGCCTCCCAAGTGCTGGGATTGCAGGCGTGTCTGGCTAAAAAATTTTTTTAGTTTTTTTTTTGAGACCAGGTCTCATTGTGTAGTCCAGGCTGGCCATGAACTCACTTTGTAGCCCAGGCTGGACTTGAACTCATGGTAATCTTCCTGCCTCAGCCTCCTGAGTGCTGAGATTACAGGCGTGTGCCACCACACCCAACTAAAAGATTTTTAAAGATACACACACACACACACAGAACCAAGCATCTAAGCATACGATGCTGTAAACAGTCTCACCAATGCTAGGAACCACAGGGCATTAGACAGGACATTAAAATGTGGATCACATGACCCCAGAACCTGTGGGTGCCAATACTATGACTTAGATGCCTCTACCTTACCTTAGACTTAGGAGTCAAAACCCAAGCGTGACTAGAAAGGCTTGTATTTCTCGTAACTATCTATGTGGCATTTTCCCCTTGTGTTAAGGGGAAATGGTTGTGGGCAATCTGGCCTTCCACTTTGAGCTTTTAAGAGAAAAACCAGGCAGGTGCGGATGTATTTTGGCAAACAGCCAGTTCTGCTCCGTCCCGCCCGGATGCCCCTCTGCAGCAGCCGCAGCGGCGCCCCGCGTACAGGTTAGTGGTGGTGTCTGAGCCGGTTCTCCCTTACACCAGTCGGGAACAAACTCTACCGTCAGCTTCTGTCAGGCCTTGCTGCTGCGCAGATCACTCAGTGCGGAATGGAAGGACCCCGCAGGGAAAGAGGTTTGGTCAGAGCTCCGTCGGCCACGACAGGCAAAGCCAGGCAGGGAGAGCAACAGCGGCAGCTAGGAGACAGCCGCGCGTCTGCTCAGCTCTGGCGCGCTCTTCGGGAAGCTCTCAGCAGAGCTGGACACGAAGCAGTTCCTCGGCCTCGGGGCTCCACTTGCTCATGGGCAGGTGTGTGCTGCCAGGTCCGTGAGGGCCCCTGGACCCGTAGGCCCGCGGAGCGAGGTTACTTCCGTACCTACGGTCACACATCCCACACTCCACAGCACCGCGGCACGTCACTCTCACTTGTGAAAGATCTCCTACGTACTTTCACCCCCATCGTTTTGTTTTGGAGACAAGGTTTCGCTACATAGCTCAGGCTGGCCTTGAACTCAGCGACCCTTCCTGCCTCAGGTTCCCAGGTGCTGGGATTACGGTGTGCCCGACCATGCCTACTTTGCTTGGTTGATCAAGAGACAGGGTCTCACTGTTACCTAGCCTGGCCTTGAACTCCAGGGCTCAAACGACCCTCCCGCCTCAGCCTCCCAAGCAGCAGAGATAACACGTGCACACGACTATGCCCTGCTCTTCAGCCCCACGTTGCAACAGCTTCCTATACTTGGAAACACTAAGCTACATGACGATTAAAAAGTCAACCGTGTCTTTCTCTTTTTACACAGGTGGAGGTGCTGACTATAAACTTGCAGAATATATAAAGCTACACAGCCGGCAGTAGTCACAGATAACTACAGCTCCTGTTCTTGCCTGAAAACAAGTTTCTTTTAATCTAATCCACTAACCCTTTAGATATTCACTGTTTTTACTGGTTTTGGATTTTAGAAAAATCCAAATTAAAGGTAACACATCCACACTATCTACAAAAATTTATTGTCTATTTACAGAAAAAAAAGCATACATATCACTAAACCAAATAAAACGCTTTTTACCGCAATACATTACAGTGTGTCTTTTTGGGGGGTGCTGGGGACTGAACTCCTATCTTGTCATTTTTTTTCAAAGCCATGTCATAGGAACAAGACATAAACAAGGATCTTGTTGAGAACCTTTTAAAAGAGCTAAACACTCATCATTCGAGGTGCAATACTCATAGACATAAGCTCCTGAAACAGCAGCTTGCACGCGTAAGGCATTCGCACCAGAGAAATCTGAAAAGGAAAGAAAGAAGTAATCAGCAGAACTACACCGAAGTGACCGCCCTTCCCTGCCTCAGCGCCAGGCACAGAGCTGGAGCCGGTGAGCGAGCGCTCAGTCACTCCTGCGCCTGGCCTCCTGGGGGTTCTTTCTCCTGACACCCTGCCGAATCCCCCCTCTCTGCAGACATAGCTCATATTAACCTCTTCAATGAAAGGGTCTAGGAAAAACTCGCTGCTTAAAATCCCTTGCACAAGACCTTATTTAAAAAAGATAAACAGTTTGGAAAAAGTACCTTTTTTTTTTTCTACCACCATTGATTTTTTTTTTTTTTTTTTGGAAAAATCCAATCACCTTTTTCTTGTTTAAAAGTGGGAACCCTAAGATAGGCCAACAGCCACGGCTGTGGCACCCCCTGCTCCACCGCGCGGAGTCTGCTCGGTAACCAGACCGACGCGGGTACAACTACACAAGGGATGAAGCCCGAACACACCTGGGTCTTGTTGCGGCAGCCCCTGCACTCGTACGTGTGGGTCCTGGTGTTAGCAATCGCCATGATGCCGCACAGGTTGCAGACGTGAACCTGGTAGGGATCGGACGCCTCGAACAGCCTTTCTCTTAAAAACTGCGCTGCTCCGTGCGCAATCTGACAGTCTCGCTCCATTTCTCCGAAACGCAGGCCCCCGTCACTGTTACAGGGAAGCAGCACGTTACGGTGTACTTCTTACAACTTACACAAACCACTCACTCACAGCACAGGTAAGCGCCTCCGGGTGGCCTAGTGGTTAGCACTCGGCGCTCTCACGGCACAGGTAAAGGGACACTGCGAAGGAGAACCGGGCTCTAACTTTTTCTCTAGCTGGCGGGAAGAAGTCTACCAGCCACCTGACGGGCACAGGGCCCCAAAATAGAGTAGGAACACTAGATTCTCAAGTACAGCAGTTAATTTTCTTCATGAACTACAATGAAGTCACAGAACAGGCTCAATAAGCTATTGTTTCACTTCCTAAAAATCAACGCTATACTGAAAAGTGAATTCAAGAAAACAAATTTTTTTTGTACTGGCAATCGAACTCAGGACCTTGCACATGCCCGGCAGGCGCATGTGCTGCTGGGCTATATCCCCGGCCCTAAGATTTAAATTAATTTAAATAAGGTGTCTGGGGACTGGGGATTTAGCTCAGCGGCATAGGGCCTGCCTGGCAAGCGCAAGGCCATGAGTTTGATTCCTGGTACCAGGAAAAAAAAACAAAAATTAAAATAAAAAAAAAACAGATAAGGTGTCTGCCCAGCAAATGAGCCCCAGACAGGAGGGGACGTGCACGCTGGTAAAGGGAAGAACGGTGAACGACGACAGAGCACCTCCGGAGACGGCACTGCTCGAAGGCTACACAACTGGGTGATGACGGATTCCTTGGCATTCTCCACACAAGATACGTAAGAGGAAACCAAGGGATCCAGAATGACACTACCAAAAAGCAAACGTCATCGCTCAGCTTTGTAACATGCTAGACAACTAATTCATTACTCTGCAAGCTGGCAAACACGCAAACGTTCACCCTGCCCCTACTATGGGTAGGAGAGAGGGATACATCCAGGTGACTAGCTGAAGAAACAAGGCTTTAGCAGTAATACAGCTAATGAAGGAGTGAAAATCCCTGTTAACTGAAGGCTTAGACATAACCAAACGGCTATGAAAGGCATAAAACAGCCAGGGGTGGTGGTGCACGCCTGGTAATCCCAGCACTCAGGAAGCTGAGGCAGGAGGATCATTGCGAGTTCAAGACCAGCCTGGGCTACAAAGTGAGCTCAAGGCCAGCCTGAACTGCAGAGCAAGACCCTGTCTAAAAAATTTAACAAAAAAACAAAAAAACAAAAGTCATAAAACAAGGGCTGGGTATAGGGCTCAGCAGTACAAGTGCCTGCCTGCCAAGCGCAAGGTCCCGAGTTCGATTCCCAGTACAAAGAAAAAAGAAAAGAAAGTCATAAAATGAAAGGCAACCACTAGGCATGGGAGCATGCACTTGCAATTGTAGCATTCTCAGTGGCTGAGGCAGGAGAATTGTAAGTTTGAGGCCGTCCTGGGCAACCCAGCCCCTCCCGTAAAAAGTAAAAGGGGGCTGAAGGCATAGTTTAGTGCAAAGGTCCTGGGTTCAATCTCCAGTCCAAAAAACAAAAAAGAAACCAGCTTAACTGCAGCGATGCTGACAGCTCTTACCGAGATCGGCCCTCCATGGGCTGTCGATTAAGGATCTGAATGGGTCCCCTAGCTCGAGAATGAATTTTGTCATCCACCATGTGCTTCAAACGCTGGTAGTAAGTGGGGCCAATAAAAATCTGTGATGTGATTTTTCGACCAGTGAACCCATTGTAGAGGACCTAGAGAGACAGACTGTGAAGTGCAAAGCTAAAGACGTTAAACAAGTTCAAAAGATACCAGTGCGCGCTGTTCACTGCAGGTATAAAGGTCAAAACAGACCACACCGATCTGTCGGCAGTGGAGAGCGGTGAGTGTGGGGTGACGGGCAGCAGTGACTGCGGAGGCACGCACGGTCCAGTTACGCTCCTTCCCAGACCCCGGCGTCCGTCACTCGGGAGTGCTCACTATGGAAAGTCACCCAGCTGTGCAGTTATGCGTTGTGTACACCTCTGAAGTGTGTTACACGTCAATAGGTTCATTTCTTAAGAATAAATCACGTATGTAACAAAAGAGAACACATAACAAATCACTACTCCAAGAACAAATGTACCTCGTTTCCTCTGAGATGATAGCCATAGTCAGAGAGAAGGTTAGAGATCTTCTGCACATTAACAGCGTCATTAAACGGAGTGGCGTCACCAATTTCACCCTTGTTGGCTGAGACCTGGACATAAAAGTATTTTCTAAGATGCTGCTTCCTGGAGCTGGGGATTTAGCGCAATGGCACAGCGCCTGCCTGGCAAGCACGAGCTCGTGAATTCGATTCCCGGTACCGGGAAAAATAAATAAATAAATAAAATGCTGCTCCAGTTTCCCCTTAGAAGTTATAACTGAATAAAAATACAATTAATTTAAATTCTTTCTATACATGGGAAAATTTTGAACTTAAAATCTGTATTACAGAAGGCTACACATACCAAGGCTCATTTTATTAACAGCTTATACTTCATTCAAAATAAATTAATTTATCTAAAAATGAAAAACTCAGTTATAAGCCATCAAATAGAAATCTATCCAAAGAATTGGGTACAGAAAGATCGAGACTTCCAAATTCTTCTGATGCCTAAAGGGACCACTCTTTTTTTTTTTTGGTACTGGGAATCAAACTCAGGACCTTGCACTTGCCAGGCAGGCGCTTATGCCACTGAGCTATATCCCCGGCCCTGCCTAAAGGGAAATGACAATTAAACACCCCAAAATCAAACCATCCATGTGTTAGACTATAGCCATTCTACCCTAACAAGACACTTAAAATCTGAAAACCTCCACTGAAATATACATAGCTGACAATGTAGCTATAAAATTGTTTGTGCTGAACTAAGCACCAATGAATTAACTACCTATAGGAAGAAACACTGCATAAGATAACCATTTACGTATACACAGCTTGTAGGCAGTACATCTTACAAAAATTCTCTCTTGGCCATAACTTTGCAAATTTTCCTCGTTAAAAAAACGGGTAGAGGGCCGGGGATACAGCTCAGTAGCACAGAGCGTCCCTGGCAAGCACAAGGTCCTCACTGTAATTCCCGGTACCAAAAAAAAAAAAAAGGCAGGGAGGGAGGCAGAATCCTAACCCATTTGGAGATAATCACACTAGCTTTAGCAAATATCCTGCCTCCAGTATGAGAGAAAATATTCCTCATCATTTGGGAAGAAAGGCCATTTCAGAGCAATCTCTTACCTTCCCTTGGAGACATTCAATCAAGTGACCAATCGTCATACGGGACGGGATGGCGTGGGGGTTTATGATGATATCAGGAGTGATACCTTCACAGGTGAAAGGCATATCCTACAAAGAAAATTTTAAGAGACTTAAAAGATACTGAAATCTTTTAGCTACAAAACTAGGCCTGGCCGGGCATGGTGGCTCATGCCTGTAATCCCAGCACACAAGAGGCTAAGGCAGAAGGATCACTGTGAGTTTAAGGCCAGCCTGGGCTACAAAGTGAAATCAAGGCCTCACTGAACTGCATAGTGAGACCCTGTCTCAAAAAGAACCCCCCAAAAAACAACAAAAAAACAAACAAAAAACTAGGACTGACACCATCTCCAACTAAATTTTTTATGTCCTAAATACTGTTCAAGGTACGTCTGTATACCTTGTCAATGGTTAAAAAGTTAATAAAATTAAATTGTGATTTTAAACAATATCCAACACTGGATTCGGCAGGAAGGACACCAGACACCTACCTCTTGTCTATACTGAATTCCACAAGTCCCCTTCTGACCATGCCGACTAGCAAATTTGTCTCCAATCTGTGGAATTCTTACAGAACGTACCTGAAGTCACACAAGAATAGGTTCAATGAAGTCAATGTACACCCCGCAGCCACTGGCACGCAATGCGTACGCCATACTCACCCTTATTTTACAGAACTTGTACCCTTCCTGGTTGAGGGTCACCATGACCTGGTCCACGATGCCCGTCTCGCTGGTCCTGAGGAAAGTGCTGCAGTCTCTCTTGGTGTAGCGCCGGTTCGTGCTCTCCAGTTCGTCTTCGTTCTCAGGCAGGGTAACCGTTTTGCCTATGATGACATCATCTCCGGACACACGGACGCCGGGCGCTATCAAGCCATCGTCATCCAGCTTGTCGTAGATGGCGTGCCTCATGCCTGTGAGGAAACACGGGCAGGAAAGCACTGAGAACGCCACACACGCCCGCGAAGACTGAAACCCACACTCAAGTGCGCCTTCCGCACGCCTCCGCCCACGGAGACTGAGGCTCACCGTGTGCACCCGTACCTCCACTGCTGCACAGAACCGGAGTAACGAGAAGGGACTCGGGAAGATAAGACACATCCCTCGTGTCCCGGAGGGAGACAAACTGTAGCAGAGGTACCCCACCCCTGGCACAGCCCAGCTAAGCCCACCCCACAGGTATTTTTTTAAACATCTTAAAATAACAATTAGAACAGCAAGTTTGAGTTTTCTAGAGCAAATAACAAATGCTAGCTTCTCTTCTCATTTATTTTTAAAATGTTTACCAATATTATGGCCAAACAGTTACGGCTGCACCACAGTCTGGGGCAAAGAGGAGCTCCCATGCCAATGCACGAAGTGGAGACCAAGAGCAAACACCGCTTCTCTGACCTCCTAAGTTTCCCCTCCCTGCAGGACCGGACACTCGGGGAGGGTGCAAAGACTCTTGGGAAATAACGTATTTTCTTACACACAGTTTCTACGAACAACACAAAAACATATTCCAAAGCAGGTAGAAGGTACAACCTGGCAACATTACTCAAGAAAACTACCTTTGAATTCTACACTTACCCTGGCATGTTTCACGTGTAGGTTTCTCAAAAACTTCTTCTTGGTCAAATCCTTTTTTAGATTCCTGTTCTTTGTAGGAGCGATAGAAAACAGACCTAAAAAACACAAGGTCCTAAAGGTGACTTCTATTTTCTTTAATAAAAGGGCTTAGTATATACCAATAATTTTTCTTTTAACTGACAGGTGAGAGACAACCTAAACCATGAATCAGGGATAAGAGTAACTGTATGAAGGGTGGAAGTTAAATGCTAAATGCAGGGCTGGGGCTGTAGCTCAGTGGTAGGAGCACTTGCCTAGCATGCAAAAGGCCCCGAGTTCAATCCCCAGTACCACAAAAATAAACAAATAAACAAATGGAAGGGGCTGGGGATCTAGCTCAGTGGCACAGCGCATGCCTGGCAAGCGCAAGGTCGTGAGTTCAATTCCCGGTACCGGAAAAAAACAAAACAAAACAAAACAAAAAAACAAATGGATGCATGTGAAATGGGACATGCATGTTGCATTTCACCCCTCACACACCTAGGCTAGGGCAAGACAAACTCCCAGTTCCCAAGTCCACCCTCTCACCCAACCTCAGAGCCACTTCCGTCCTAACAAGCCCGAGAGGTGGTTGCCCAGCGCCTCGGACAGCTCCACAGCGGCTCCGCCCATTAAGCTGTGATGTGCACCTTCCAGCGCTGGAGCCGGCTGGTGAAACTACACAGGGCAGGGTCCTCTTCTCCAAATCCCTTATTTTTTTAAAATAATCTTTACATGCCGTGGATATGAGAGCAATCTTTGTGTCAATAAAGCAATCAAAGGGAAGCATGATACAAAAAAGGAGCGAAAGTAATTTTAGCAGCAGTTATTTATGGGCTCCAAGATAACAGGTTCATAACTCTTCCTGCAGATATTTCTAAAGTATTGAAATGCAAATGTGTATTTGCTCACAAAATACCCAAACCAAGATACTGGCATCTGAAAATCCAAGGAGACACAAGGGGCAGAGTCCCCTCAACCAGATGTGGCCACACCCCACCTCCCGTTTTCTGACAGAGGGCAGAGTCAAATCTATTTTTAAAGAACTTCTTATATTAAGAAACCACTATTTCCACCCTGTAGTTTGACGAATTGTATGAAACGCTGACCGGAAAAAGCCTCGGTCTACAGCCGAACGATTCATGATGACAGAGTCCTCTTGGTTGTACCCAGTGTACGAGGCGATGGCCACGATTGAGTTAATACCTGCCGCGAATGGAAGAGCACACATTAAGGACCTGCGTCTCCTGTGAGTCCACTTCATTCCATCATATTTGCCGTTAGTGCTTAGGTGTTTTTACTGCAGTAACAGTCAAAGTCTGCTCCTCCTGGAATAACAATCTGTGAGGAACTTACTCTGCTGGTCAAATGTTTCATGCACACAATCCTAAGACTGTGATTTCCAATACTGCCCATTCTTATAATCAGGGATTTCACACAAGCCTCCCCAAACCACATTTCATGATCAAGAACAACCCTGTGGAGCCTGGCATCGGGGCGCATGCCTGTAATTCCAGCGCTCAGGAGGCTGAGGCAGGAGGA
>NW_004955447.1:14118402-14124251 GCF_000276665.1 Chinchilla lanigera
GCACGCTCACACACATACACAAAAATAAGACAGTTAAGATAGTTATACACACAATCCTAAGACAAAGTGTATAAAACACCATATAAATAAAATTGTATAAAACTACTTTCTCTTAGTTCATTAAAAAGAAAGGTTTATGCTAATATTGTTTGAACAATTAAATGCCATTACCTTGTATTCTAAGTAACAAATTTAAAGATAACAATGTGCAATGTATTATTAACCATTGTTACTCTCCCATTATCTTGTTTTGCAATTTTGAGTTTTTTTCTTTTTAAAATAAAAAAGAGGGGGGCTGGGGCTGTAGCTCAGTGGTTGAGTGCTTGCCTAGCACGCACAAGGCCCTGAGTTCAATCCCCAGTACCACAAGAAAGAACAAGAAAAATAAATACATAAATAAAATGAAATTAAAATAACAGATATCATAAATATATATGCACCAAAAAAAATTGTAAAAAAAAATATATACATATATATGCACCAAATACAGGGACACTCAACTATATAAAATATTACGTATTAATGGACATGAAAAATCAAATAAGCATTAACACAATTGTAATGGGGGACCTTAATATCCCACTGTCACAAATAGATCAACCAGACCAAAAAAATCAACACAGAAATATCAGAATTGAACCAAACCAGTGAACAAATGGACTCAGATGTCTACAGTGTTCCACTCCACAATATTCAAATCACATTCTTCTCAACTGCAGATAGGACATTCTCTAAAAGATCTCAGTGTTATCAGCACTTCTGCACAATACCTGAAGGTAAAGGCTGAAGAAGTCTTTACTTCTCAGCAAAGACGGTAGATGTTCACGCAAGTCACAGCGTAAACTCTGCTTAGGGAACACCCTCTCCTGCCCCTTTCCGGGCACGGATGGGATCTGACTTATGACTTCTGTATTGTGACAGAAGTGGTGGATATCTGTTCTCTGTGAGTTTCTAAATGACTCCATTCATCCTTCACATCCCTGGCACTGGATTAGCCTCTTTTACTGTGGTGGGTTTTTTTTTGGTTTTTGTTTGTCTGTTTTTTTGACTTTGTGAGACAGGGTGTAGTTACATAGTACAGGCTGGCCCTGGGTGGTCCTAAACTTGCAACAATCCTTATTCAGCCTTCCAGAGTGCTGAGATTAGGGGCATGCACCACCACCTCAGGCCTCTTACTGTTGTTATGGTTGATACACTGTGTCAACTTGAGAAATCTAGAGGCTTGGCTAAGTGACTCAGCAGTTCTACACCCTGGGGTGAAAAGGACACGCCCTTTCTGCTCTAGGATGTTTTCTGGTATTCATCCCGAGCCAGTGCAAGAGGCGGGCACTGAGATGGTGTGGGTGTGGGGACATGCTCTTCTTGCTCTAGGATGTTTTCTGGTATTCATCCCGAGCCAGTGCAAGAGGCGGGCACTGAGACGGTGTGGGCGTGAGTGGGTAGCCAGCATACAACCTAAGGGAGGAAAAGAGGCTTGCTGCCCCCGCTTGCGCTCTTGTTACTTTTGCTGTCTTCTGCCATGTCGAAGTGTTGCCCCTGTGCCCTACTACCCTGCCTTGGAGCCAGCTGATTCTGAATGGAAACCTCCACAAACTGTGAGCTAAATAAACCTTTCCTTCCTTAATTCTGGGCATCGAGTATTTTGTGTCAGCAAGGAGAGAAAAGTAACCAAGGTAACTGTGGTACCTGGAGATAATGAAATGGGTATCTCCTTAAAAAAAAAGAAAAGAAAAAGATCCTATCTCAAAAAAATAAAACAAGCACTGTTCTCACAATTAAGAACTAATTAGGATCTCTAAATTAGTAAGCAATAGGTTGAACACTCAGCTCCCTGCATTCTGATTTCGTTTTAGATTTGAAACTGGTACTAACTTACTGTTCTTTCCCTATGCCAACAAAAAAGTGGCATTATCTTTCCCACTACAATTTACTTTTGATAAGACCATCAGGGAAGTGACAAGCTTTGAAGGAAGAACAAAACTGAAACCAGACTACACATGAGTAAGCTGCAGCATGAGAGACGGTCACGGAGTGAGAGCGGGGCCAGTGAGCTCAGCCACACATCACACGTGACTCGCGACCGTCCAAGAGTTAGACTCAACTCAGGGCTGCAGCTGACAGGCAGCACCGCTCCGCCTACACGACTCAGTCCGAAACCCGCCGCCTCCTCCGGGAGAAGGCTCCACACCTCCGAGAGGAATCAGGACTGCTGTCACTCTTCGCTGCCTCCTCGCCTTCCCACACCCCCCGCTGACGACGTCCACGTTCCCCACCACAGTGCAAACGCTGGGAGGGCAGGAACTGTCATGTGCACGTCAGCCCGCCCAAGCACCGGTGAAGCGCCCGAAGCACAGCAAGCTCTTTCCAAACTACAGCGCACGGCGAACGTACCTGCGGGCAGCTCGCGGAAGCGCAGGTACTCCATAGAGCGTGTGGTCACGAGGGGCTTTTGCGGGTAGTAGAGCACGTGGGCCAGCGTGTCCATGCGGACGTGGAAGTTGGTGATATAGACCCCCATAGCCTGCTTGCCCATAGCGGACTGGTATGTGTTCCTAGGGGACTAACAGCAGAAAACAAAGGCACCGTCAGTGGGAACTTAGTCTCTAAGGAAAGACTTTTCCAACCAACGGCCTGAAAAAGCATTTGTTTAAAATGTGGTTTGTATTAAATAAATAAATAGATAGGTTTTTACCAAAACGAAAAAAAGCATGGGAACTTTTTTTTTTAACTGAAATGTAAGTGATAACCATTTAAGACAACTGATTCTGGCTCTTAACAAAGAAACACAATAGCACACAAAACTACTGATTCTGCAGTTTATAACCTTTTCATCAAAAGGCTTTTCTCTTAAAATGAGCTCAGACTAAAGACTACTTTTCGTTACTTCCCCCAATTCCTTGTGAAAGAGAAGACAAGAACACCTCCAAACCTGGTTATGATCGGGAAAGGGAATAATGGAGGCGCAGACGCCGAGGATCATGGACGGGTGAATCTCGCAGTGGGTGTAGGTGGAGCAGTAAGCCACCTCCTTCTCCTGCAGGTCGTCCGGGGTCATGGCGAGCATCACGGTCTCCTCCTCCAGGGTGTCGATGTACTCCACCACCCCACTGGCCACAAGGTCCTGCCAACTAGGACACAGGTCAGGCTCGTCACTGCCTCCAGGACTGTAACTAGTGAGCTCTCCTACCTGATGAGAAGTGCTTCTAAGGCTGGGCACGGTGCTGCACCCGTGATCCCAGCCCTTGAAAGGCTGGGCCAGAAGGATCACTGCGAGCCAGCCTGGCCTCCACAGTGAGTTCAAGGCGAGCCTGCACTATACAGCAAGACCCTGTCACCCCACCCCAAAATTACTTCTATATTTATATGTACTAATATGGAAATAGCTCCACAGCAGACACATGATTTTTTTCAAGTTTTAACCATTCATCTTTACTAATGAAACAGGCTCCTAGGCCAATACACACTCTCAGACACAGATGTAAAGTTCCAGAAAACAAAAAAGCAGAGTGTAAACTCCTGAAAACGAAGTGAAAGTCTTTCAACACCCAAGACCTTAACACTTATCTAAGCAAGAAGACCAAGAATAAGTTAACTTATTTGTTTACAAAAATAATCATTTATCAGCTGGGCGCAGTGGCGCATGCCTATATTCCCAGCACTCGGGAGGCTGAGGCAGGAGGATCCTTGCGAGTTCAAGGCCAGCCTGGGCTACAAAGTGAGCTCAAGGCCAGCCTGAACAGCATAGCAAGACCCTGTCTCAAAAACACAAATAAATAAATAAATAAATAAATAAATGTCTACTATATTATTCCTATTACTACAGGTATTACTAGTTACATACGTACTTTACACTGACATAGGTTGTTTCTCCCTGCTACTATTAGACTTTTAACACACCACGAAGACTCTCACACCTAAATTCCTCCCATCTCCTACATGGTAACAAAGATTAAGCAAAACCGATGTGACTGCTAATGCCGGAGCTTCTGGAATGACACAGCGGTGACAGCTGTACAAGCCTGTGACTATGAGAAACCGATGAGTTGTACCCTTTTTTTAGATGGTTAACTTTAGAACTGAGAATCCTCCCTCAATTTTTTGAATGGACACATTTACTAAGTCTCTACCTGTAGTTGTTGTATTCTCTCTCCTTCAGTTGGTCGATATGTCTCTTCTTCAAAAGCAGCTTTTGTTTCTCCACAATCAGAAGTGGCCTACAAATGCGGCCTGCATCCGTATAGATCCGGATCTCTCTCTCTCGGATATCTCTGATCATAGAGACCTACACAGGAAAGATGAACACGCTCATGAACTCTTATTTTTTCTGTATCACTGCAGCTTAACTAAAAACAGAACTTCAGCTGGGCACAGTGGTGCCTGCCAACAGCTCGAGCACTCAGGAAGCTGAGGCAGGGAGATCACTGAGCCCAGGAGTTTGAGACCGGCCCAGACAGCACCGCAAGAGCCCATCTCTAAACAAAGAAAACAGGAACTGAACTTCCACAGCAACCAGCTACCAAATGAAATGGACAATCGCAGTTACCACTGTTCAATCTATCAAAAACACAGGTATAGGGCCGGGGATATAGCTCACTGGCACAAGTGCCTGCCTGGCAAACACAAGGTCCCGAGTTCGATTCCCGGTACCAAACAATAAAAAAAATAAAAACATAGGTATAATGTAAAATTCTATAAAAGAAAAGAATCTGACTTTGGTAACAGCAGAACTAACCACTACTATCTGAAAGTAATGTCAAATTAAGTTAATGTAAAGTGGTATGTACCACAAACACTATTTTTGACAGTTTCTTACTTTATCTCTTTACTACACATACTTTATTCTGTAACTTTCAATAAACAGCCCTCAGGCTGGGTATACAGCTCAGTGGCACAAGCACCTGCCTAGCAAGTGTGAGGTCCTGAGTTCAATTCCCAGTACGAAAAAAAAAAAAGCAGCCCTGTAGCACCCCGTCCTAACCGTACTCTTCAGTCAGAAGCCTGGCGCCTCACGGTGACCCTCAGGATCTAGCACAGTAGCTCCCAGCCACAGATGACTGCTGAGCACTTGCAAAATGTAGCTCACCAGTTTGGTTTATTCTATTTTGGGTTGGTTTTTTTTTTTGTCTTTTTGGGACAGGGTCTCGCCATGTAGTACAGGCTGGCCCTGAACTTGCTTATGTAGCCCAGGCTGGCCTCAAACTCCCAGTGATCCCCCTGCCTCAGCCTGCCGAGTGCTGGGATCGTAGGTGGCCACCACCATGCCTGGCTCCTATCTCTTTGTAAAATTCTGTTTTGAGGGGCTGGGGATTTAGCTCAGCGGCACGGCGCCTGCCTGGCAAGCACAAGGTCGTGAGTTTGATTTCTGGTATGGGGCGGGGGGGGGAGGGGATTCTGTTTTGAGATAAGATCTCACTAAGTTGTCCAGGCTAGTCTTGAACTTGGTATTAGTTTTCCAAAATATTTTGGTATTTTCTAGATGAACGTGTCCATGGCCAGTGGAATGTGAGTCACATGCAACTTTTTTGTTTGTTTGTTTTCCTCTTTTTGAGACAGGGTCTCACTATGCAGTTCAGGCTGGCCTTGAGCTCACTTTGTAGCCCAGGCTGGTCTCACCTGCAGTGATTCTCCTGCCTCAGCCTCCAAAGTGCTAGGATTACAGGAGTGCGCCACCACACCGAGCCACATGTGCAATTTTAAAGAAGTTTTAGCAGTCATATTAAAAGAATAAAAAGGAAATAAATGAAAATAACTTTAAGAACATATCTGAGTTTGAGGCCAGCCTCAACTATAGGGAGACCCTGTCTCAAAAAACCGAAAAGAAAGAGGGAGGAAAGAGATGGGGCTCATGT
>NW_004955447.1:14124656-14126394 GCF_000276665.1 Chinchilla lanigera
CAACAGTCCCCAGGTGGGCCTCCCACACCCAGCACCACTCACTCAGTTCAGCTGGGGGTTATAAGTTGACCACCAGTTATCAATCCACTACATTACCCTACACGGGGGTTTTTAAAAAGTGAAATCACTCACACAGGAGGCTGAGGCAGGAAGATAGCTGAAAGTTCAAGACCAGTCTGGGCTACAAAGTGAGCTTAAGGCCAGCCTGAAGTGCATAGTGAGACCCTTTCTCAAAAAGACCAAAACAAAACAAAACAAAACAAAAACAAAACAAAAAAATTCAAGAAAAGATACTGCTTTCAGCCAGGTATGGTTGCAAATAACTGTAATCCCAGCAACCCTGAGGCTGAGGCAAGAAGATCCCAAATTCAAGGCCAGCCTTGGAATTATAGCAAGACACTCTCAAAAATGCTAAAAGAAAAAAGTCTTGAGGTTATCGCTCTGCAGTAGAGCAATTTCCCAGCAAGTGTGAAGCCCTCAGTACTGTAAAAAAAAAAGCCAAAAAAAAAAAATATATATATACATACACACATATATATACATATAGCCAGAGTCAGAGTCACATCCTCCAAACAGTACAGTAAAAGTCCTATTGTAAGGAGTAATAAAGCTCATATGGGGGGGTGGGGCTTGAGACAGGGTCTTGCTATGTAGTGCAGGCTGGCCTTGAACTCAATATGTAGTCCAGGCTGGCCTCGAACTCGCGGCGATCTGCCGACCTCACCTCCCAAGTGCTGGGATTACAGGCGTGTGCCACCGCACTCAGCCCAAACCATGCCTTCCTTAACAGTTAAAGATTCTTACTGGTCTGGAGACATAGCTCAGTGGTAGAGTGCTTTAGTAGGAGTAAGGCTGGCAACGGATCCCCTGCACCACAAAGAAGAAAAACAAACACAGGCTCTTACTTCAGACACAATGATGTCCATCTGCCGCCTCAGTTTCCTCAGAGTGTTCATGAGTTGTTCGGGATCTTTATGTATTCCAACCCAGCAGCCGTTAACAAAAATCTTGGTTGCACTAGAATAAAAAACCAAAACATCCTGCACTTAGCAATTCCACACTAAGTTGTAACTAAATATTAAAAAGAAAATTCCATCCATACATACTCAGCAATAGCTGCAGGAGAAATTTCTTCTAAATTTTCCATACTCCACTCTTCTAAAAATTCCAGAATTGGAGATGGCTGAGATCCAACGGAAATGTAAGCCATCAGGGCTAAATTCTTCACCAGTCCGACCGCATGCCCCTAGGGGATGAGCCAAGTGGTTACACTCATGTTAATGCTCACACATTTCCCGTCAGCATCCTTCCTTCAGTCTGATTTCAAGATTTACTTGTTCTCTGAGAACAAAACTCTAAGTAACACCTTACTTCTAGCCCGCCATGCACAATTAAGTAAAAACCGCATCTTAAGGTAACTGTGCCCCACGTCCTCACCGCAGCCTCTCCCCATGGAGCATGGACCTGGCGCCTCACCTCTGGGGTCTCGGCGGGACACACCATTCCCCACAGCGTGTTGTGCAGCTGCCTCGGCTTGGCCAGCTTGCCGTCTCTACCGATGGGAGAGTTTAGACGACGCAGATGAGAAAGGGTCGATGCAAAAGTAAGGCGGTTCAACACCTGGGGAAAAGCAGATCTTCAGAATGGGGCGTCTCCAGGCCTTCACTGCCACATGGAGGCAAAACACGTTTTCACGTAAGATCCACTGGGTGCTAAGCCATCACGCCCTCCTTTCTGA
>NW_004955447.1:14126588-14133047 GCF_000276665.1 Chinchilla lanigera
GCACCGCAGGACCTGTGACACCTGTCAGCGAGCTGTGCAGTGAGAGTGACAAAAATGCGACCAGACCTCACCCCTTAACCACAGCGGACACCACTACGCCTTCCCAGCGCCTTTTCTAGGCCGAGGCCTCTACATCTAATACAGACGCTAACATTCATTACCAACACTTAGAAAATATAAAGTAGGGTAATACCAATAAACAGTATTTACAGAGAAAGAAATGCAGGCAACTCAAGCTCAACACACCTATGAATGAGCCTCCATTTCCCCCAGCCCTGAAGTCACCTAGTCCGCGTCCTCCCCAAGTCCGCTGTCACAGCCCACAGTGTCAGGCCTTCCTCAGTCGCCCCTCGGAGAAAGCGCAGGATCATCCCCGCCCTTAGTGCCTCCTTTCACACTTCAGTGACCGCATCCTCCCAACAGCACCTTCAGACATTCTGTGACCTCTCGCCCCTTCCCAGTGTCCCAGCGGTGCCGTGGGCTAGGCTTTCGGGTACCCCACCTGTACTCCTTCTGTCACCCCTAAGTCCCTGCCTTGCTCCCCATCCACCCGCCCCAGTTACCAGCGTTACTGCACAGAAATGCACCCACAGCACTCACCCGTCTAAACAACGCTCCACAGGTCAGTGCTGACCACAGAAGGACGTGGCACTAAAGCCTGTTCACGGACCTCTCCCTGCCCGTCTCCAACACCAATCTGGGACGTCACACTGGCACGCACATCCTCACTCGCTCTGCCTGCCGGACGGTTATCTCTGTAAGAGCCAGGGGGACTCTCTTCTCTGCACTCTTCAGTTCCACCCAACCGGCCAATGACCAAGTCTGACTTACAAAAGCCACTTCCAAAATAGTCCTCAGCGTCTCTATGAGAATGCCGTCTGCAGTCCTGTGCGCACTCGGGCTGCTGCAATGTCTCTGAAACCAACCCTGCCCTATTTAAACCTTTGCTTCACACTGCCAACCTGTGAAGAGGGCTAAAACACAAACCTGGGGTCACCCACTCGGGACCCCTCCTGTCTCTCAGGAGCTATTCCTATTCCCTGTTCCTTCTCCTCAGTGAAAGCTCCCACTCTTAAAGAAATACACAGAATAAAACACAAAATGACCACATCACTCCCCCCGTGAGCGCTTCCCAGTTCCTCTGTCCAGCCTGCTCTCCCAAGCCCAACTCTGGAAATCCTGAACTGCTTGGTACACGTTCTCCTTCCGGCCTCCCCCCAGAGCTCAAGACGTGAACGGGTTTCCCGCAGCTCTTCTGTGAGCTGGTCCCACCGTCCTCTCCAACTTGTGTCGTTTCCTAATTGTGCTTCCAGACCCAGACCAGGCGTCACCTCCCGAAGACTGTCAGGGCTAACGATGCTGGGCACAGCACCTGCCTAGTGTGTGACAGGCCCTGCACAGAGGCCCAAGTCCAGGGGAAAAGACTTCTCCCTCTTCCACACCTCGACACAGGCCTCCTGCAGCACCCCGAGAGCAGCCCGCCTCCCGTGCGGGTAACTGACTGTGCCGTGCTGTAGTTACCGCCATCTACAAGCTCAGACAGTGAGCACTGGAGGTCGGGCTCTTGCTTTGCTCCTGGCGCACCTCTGCCACGAGGCAGGAGAGCCCTTGCACATCCCAGCAGTGACAGTGCAGCCTGCAGTGCAGCAGAGGCACGCGACAGGTGAGGCCGAGCTATACAGAACAAACCTACTTCCTCCGCTCGACACCAACGCACTCCCTGAGGCCTGCCACGCCGCCTCAGTGGCCTTGTGAACCCTGCATTACAAACACCAAGTGCACTCAAAACTCCTGACCGAATTAAAGCACCTACAAGTTTAATCCTCCTATCAGTACACTCCTAGAATTCCACAGAACACCCAGGTTTCTAGAAATCAACCACTCTGAATTTGATGCCTGATTCCCAAATCGTCAGGCAATACTGATATCAGCTAGTTTAAAAAAAAAAAAAAAAAGAGGCACTCTCCCCCCAATTCCGTAAAGCTGGAAAGCATGGGACAGGTTTTCCATCTTATATGAAAAACAAATACAAAAAACATAAAACTGTGTAGTGAGACATTTTTCAAAGCTTTTCCCCAGTACTCCGAGGAGAGGTACGACACATGCTGTGACAGGCAGGCATTGAGAAGTCAGTGCGAGAGATGCTGCACTTCCCCACAGCGTCTGACACGGAGCTTTGAAGATAAAAATCTCGCCACCACACAGTCTCGCCTCCCAAGCAACGACTCCACTTTGAATTTCTAAGCTGCACACCAAAAATTACTCTCAGTAATGCTAACAGCTAATTTCATTTTCGTAATTCAAACCCACAGTGATTTTATAATTGACAAAGGGGGGAAAGCAAAGTAACTTTCACTCAATAATGAAAGCATCTACAAGATCCACAACACTTTTCCTTTGAGTCCTGCAGTCCGAGTTAACGCCCTTACCTGGGACACCCCAGCCCTGGCCTGGTGAGCTTTCTTTTGGTCACCCCAGTTCCCAGTGGCTAAGGAGTACTTCAGGCCGTCGGATATGATCCTTGTTTTAATTGCCAACTCCAAGTTAAAGTCTTTTCCTCGATCAATAAACTTCTGTGCATAGATTCGCACTTCTTTCAGCAAATTCTTAAACATACTGCCAAATAAAACAGTACTGCTTTAAACATGGAAAGACCTACAACATGTATTTTGTAGACAATATTACCCACAAGAGGTAAAAAAATGGTTTTAGCAAGGTGAAAAATATTACTATTTTTTACTATATACAAAGTACTTTATACATATTAACTATGTTACTTTGTAGTATACTATGTAAAACGCAAAAATACATGCAGTACACACATATATAGCAGAGGAAGCAATTAGGAAAAGTGTCAAAAGAAAATAAGGTCCTTAGATAATTAAAAAGACAAATGCTGAAAAATACTAATCAACACACTAACAAAATATGTGCTAAATACTGCTCATATTATTTGTTCTTTTTGTATTCTCTGTGTTTCTAAAATCATTTTGGTTTTATTATAAAAGTATTATACAAAATATGGAAAACAGAAACATCCAGAATACAAAAACATACAATCCCAATAATGTGAAACAATGACTACTAATGTTCTCATATATTTCCCACCAGCTTGTATTTATAAAATACAAAAGCAAGATTAACAAAAGTTCCAATACTTGCACTTAGAAAATTAAGGCACGCCAGGGGATGCAGCTCAGTAGCAGAGCACTGCTTGGCACGTGCAAGGGCCTGGGTCTGATCCCCACACCACAAAAAAGGGGGAGGTAAGGAAAAAGGGGAGGAGAAAGGGAGGGAAGGAATGACCCAGTGCAATACATCAGCTTTCTCAACATCTTCTAAAGCTACTAGAGGAATAAAACAAAAACAAGTACGAAATCGTGCTCACAAAAACAGTCTCAGACATGAAGAACCAACTGTGGGCAAGCGCAAACACAAGGTAGCGAGCTGCAGATGCACCCAAGCCGGATAGGAAGTCCGACAGGAAGTCCGTTTAGCGGCTCCATATGCAATGGCCAATCTAAAGTGCAGCCTCCCTACTTCAATGGATTCATCGCGAAATTCCTTACCCTCTAAATAAGAATGCAAGCAGCGGCCCTGCGAGATCCAACCTTTTGTTTCCATAGTGATCTCTGTCATCCAGTTCTCTCCTACCCAAAGCTGCTAGAAGCAGCCTATGAACCATATACCTTAAAAAAGAAGAACAGGTGGGTTTGGCTTTTCCTCCGTAACATATCAAGAAACTGTATAAATACTTGTAGCTTTACGAAAAACACCTTGAACTGTATCTTCACAGAGAACTTTAGAACAATTAAAATTTAACATACCCCAAGAAATAGGCTTTTTTGGTCTCACAAAAATCACTGACACCAACATGAGGGAGCATTTCTTTTTGCAAGACTTCTTTTGCATATTTAATTCTTTTCTCCTTAGTAACACCAGGCTTTGCCCCGCGTGAGCCAATGAAATTTAAAGCAACGTTCTGTTCTTGGATGACAAAGGCTTCATCGAGAGAAGGTTTAACCTATCAAATAATTTACAGAAGTCATTTTCAGATTCATATTTTCATTAGTCAGCTGTAATTTATTAACATGTCAAATATCCCTACAAACCTAATTAAGTATAGAACTATTTTTAGAAAAATCAAGAACTCATACAATCTTAAAACTAAAGGATACCTCAGAGATCTATGAGAAAATCCACTCACTCACACAGGCAATTTTACTTTCTAGAAAAATACAAAAAACCTAACTATAGAAAGTGTGGGGGTTTTCCCCACATTTTAATGATCAATGACGAAGTTCCCTCTAGACATCTCAAAAAAATTTAGAGAAGTTTTTTGGTTAAAATTTACTGAGCTACAAATGAGTGAGCCAGGAGTGGTGGCACACATCTGTAATCCCAGCACTCAGGAGGCTGAGGCAGGCGGATCACTGTGAGTTTAAGGACAGCCTGGGCTACATAGTGAGTTCAAGGCCAGCCTGCATTAAATAGCGAGACTGTCTCAAAAAAATAAAAACAAAAAACAAAAAATGAATGAACGTGTTAGCTCATTTTCAGTCTTGGTATCAAGAAAGTTTTAACCAGAAATAAAACCATTCAGTGTTACGTGAAGAGATTTTTAAAGCTCACTATTAAAGAGAACTGTATTCCTTATCTGCCACTGGCAAGCAGCCATGTACCTCATTTTTTTGTCCACAACAGGGTTCGATAAAATAATTCTAAATCACCAGTTGCACACAACAATGTGAGTGAGAAACAGAGGTAACACTGAGTAAGGGTGGCCTCCATAAGCACTCTTTACTCCAGTCACACACTGAAATGCTTGTCTGCGCCTTCCTGTATCTACCCTCCTGTACTTCAACACCCAAATCCCAGTCCTGGAACGAAAGGCCACATAAGCCAATCAGTGAGGATACAGATAGAGCACACTGGACCAAAGTGATTTTTCACAGAAAACTATTGCTGGTGTCAGAAAACTATTTTGCTAAGGTTAATACAGACTGGAGAAAAAGAGTAACAGTAATAATGCCGTTTGTAAGTAATGATCCTGAGCTGGATTCTAAACTAAGGTGGGGGGAATGCTACTAAAGACATTATCAGGACAACCGGCAAATCTGAATAAGATATGTACATTAATAGCACTGTACCAAAGTTAAATTTGATTTTGTAAACTCTGATTATGTAAGTGAACAACCTGGTTCTTAGGAAATATGGACTGAAGTCCTTAGAAGCAAAAGGGGATCACGACTGTAACTTGCTCTTGACTGGTCCAAAAAACTACACAGACAGAATGACTAAGAAATGTGGCAAAGATGGCTCAAGCTGGGGAGAGCGTGCAGAAAAGTTCCCTATTATTCTTACAACTTTTCTGTAAGTCTGAAATTCTTTCAAAATAATTTCTAAAAAAATAGCTACAAACAACGCATTTTTCTTGTTTTACTAAATGGTGAGCTCTTGTGACCTCCCTTGCTGTTCCTCTGAGCCGTTTTCGCTGCCCTCCGGCTGCCCCCACTTCTTGCTGTGCCTTACACAGACTCATCGGGACAGCGGCCTGGGCAGGGCTCACGGCCTGCAGTGCGCAGCGAACGGCAGGACAACTGAGACAGACAAGCTGCTCTCCACAGTGCCTTTCTACTGTTCCGAGGTTACCAGCAGTCAGAGCCTCTAAACCTCTTACAGAACGCGAGGAATACACTGCGCTTCCACGTTACCATCTCCATCATCTCTGGGTCTTCGAAATCATAGATGATGTGCTCTAAGATGTCTCTGTCAGACACAAAGCCCAGCGCTCTGAACACAATGATGATGGGAACCTCCTGCTTGATGTACGGCAGGGTCGCCACAATGCGCTGGCCAATAGCACTCTTCTTTGCACCCTAGAAAAATGAAGTATCGGAACATGAAGACATGTGCTCAGAGCAATATAAAACCACTAAGAGAGCCATTTATGTAAGTTCACTGTATGCATTTCAAATGCAGCATGCCCCTCTTGCTCTGAGGAACCTCCTTCAGCCACTTTCCACAGCTGCAGGAGCACGTTTACTCTGAACAGACAGCCTGGCCATTTAAACCTAGCTGCCATTCTCAACTGCCCACCACTTCTAGAAACTGCCACATACTGTATTACATCTGCAACTGACTTCTGGCTCAAATAATATGAATACCGAGCGAAAAAAAATACAAAAACCCAGAACAAGGCTGAGGTATTAAAAAGAGAGAGTGGCCAGGCACGACGGCGCACCCCTGCAATCCCAGCACTCTGGAGGCTGAGGCAGGAGGATCACCATGAGTTTGAGGCCAGCCTGGGCTACAAAGTGAGTTCAGGCCAGCTTGATCCTATCTCAAAAAAAAAAAAGATGGGTTTCCATCTTGCTTATAGAGCACCATCTCTGGCACTCTTTCCCTACTGTCTGCAGAAGCAAACTGCCACACTGTCAGCCTGAACTGTATAGTAAG
>NW_004955447.1:14134962-14141224 GCF_000276665.1 Chinchilla lanigera
AAAAATGCAGGCTGGTGAATGACCAAAGGCATAAAGGAAAACCCAAGAGCATGACACCCAGGCCGTACCTGTCCCCCCCTCGCCAGCATGCTGACCCATATGGTGCTGGTGGGTCGGGAAGAGTTCTCCAGACAGGACCGGCACTCTCCTGTGTAGGCGTATTTGGAATCCTTTTTAGCAAACACATAGACGGTGTTTGTTGCCATTTTCTCTTGAGCAATCAGAACCTACACAGACAATAAGAAAATTGCAGCTATAAAACCCAAAAGGACATTAAAGTAGGAAAAAGAGTGAAATCAAACCTGTATCATAATTTAATATGATCACACGGGCTCCCTACACACTAATTCTTCAATTTTACAAACTCCATTTTGCGTAACTACTTGACAGAAACCTGTAACTCACCAAATTTCTAATGCACATAATACACCTACATAAAGCTTTAGTTTATATTAAATTTAGCGGCCATACCCTAAATAATACATCTATAACTTTGTGGATTTGTTTTTTTTTTTGGTCTCTTTGAGACAGGGTCTCACTATGCAGTTCAGGCCAACCTTGAGCTCACTCTGTAGCCCAGGCTGGCCTCAACTCACAACGATCCTCCTGCCTCAGCCTCCCAAGTGCTTGGATTATAGGTATGTGCCACCTTGCCCGGCTTGTAACTTTGCTATTCTTTATGTAACTATTCATCTGTAACAATGCTATTCTTTATTCTTTAGGTTATTCTTTATTCTTTACTTTTTAATTCAATTTCAATAATTTAAATTTTTTTTTTTTTTGGTCTTTTTCAGACAGGGTCTTGCTATGCAGTTCAGGCTGGCCTTGAACTCACTTTGTAGCCCAGGCTGGCCTCAAACTCGCAACAATCATCCTGCCTCAGCCTCCCAAGTAGTGGGATTACGGGGGTGCGCCACCACGCCTAGCTTAATGATTTAAATTTTAATTCTCCATTTATAATGTTTCAAAATAATGCTGCAATACCTTTTCTGATCCATTAATAATGAAGTAGCCCCCTGGATCCAAGGGGCATTCGTTTAACTCGCAAAGATCACGGTCTGTTAAGCCATTCAATAGGCAGTAAGTTGAACGCAACATAATTGGAATTTTTCCTATAAAAGTTTTCTGATGCTGTGTCTGAAGTTGTTCCTCCCCTTCTTTAATGACTGTTTTGGTTATATCAACATAAAGTGGAGCAGAATACCTTTGAAAACAAAAGCAGGCCACAGTTGAGCAACACAGGGATACTTACTAAAACACATCCTCAGCCCGTTAACATTACACTGTCTACATTTTATTTCAATACCAGCTGCAGGCAAGAACGAATCCTTTCTTACGTGAGATTTCTTAGCCTGGCCTCGTTTGGCATCATGGGGGAAGGAGCGCCGTCCCGCTCCCAGTGGGTGGGCTTGGAGAGGTAGATCTGTTCGAACTTCAGCAAGTATCTTGGCTGAAAGTAAAAAATATGAAAAGGGTAAATAATTTTCCCCATAACCATTTTAATTAGTTCATTTTAACTGATACTAATACCTTAAGTAGAAACAGATATACAAAATGGCAAGACTATCGATTTTACTGAAAAAGACTCTCCAAAGTCAAGACCCACACTGCACAGTTTTATTCCTAATTGCTTTCTTTAGGCAGATGACAAAAAGAGACTTAATATGCCACAAATAAATAAAAAGAGCATACATCATGTGCTCTTAAGTTTGTGTCAGACAGCTGAAATAGATTGTATGAATCAACTATAGAGGCTCATATGCCCTCTACTTGGTTAGGGGCAAAAGCACAGAGACCAGGAAACAAAGGAAAGATAAATTCAGGCAATTAGAACTGTGCTCTAACCAGATCAGTAGAATGCTAGAAAAATAAACCTACTCTTTCCATTAAACGCACCAAGAAGCCTTAATTACCCTATGTATTGGACTGAGAATCCCAACCTTGCTGACAGCAAGTGTACAGGTAGGGGTCGCTCTGCTGCCTGGTGAAATGAAAGGTACGTGAGAATAACTCAGAAGTCGTGCAGACTGGATCCCTTTTTCAGCCAAATCTCACAGAAGAATGGGAGCAGGCAGACTGTTTGCTGAGGATAAATTACTAGCAGTGCGCTCAAACTGGAGCAGACACCAGGCACAGACGGCGGCGGCAGCAAGGGGAGGCAGCCCTCTCCTCCCGGTTTCTGCCAGCACCCGCACCTAGGAAATTCTCTTCAAAGTAAGCTATTCCAAGACTGTCGTCCGCCTCCAGCCTCTTTCCATTCTGAGTAAATACTTTCCATTCTGAGTAAATACTATTTACAAAGTGACCTTCCTCAACACTTTATGCATATTCTCCACAGTATTTCAACAACCTCCCATGACCCCCAACACCTCTGACAATCTGGTACCATCCTCACCTCTAATAAAGCCTGTTGAAAACAAGGCCACACTTCATGTGCTGATTACTGTGGCCCCTACCCGCTTCTCAAGCTGCACGTATTAAGCACTGGATTTTCTCGGGGAAACTCTCTCTCCAGAGAAGCCACAGCTGCCCTTCAGTCAATTTAAACTCTTCCCCCTTTTCCACTGAGCACTGATAACCGAGCTTTACGGATTACCTCCTCCTCTAATATTTACAGCACTGGAGCTGTGAACACGCCATGTTGAAGTGCTCTAGTTCTACAAAGACCATCAAGAGAAAATGTCCCAGGATGAAAAAAATACATTTTATAACCCTTTTTCCAGCGCAGTACTTGAAGAGCCAGTTGCCTTTGCTCTTAAGAACAAAATTCTGGCTAGATGTGGTGGCGTGCACCTGTAATCCCAGCCCTCAGAAGGCAGAGACAGGAGGATCACCACAAGTTCGAGATGAGCCTGGGCTACACAGCGAGCTCAAGGCCAGCCTGAGCTACATAGCGAGACCCTGTCTCAAAAAGCAAAAGAACTAAAAAATAAACATCTGTGCTGTATTCCAGCACTTGGGAGGCGAAGGCAGGATAGTTGTGAGCTCAAGGTCAGGCTGAGTTACATAGTGAGGTCAAGGGCAGCCTGAACTACACAGCAAGACACTGTCTCAAAGTAAAAAAAAAATCTGTGCTGCAAACTAGAGACAGCTACAGGAAAAAAAGAATGAACTAGCTGGACCAAAAAGCCCTCTCCCTCTCCTTCTCCTCCCCGCCTAACTTGGAATTACAGCTTTGCCTTTCTCAAAGCCCAAAATGTTTCCACAGCTGCCTCTCCGCTCCGTATCTCCTTTGTCTTGCACTTCTGTTATTTTGAGGTGGCGTCTCTTTACTGCCTAGGCTAGCCTTGAACTCTCCATCCTCTGGCTGCAACCTCCTGAACAGCTGAAGTACAGGTGAGGCAGGAGACTAGGGTGTGGCCAGTGGGCCTGAGAGCCAGGACACATGCGCAGAGCAGCTTCCAAGCCCCCTGCACCAGTCAGAAAATGCTATCGATCCTCCTGGCACAAAACCAAGCAGGCTTTTGATAGGAGAGCCTATGTCTGTGTGTGCTTCTTTTCCTACTTTTAATTCCCCTGCACTCACTCTGCAGAACGTACTCTTTTTCCTACCTCTAATACTTTTCATAAATGTAAAACTGGTTAGGGGTGATGGCACAAGTCTGTAATCCCAGCACTTGGGAGGCTGAGGCAGGAGGACTGCCATAAGTTTGACAGCAGCCTGTGCTACATAAGCAAGTTCACAGCCAGCCTGTAATACATAGTGAGACCCTGTCTCGAATGAATGAATGAATGAATGGATGGATGTAAACCTCAATACCTCATTTCCTACCCAATTCTTTGTTCAGGACAAGAGTCTAGAAAAAGCCCTGGGAAGAGCATGGTACCTCAGAACCCTGCAGACTCAGGCATCTGCCACTATACCCAGCTGACAGCTGCCTGTCCACTCTAAAATGAGGAGAGTCAGCTGTTACTTGGGGTTGCTTCTTCACCATCATTCATAAAAAACTAAGTCAGGAGACTATATCCTTCCACCAGGCATGGTGACACATGATGTAATCCCAGCACTCGGGAGGCTAAGGCAAGACGATCACCACGAGTTCGAGGACAGCCCAGGCTACATGGCAAGACCCTGTCTCAAAAACACATAAAACAAAAAACAACAACAACACAATCACACTTCTTTTTTTTTATACTGGGGTTTGAACACAAGGCCTTCACTCTTAACTACATCTCCAGTATTTTTTTTTTCTAAAAATTTTTCTTTGACACAGTGTTGCTAAATCACTTAGGCTGGGTTTGAACTGTGATCCTACTGCCGCAGCCTCCCAGAGTGCTGGGATTAGAGGATGTGCCAGCATGCCCAGCTCCTCACTGTGATTTAGCAATGCTAAAAAACATACACGTGTATGCAAATAAATTATATGGAACTGAAAAAATAAAAACAGCTGAAACATTTTGTGATTTTCCTTTTTTATCTCTTACTGTTACAATAATGTATTCCAGCCAATGAATAAAACTCAGGGAGCCTGGCGTGGTGGTGCATGCCTGTAATCCCAGCATTCTGGAGGCTGAGGCAGGAGGATCATTGCCAGTTCAAGAACAGCCAGGGCTACAAAGTGAGCTCAAGGCCAGCCTGAACTGTAGAGCGAGACCCTGTCTCCCCCCGCCAAAGAAAAACAAAAAAAAAAAAAAAAAAAAAAAAAAAAAAAACACCCTCAGGGAAAAAAGTCCTATAAACACCTGTTCTTTCATGACTTATACTGCAAAAAGCAATGTGGGATCATCTTTGAAAGCACGTTTGCTTCTCTTAGCTGTTCATACTTGAGTCCCCTCTCTCTATTAAATAACCTAGGATCTGAATAAGGATTCAGGTTTAGCTGAACTGCAAAAACACATGCCTCCAGTAGAAACAACAAACTAGGAGCTGACTGACCATGCTGGTAAGCACACTGCTAAAAGCTGCCACTGACCTAACCATGAAGCCAGCAAGAAAACGACTGAAATGCCAAGCAGATGCTCCTCTTCAACCCGCCACCGCTAGCAGAACCACCGACTTACCGGCTCTTCCACTTCTCCACTAGCGTGCTGCGCTTCGGCTTGCAGGTCGATCGGGGGAGCATCTTCCACAATTCTTTGGACAGACATCTGAATGAACTCGTCGAAAGAATCCAGCTGCTGTCTGACCAAGCCTTTTTCATCAAAATAGGAACTAGGAAAACATTTAAGTTCACAATCAGTTGCAACTCAGTTTGCTTTCTAGCATGTTTCCACTTTCACTATAATTTAACAAATATTCATCAACTGCCAACCACTACCTGGCAATTCCCGCACACCTAAAAAGGAGCAAGGCCAGCAATGACTTCCTTTGTAGACCCAGTACTGAGTGTGGGGAGAAGACGCTTACACTCTGGGCTAGGGCAGTAGCTCAGTGATAAAGCGCTTGCTGAGCATGCAAGAGGTCCTGGGTTCAATCCCCACCATAGCGAAAAGAAAGAAGACAGAGAAACTAACATGGGTACAAACTGAAGTACAATAAAAACGAAGAAAATCCTGACTGATTACAAATGTCTTTTACAGACAAATTATGCAACCTCTTTGAAACATTTCTCGACTTAACTATAGAAAGGATACTGATAGTGAAAGGTAACAAGAACCTTAATCTAAGTAAGAAGAAGGATAGTGACACCAACACCTAAAGTAGGGAATTATGAAAATGTTAAACTTATGTTAAAAATCCTTAGTTCTGTGGCTGAAGCTATTGCTTAGTGTTTGGACACATGCTCAGCACATGCAAGACCCTGGGTTCCAAATCCAGCATCAAGACATCAAGACAAAAAAAAAAAAAAGCCGGGCATGGTGGCACACACCTGTAATCCCAGCACTGAGGAAGCTGAGGCAGGCGGATCGTTGTGAGTTTGAGACCAGCCTGGGCTACAGAGTGAGTTCAAGGCTAGCCTGAACTGCATAGCGCGACCCTGTCTCAAAAAGACAAAAAAACAAAAAGCCAAATCCAGCATCAAAACAAACCAAAATGATTTGAAAATGTCAGGGAACAGTGCTCGCTTCGGCAGCACATATACTAAGACTGGAACGATACCGAGAAGATGAGCATGGCCCTCGCGCAAGGATGACATGCAAATTCGTGAAGCGTTACATATTTTTATTTTACGATGCATACATAGCTAGCTTAGCTTAGAGAGTGGGCTGATGGTAAGTTGTGTGCTACTAACTTGGCCTTAATTGGTCTTGCAACCACTGCTTTCATTTCTTTGTGAAATACAGTTAAAATAGATGTTATAGTGATGAGGGCTTTTACCTT
>NW_004955447.1:14141908-14148524 GCF_000276665.1 Chinchilla lanigera
GAAAATAAAATGTAAAAATGCAACTTAAGTTGAGAGGTCAGAGCTAGCAGTGTAGACAGGAAGTCACAAGTAAAGTCCTAAGGAAGGATGGACAATCTCAAAGAGAAGGTACTACTGGATGTGGATTGGGGGTTACAGGCCTATAATCCCAGCACTTGGGAGACCAAGGCAGGAAGATCACAAGTTCAAAATCAGCCTAAGCAACTCAACAAGACCTTGTCACAAAAGAGGACCACGAGGATAGCTTAGTGCTGGGCCCTTGCCTACTTTGTACACTGAGTTCAATCTCCGATGCCATTTTAAAAAGGTGCAAGTGGAGAGGACACTCAGCAGATCACTCCCCGCTACCGTCCAGTAACGCTGCCAGCCGGCACTGCCCTGAGCTCCGGGTCAGCTCTGGCGCAGCTCTGGATCTTGCACAGCCCGAAGGACATGGGGTCTCATCATTTCTCAGCCAGACGCTGCCCCACACCTCCACACCTCAACCCCTCCGCCGGCTGCTACCTGCGACTTCCTGCTCCCCTCTGCCCAGTAATCACTGACCCACTCTCACACCTGCAACCCACTTCCTGACACGGCCTTCACAGCCCAGCTAGCCACAGCTACCCTTGTGCAAAGCACAGCCTGAACGGCTGGCACATGTCTCTCAGTAGGAACTGTGACGGAACAAGAACGAACTCTCTCACAGCCCCTGGGGACATCCGCTGATAAGTTACAATCCAGAAGGCATCGCCCAAGGGAACTAGAAATGGTGTCTATGAAGAATTTAAGGCGGCAAATTTTTACAAAACTACAGACAAGCTGCGTTACTCAAAGTACTTTCCCCAGAATCTCCACTGGAATACTTTCTTTACACACCTAAATACCCATAAAAGATTTAGTATTATGCTAATTTCCCAGAAACCATCCTGCTGGAGTTACCTGTGAGCTTAATAAGACCACATTCACAGCACTGGGTAAAGATCACTCGATGTGAAAAGGTGAAACAATTCCGTGTGGTAACAGCTAAAGCACCTACAGCCAATTACAACTGTAAAATTAAATTAATTTACCAGCAAATGATGAATAAATTCTGTGACCTTTCATAAGACAGCACTTTATCCTTGAACAAATCTGTGGGAAACAATTCCTTTTTGCCTAAGTCAAAAATATTATCTTCTACTTGGAGAACGTAGAACACAGACACACTCCGCAGGAACGTCTAGCTGGTTATGTTTCCCAGTAAAAATGTCTCTGGCTTGACACAGTACTCAGTCACAGAAGATACAACTGTCTCAACGGGAAGTTTTTCAAGCCAGGTTTAAAAGGAGAAACACACACTTCTCTCCCAAAACCTCAATGCATTCTTAACAAAACAACATTCAAGAAAAGTACTCAGTGCTCTCCAAAGGCAAGGGGCAGGGTGTCAGAAGCATGTGTTCTTTGAAAAGGACACGCAGACCGAGAGGGCGGGCACGCTGCAGCAGGTGGGCAGAGGCGCCGGCCTCACTGAGCACAGAGCAACTGCTGCTCGCCAGCACTTGGCATCCCTGGACAGTAGGACATTAGCAATTGTGAGCTACTTGGGACCTTAAACCTCTAACACTTGTTTTTCTCTTTCTTTTCTTAGTACTGAGGATCAAACTCAGGGTCTTGCTCATTGTAGGCAAGCTCCCTACCACTGAACATCCTTAGGTGCTACACAAGGTGTCTCACTGAGTTTTACTGCATTTCAGTTACAGTGAGAACTGGATGTGCACTGGGTTGAAATATAACCTTCTGTAACTGTACTTATTTACAATAATGAGAAAACCATGGAATCAAATTAACGTCAGCAGTAACGGAACAAATGTACATATCTCCTGACAGTGCACTGGAATAGAACATCCCATGTCAAAAGTAATCATCTGAAAAAAAGAGACACACCCAAACTAAAAAGTATCCAATAGAGCAAGGACGGTGAACCTGTCAGAGCTGTCAGTCACACACAGCCCGCAGCAGCACCTGTGCCAGGCTCACCACCACGGCCACAGGGTAACTGGCTCACAGTACTCAAAAGTGTCAAGGCCAAGCTGCAGGTGACGATGCATGCCTAATCTCCGTACTCGGGAGGCTGAGGCAGGAGGACTGCCGCAAGTTCAACGACAGCTTGAACTACTTGGTGACACCCTGTCTCAAACCAAAACCAAAATAAAAGTCAGGTTCAAAAAAAAAGAGTCACGGCCAAGGAACGGTAGCCCATGCCTACAATCCCAGCAAGGGACGGCTGGATCAGGAGGATCACAAGTTTGAGCTCAGCCCAGGCAACTTAGGCACTTAGCAACCCTGTTGTTAGGGGAAAAAAGGAAAAAACAGAAAGGTAGGAGCTCAACAGGACAGGTTCACTTCAGAACAACCCTGAAGGGGACCGGCCTGCCACTTGACCATCACTGTCATCCTGGCTAAGGACTTTCACACTGGGTCACAGGCATAAAGGGGCTGTGACAGGAAAAGGTCCGAACGGACTTCCGCGGGGGAGTTCAACGCAAAGGCGCTGCAGGGACCTGCCAGGGACCAGGCTTGCGAAAGCAGGGAGCAGTGGCTGCTTGTCGAAAGCAGGGCTGAGAAACGGTGTTTACAGGGTGTAGCTGTCCTCCCTGGGCCTTATTATCCTACAAATATACATCTTTAACAGGTGTAAAATCATGCCAGGGGAAAGAGGATTCCTTCACCTGTCTCAAAATTGAAAACAAAAATGGTAAGCCGGGCATGGCGGCACACACCTGTAATCCCAGCACGTGGGAGGCTGAAACAGGAGGATCCTTATGAGTTTGAGACCAGCCTGGGTTACAAAGTGAGCTCAAGGCCGGGCTGAACTGCATAGCAAGACCCTGTCTCAAAAAGACAATAAATAAATGAGTAAATAAATAAATAAAAATGGTTTGGGAGCCAGCCACGGTGGCACACACCTGCAATCCCAGCACTTGGGAGGCTGAGGCAGGAGGATCTGAGTTCAAGGCCAGCCTGAACTATAGTGAGAACTTGTCTCAAAAAAAAGGGGTGGGGAGATAGATGAAACTGGATTTAATCCCCAGCACTGAAGAAAACAAAGTCTATAAAGAGATTAAGCAACTACTCCAGATTAAAGGAGACAGAAAAATAAATCCTGGAAACAAAGTATAATACGTGATTCAATGTTCGATACAAGACCAGAAGAATTTTTATTTTGCTATAAATACTAGTGGGAAAACTAGCAAAATTTGGGTAAGATGTATGGATTAAATAAGATTGTTACATCAACACTAATTCAATTCCTGTACTGTGACTATGTAAAAGAATATCCTTAGGTCTTGAACAACTTCTCAAAGTTTTCAGAAAAAAAATATGCACTAAGAAAAAGAAAACACTGTCACTTAGGGAATCCAGTGACATGTATAAATAAATTCTTTGGGGGGAGGTTTCTTTGAGACAGTGTCTCACTACATATAGTCCAATCTGGCCTTGAAATAGCAAGCAACCACTTGGTGGTTGAATTCTTTACGTAACTTTTCTGCAAGTCTTAAATATTTACAAATTGAAGTTAATATATAAACTACAGACTTACATGTAGTGTATTCCTACAAACATCGACCCATTGGGAACAGAATTAAAAGGGAAATCCCCTTATATTTTACAGTGTCTTTCAAAGCTGATTCAGTTTGGTCTGAAGAGTTACCTGATTACAATCCAGCACGCTTCTTGCCACAGATCTGGGGTGATTTCATCATCATCCTCATCATATTGCATATCTGCAAAAACAAAAAAACGGCACTCATCTGCAACAAAATGCCATGAGCTGGGCTGGGCATGCAGCTCAGTGGAGCAGTCCTCACCAAGTGTACCTGATGCCCCGGGCTTCATACCCAGCTCTACAAAACAGCAACAACGACAAATTAAAATTTTTTTAAAAAGCCACTAGTTAATATCTTGCTTGTAGGACTTACAGTAACAGAAATACACCTATTTTCTGCCAAAGAAAAAGCAATCCTTTCACCTCACTTTTCTAAAATTTCAGGTAAACATAGTAATGAAATGTATGTGTCTCCATGACTTAGGTATTCTTCCACTACAAAAAGGTTTATCACATTGGGGGCTGGGGATTTAGCTCAGCAGCACAGCACCTGCCTGGCAAGTACAACATCGTGAGTTCGATTCCCGGTTCCAGACAAAAACAAACAAACAAAAAAAAGGTTTACCACAAAGGTTCAATGTAAATTGTGTGAATTTCCAAGTCTGCCATCTTCCCAGAAAGTCCACACGATTCTCACTTATAACCTTGAGAACCCGGTGAAAGCGCAGGCTCTTCTGACCATGCTGCTCCTCACAACTGAGGCAGAGACCCAGGCAAGCAGGCAGGCCAGAAAGGGCCCCAGTGGGCACTCTGGGGGAGGGCTGCAGCAGCAACAGCCACGTCTCTCCTCCCACCTGCCCTTCCACGCCCTGACCCCGATGCTCTGAGAGGCCACAGAGATCCTCTCCTGGAGTCTGGGTAGCTTCTCAACTCTCCTGTGGACAGGAGAGGCCGCTGGAATAAAGCTGCATGGCTGCAGGAGTAGGTCAGAAAAGGCAATGCAGGTTTTATCTTGTTTGCTCAAACATCTGCTTCTCAAGCTCTGAATTGCTTTTTAAAAATCCTGCTAGCAGGGGCTGGGGATTTAGCTCAGCGCCAAAGCGCCTGCCTGGCAAGCGCAAGGTCGTGAGTTCGGTTCCCAGTACCGGAGAAAAACCAAAAAAAAAACAAAACAAAAAAAAATCCTGCTACCATGCCCAGTATAGTGGCATGACCTGTGATTCCAGCACTCAGGAGGCTGAGCCAGGAGGAGCACCATGAGTTCAAGGCCAGCCTGAACTACATAGCTGAGACCCTGTCTCAAAAAAGAAAAAGCAACAACAAAAATCCCGCTACCAGCCAGGTGTGTCAGCACCGCCTGTCATTCCGGCACTCTGGGAAGCTGAGGGACTAGGATCACAAGTCAAACCTAGCCTGAGCAATTTAGTGAGACCCCTTCTCAAAATAAAAAGAACGGGTGGGGGTTGGCGTAGCTCAGTGCAAAGGTCCCGGGTTCAGTCCCCAGTAACAAAAGAAAAGGCGTGGCTGGGTATGGTGTCCCCTACCTATAATCCCAGCACTCGGGAGGCTGAGGCAAGAGGAGTGCTGCGAGTTCAAGGCCAGCTTGAGCTACAAAGTAAGTTCAAGGTCAGTCTGAACTGCATAGTGAGACCCTGTCTCAAAATGACAAAAAAAAAAAAAAAGGTGTACTACTATGAGGCTGGTACCCTGTGAGGATGCCCAAACCATAAGGGAAAGCTGCTTACAGTACTATGATGGTACCAGACAGTGAGGAAACCCTCCAGGGCCTAGTGGTCACATCAACCCTCAGCCTTCCCAGCTAAACAAAAGACCCTGGGGGGGCGCGGGCAGAGACAGCCTGTGCCTACCATGCCCTCCACACGCTTCAAACTCAGACTCCACCAACATCATGAAGTAATTCTTTTTAAATTTTCTTCCATTATAATGAAATCCATGCACAATGTTTGACATTAGGTCAGAAAAAGGATAAACCAGACAGTGAGACGTAGTTTAGCTTATTTTTATATTTTATTTTAGTCCTTTCCTCTAAAAATTTAGGCCAAGCGTGGTGGCACATGCCTGTAATCCCAGCACTCGGGAGGCTGAGGCAGGAGGATCCTTGCAAGTTTGAGACCAGCCTGGGCTACAAAGTGAGCTCAAGGCCAGCCTGAACTGCACAGTGAGACCCTGTCTCAAAAAAAAAAGGAAAGGAGAAAGCCCAGTCTTCCATAGCCAGAAAGAAAAGGGAGAGAAGGGTGCTACCACTCACTGAGATGGAGGACAGAGAAGAGCAGCTTTGGAAGGGGCTGGGCAGAAGCACTCAGGGAGCTCCATCTGGACCGGGGAGACATCCCAGGTGTCCAGTGGCAGTTAGGTTTGCGGGCCATCTGCACTGGAAACATACATTCCAAAGTCACCCACATGCAGATGTAACCAAGGCCTTGAAAAAGCTCCCAGGGAGCACCTGAGGAGACAATGAAACAGAGCAAAGCCAACAGGTCAGAAAAACCAAGCGGAAGTGACGAGGGGTTTCCAGGAGAAAGTTCTGAACAAGTCCGATACCAGAGTAGAGAGAAGATTTTAAATGTATCCATTAAGAAGACTGCACAGTCCAGGAAGAGCTGTTTTAATGCAGTAACGTGAGCAGAATCAGACTATACTGGAATAGGGACCTGGGACATGAGCCTGGAAGATGGAACTAGGCCTGCCTTTTTTTTTTTTTTTTTTTAAGAAATTTAGCCTTTTTTTCTTTTTTTTAAAGAAATTTAGCTGTGAAAGGAAGGAAAAAGTAAACCAGTAGAAGAAAAATGAAAAGAGATTTAACTTGTTTTCTTGCAGACAAGAGAGACCTGAAATTTTCATATAGAAAGAAGGCAGCTGAAGAGGAGCGGCTAGTACATAGCAAGACCCTGTCTCACAAACACACAGACAAAAAAAAAAAAAAAAAAAAAAAAAAAGAAAAGGCGGGTAGGGGATATATAGCTCAGCAGCACAAGCACCTGCCTAGCAAGCACAAGGTCCTGAGCTCAATTCCCAGTACCAAAAAAG
>NW_004955447.1:14150314-14151487 GCF_000276665.1 Chinchilla lanigera
GGACCGCGGGGACACGGCCGGCCTCGCCGCCGCCGGCAGCCGCAGGGCCCGGGTCCCCGCCTTAAGAGGGCCGGCGCGAAGCGCGCTTGGGGGCACCTACCCTCGTCCGCGTCATACATCTTGGCAACGGGCGCCGGGGCTCCTAATTCCCGAAATCACCCAAAAGCGCAGCGAACCCCCTGTCCCGGAGAGAGTGCGGCAATTTCCTCCCCCGGCGCTCCCAGAATCCTCCGCGCCGCGCCGGCGCACGCAAACGCACCATTTGCGCCTGCGCAGACTGTAAGGCTAGGTTGCACCGCCCCCTTCACCCCCCTCCCCCCGCCCCTGAGAGTTGCGCAGGCGCGAACTGTGAATGGCGGGCTCGGCTGAGAGGACGGCACCCAAAGAGCAGGGGTTTACCCCAGCTGGTGAAAGCTTGCCTGTTTGTTTTCCAAGGTTTTTTACCCCCATAAATAATGACAGTTGAAAATGGCCAAGTAAACATTAATGGGAGTGGTGGCCGTGAGTTCTCTCAATATCCGATGCATAATTTGCACTTGTAAAGACCAAAACCTTTCCAAAATGTAATTTACTGGGGGCTGGGAATTTAGCTCAGTGGCACAGCGCCTGCCTGGCAAGCGCGAGGTCGTGAGTTCGATTCCCGGTACCGGAAAAAAAACAATCAAAAAAAAAAACCAACAAAATGTAATTTACTAAGGCACATAGTGGTGTATTGCAGCCCAAAAGTGAACAAGCTGAGTACACCCTCCACCTTTTTCTGCCCACCTAGCTAAGTGCTTCATTCCTTGGCCGTCGCTTTAAATGGGTTCTCAAGCCTCAGCGCTTTCCTCGCGAGAACTCACGGGATTTGTCTCCCAGTCCCGAGCTTCCCCGCGGGCCCCAGACGCATGCGCACGCGGCGCTGCGCCCAGGACGCGCTCGCTATGCTGCCCCGACGCCTGACGCGCTGGCTGCTGTGCGGTGTCCTGCGGGGCCCCGCGTGCACCCTCGCGCGCCATGGCTTCGCGGAGCCGCTCCCGGAGAGGAGGTGCGCGGCTGCCTCCTCCTTCCCGGGCCGTGGGCTTCCTCCCGGCCCCGCGGCCGCTGGGGAGCCCGAGAGAGGCGCCGGCGCGGAGGAGCGGTTTCTGTTCCCCGAGTACGTCCCGCTGCCGGAGCCGGCGCCCAGCCCCGTGG
>NW_004955447.1:14151717-14164018 GCF_000276665.1 Chinchilla lanigera
CCTGCCCGACGCCAAGCTGCGCGGCGGCTCGGCGCGGCCCGTGTGCCAGCGCTGCTGGCTGCTGCTGCACCACCGGCGCGCGCTGCGCCTGCGGGTGACCCGCGCGCAGTACCTGGAGCTGGTGAGCGCCGCGCTGCGGAGGCCGGGCCCGGCCCTGGTGCTCTACATGCTGGACCTGCTGGACCTGCCCGACGCCCTGCTGCCCGAGCTGCCCGCGCTCGTGGGCCCCAGGCAGCTGATCGTGCTGGGGAACAAAGTGGACCTGCTGCCGCAGGACGCGCCCGGATACCTGCGGCGGCTCCGGGAGCGGCTGTGGGACGACTGCGTGCGCGCGGGGCTCTGGCCGGCCCCTGGTCACCAGGGGCCACAGCACGCCGGCGGGGGCGCGGACGCGGGGAAGAGCGGGGATTCGTCGGCCGGGTCCCGCACGGTGGTCAGGGACGTGCGTCTGATCAGCGCCAAGACCGGCTACGGGGTCGAAGAACTGATCTCTGCGCTTCAGCGCGCGTGGCGCTACCGCGGCGACGTCTACCTGGTGGGCGCCACCAACGCCGGCAAGTCCACCCTCTTCAACGCGCTGCTGGAGTCCGACTACTGCACCGCCAAGGGCTCCGAGGCCATCGACAGGGCCACCATCTCGCCCTGGCCAGGTGAGGCCCGGGGGCTCGCCTGCCGAGGCACTGCGCGCCGGCCGTGGCCCGGGTCTCGTGCGGCGTGCGTTCCCGTGCATCGCGGGGCCCTTTACGGGTCTCCCCTGCTGTGAACACCTCCGGCCTGGCTCAGCCGCGTGGTTGGAAATGCGGTCTGTATTGCAGTTTTCTAACAAGTGCTCACGGAGCGCTTCTGCGTTTTGGTCACTGGACTTTGACACCTCGGGGAACAGTGTGAAGTTCTTGCTCTCTTGCAAATTTCCGCTGTGACTTCCTTCTGCTTGAGTTTTTCTGGAAAGCCGTACAGCCTTTTTATATTGTGTGCATCCCTCCACCCCTTGACCTTTTCACACCTTGAATTTATACTTGAGGTTTTTACACTAAACGTCTGTAACACTGGAGTCATCCATTAGTAGAAAATGGTGTGTGGCTCTGTTGAAAAGAAGTGTCAGTTTAGTGATAATTTGCAAAACTTCTTTCTTGTTTGTTTTTTGTTTTTTGTTTTTTTTTCTGGTACCAGGAATCGAACTCACAACCTTGCGCTTGCCAGGCAGGTGTTGTGCCGCTGAGCTAAATCTCCAGCCCCCTAATTTGCAAAACTTCTGTACCAGGAGGAAGTACTCAGCACTTGGGAGGCTGAAGCAGGAGGACAGGCCAGCCTGGACTATATAATGAGTCCTCAGAACTCCGTCACCAGAAAAAAATGGGTCTTTTAGTGATTCTGTTTGCATTTAAGTTGACATAACTAGCTGTCCTGTTTGGTTTTTGTCTTGCGCTTTGTTTAATTATACACAGAATTGGCTACAGCCATGCCACCCTCAGTGCCCCATCTCCTCTGAGGAATGCACAGATTGTGTAGGGGATACAACCGTGAAGGTGGGGTGCACCCGGTGGGCAGACTTTGTATTCAAATTCTGGGTTACCCTGTGAGCCCATCTGTGAGCCTGTGTCCTCGATTGTAAAGTAGGAGTAATCTTAGGGATGGTTGTCCTGAAAGTTCAGTGAAATAAATCGCAGGAAGGGGCTGGGGATTTAGCTCTTGCCTACCTGGCAAGCGCAAGGTCGTGAGTTCGATTCCTGGGAAGCTCAAGGTCGTGAGTTCGATTCCTGGTACCAGGGGAAAAAAAAACAAAAAAAAGAAAGAAAGAAATCACAGGAGAAAACAGTGTAGGTTCTCAGAAATGCTTTTTTTCTTCCTCTCTTCTGTGTTTGGGTTTTCTTGTTTGTTTGGGAGGGTCGGTCTTTGTTTTTGACTTTTTGGATTCAGGGTCCTGTTGGGTAGTGCAGGCCGGCCTCACATTCGCCTGCCACCAGGCCCAGCCAGTCCCCTCTCTAGAAGCATTTGTTCTTTGCTGTTCCAGGTACCACGCTGAACCTTCTCAAGTTTCCTATTTGCAACCCAACTCCTTACAGGATGTTTCAACGGCATAAAAGGCTTAAAAACGATGCCTGTAAGTCAGAAGAAGACCTTAGCGAGCAAGAACAAAGTCAGCTGACTGCCTTGAAGAAGCACGGTTACGTAGTAGGTGAGATTCCCTGGGAAGCCCCTGCGGCGGTGCAGATGCCCCTTGTGAGACCCTGCACACCGCTGTGTGGGACCAGCCCGCTTCCGCAGGAGAGGGAGCTCCGGGCTTGCTAGATGCAAGCCCTTACAGGCAAGGCTGGAACTGGGGGAAACCTGGACGAGACAGCTGGTAAAGTGAGGCTCACTGACCATGCAGCAGCTTCCGGTCAAGCTCTCCCTGTGCTCCTGCTCTCTTTTCAGCCTTGCCTTAAAAACTCATTCTGCCACCACCCGCTTCAGTGCACACAGCCAGCCACACACTTCATCCTTACAAGACGGACACACAGGTATCCCTAGAGCCTCACTTCTGGGTACACTGTAATTAGTCTTAGGAACTTGTTTGAGGCAAATGTAAGAATTTTCTGGCTGCCAGGAATGGCAGCGCACATGCCTATAACTCGATCTACTGAGGCACAAGAATGACAAGTTCAAGGCTAGCCTATGCAACTTAGGCCAGACCCTGTCTCAAAATAAAATCAGAAGGGCTGGGGAAGTAGCTCAGTAGTGGTGTGCTTGCCTAGCATGCATGAGGTTGTAGGTTCAACCCCCAGTGCTGAAAAAAATAATAATAAAAACTTCGGAGTCAAAAGCATTAAAGTGATGACTGATAACCTCAATATAATTTGTTCTAGGAAGAGTTGGAAGAACATTCTTGTATTCGAAAGAACAGAAGAACGAATTTGAATTTGATGCTGACTCACTTGCCTTTGACATGGAAAATGAACCTGCTGAGGTTGTGGAGAAACCCACCCCGAGAGTAGAACTGACCCCACAAGATGTAAAAGATGCTCACTGGTTTTATGACACGCCCGGAATTATGAAAGAAAACTGTGTATGTATTTGTAACATTTTAGTAACATTTATTCTAGTAACGTTAGTAACATTTACTTTATTTTTTTTGTTTGTGTTTTTTGGGGGTTTTTTGTCTTTTTGAGACAGGGTCTCCCTATGCAGTTCAGGCTGTCCTTGAGCTCATTTTGTAGCCCAGGCTGGCCTCAAACTCGCAACGATCCTCCTGCCTCAGCCTCCCAAGTGCTGGGTTTACAGGCATGTGTCACCACGCCCGACTCACATTTGCTTTAAGTTGCAGAAGGTAGCACTATAATTGGTAGTAAGAACAGAAGTATATTTCCACTTAGATTCAGTTCTTATTCATTCACAAGGGCCGCTCTGGGAGAACCCACATGCCACTGAGCTCGCTGCTCATCTGTTAGGGTCAGTGCAGGCAGCTTGGTTGTGTTAGCATTCTGGCCGTTACCCTCGTTAGGGAGACATTCACGAGAACCGAGACGTGCGTGAGGAAGAGGTCATGCATACCACTGCAGTCCATTTTATTTTGAAAACTTCAGTACTTCTGCATCGGCCTTCTGAGTAGCTAGGGTTACAGGTGAGCGCCACCAGACCCAGCTTCTCATAGCTCTTTGTTGTTTGCAGCTTTGATCTTTACCCAGGTCAGTGATGGTCTCCAGTGTGCATCCAGGCTACAGCCGCAAGGATTCCTTGATCACTTCCTTCCCTCCAGTGTCTAGTGTCCAGTTCCCCCGTTATCTCTCTGTCTCCCTGTGAAGCAACGTTGGCTTCTTAGGGGCCTTTCTTTCCTTTGTTTGGTCAGATTCACTTACAGTTATACTCTAAGAAGTGTATCGTTTCCAAGCGTGATGGCATGTGTGTGTAATCCTGGCACTAGGGAGGCTGAGGCAGAAGGACAATTGAGAGTTCGAGGCCAGCCTGGGCTACAAAGTGAGCTCAAGGCCAGCCTGAACTGCATAGCAAGACCCTGTCTCAAAAGGACAAACATAAATAAATAAATAAAAATTTAAAAAATAAAAAAAAGAAAGGCTAAGAATGTAACTCTGTGGTAGAACACTTAACTAGCAGATGTGCGTCTTGGGTTCAATCCCTCGTACCACGGAAAGAATAAAACCAAAAGAAAAAAGGCTCATCGGAGCCTTGCACTCCCTGTCTTTCTCCTTCCGTTTTCTCCAGTCTCTTCAGAACCCCTCATTCCAGCCAGGCAGGGTGGAGTACTCAGGTAATCTCAGCAGTCCTGCAAGCTGAGGCAGAAGATCACAAATTCTAGCCCAACCTGGGTAACTTAGCAAGACCCTGTTTCACGGTATTTTTTTTTAAATATGGATATGTAGCTCGGTGCAAAGTCCTGGGTTCAGTCTTTTTTAATGCCAAGAGAGAAAAATGCGGTCATTCCCACAAAGCACAGGATTCTGAAATTTCTCTCACTTTTCTGCTGAATATCCCGGAAGAATAAGTACATCAAGGTTCAGAATTTAGAAGGAGGTTCTTTAAGTTCTTGACCTGCTCCTGGGGGAGACCATTTGTATTTCACATGTGCACACTCTCCACAAGGACGTGAGGTCACGAGTTGCACCCTGTTAAACTGGAAGCCATCCCACAGGCCCCCCACACATGCATTTGACCTCTTGAGTGTTGGGCTCCAGTATTTTCAGGTTCCGCCTGGGGGTGACAGTTGGGGGATGCTGCCGACACAGGGAAGTCTCGTAGACCTGTCAAGCTACTTTGCCACTACTCTCCACCAATGTGCCGACATTAATTTTTAACCAGAGTGTGTATGCTTTTTCTGTGTGGCTAGCTGGTGTAATTTTTATCATGTAATTTACAGGTAAATCACAAATTGCCATTATTTGCAGTAAAAGTAATTCTCTAAAAAATGTGCCATTTACTTCACAGATTTTGAATCTTCTAACAGATGAAGAAGTAAGTAATGTTTTGCCAACACATTCCATTGTTCCAAGAACCTTTGTGCTTAAACCAGGAATGGTTCTATTTCTGGGCGCCATCGGCCGCATTGATTTTCTGCAGGTGAGCAGTGTGCCCGGGAGATGTGAGCTTGCAGGGCAGGCGAGGGGAGGCAGGAGTACTGAGAATCCGAGCCCAGCCTGGACTGCGTGACAAACTGTATGTGAAAAATGAAAGAAAGGAAGCATTAAACGCACTTCAATGAAGCAGGTACATAAACAGGACTGGCAAGCTGTTGCTATAGATAACTCATGATTGTGTAGGGAGTTTCTTTTTTAAAAATACACCCCCTCCCCATGAAACATACAAGACCTTTTTTTTTTTTTTTGAGATGAGTTCTCACCATGCAGTTCAGGCTGGTTTTGAACTCACTTTGTAGCCTTTGTAGCCCAGGCTGGCCTTGAACTTGCAATGATCCTCCTGCCCCAGCCTCCTGAGTGCTGGGATTACAGGTGTGCGCCACCATGCCTAGCTTTTTTTTTTTTCTCTCTGTTCCTTGAGTGTTTGTTGTCAAGGTTGTTTTGTTTTATTTTGTTTTTTGAGACAACATCTCAGTATGTAGCCCAGGCTGGCCCAAGAGAGCCTCCTGCCTCAGCCTTCTGAGTGTTGGGATTATAGGTATACGCCACCATGCCCAGCTCTGGTCTTTAAAACTATACCGTCACCAGGCCAAGGATATAGCTCAGCAGCATAAGTGCTTGCCTGGCAAGCCTGAGGTCATGAGTTAGATTCCCGGTACCAAAAAAAAAAAAAAAAAGAGCTATACTGTCACCTCGTGTGGCGCATGCCTGTAATTCCAGCACTCATGAGGCTGAGGCAGGATCGCAGCAAGGTCAAGACCTGCCTGTGCTACAAAGTGAGCTCAAGGCCAGCCTGAACTGCATAGTGAGAACCTGCCTCAAAAAAACTGTACCATCAGTGTGATAGCGAGTGCCCCGTCTAGCTTAGCAATTCAGATAAGATACGTCGCTTTCCTGTTGTTTCACGTAGAAGTACGGTCAGGCCCTTAGAGCCAGGCTTACGTAGTAAGTTAATTCTGCGCTTCTTTATACCCCGTGATACATCTTTATACCCATTTTGTAGCATTAACATCATTTGGGTATAGCCACTCCCAGGCCAGTTCTCACAGAGGTTGCCTGCTGTGGTTCACTTTCTATTGTGTCTCATGACACGCCGGTTCCCTCTTTGCTCCTGTCCTTAGGGAAACCAGTCCGCTTGGTTCACAGTGGTGGCCTCCAGCTTCCTGCCCGTGCACATCACTTCCTTGGACAAGGCGGACGCTGTGTATCAGAAGCACGCAGGCCACGCGTTGCTCCAGGTAAGGCGGCCTGGCCGGGTGACTGCTCAGTGGTGGTGCTGTCCCTGTGACATCCCATAGCCAGAGGGCCCTGTGTGGACAGAGTCATCCGTTGTGTGGCCGTGGCTGCCCTCCCCTCAGCGTGGAGATTTCTGGCTGTAGAGTGAGGTGGGCTTTATGTGAAAAGGGATGTTGGTTTGGGTCGATCGTAGGAAAACCGTAGATCTGTGTGCTCTCTGGACTAAGTTGTCCAGTGTGGAAGCCGCCGGCCACATGTGGCTGTCTCATGTAATTGCATTAGTACAGTTAATACAATTTAAAATACGGCCCGTGAGTAACCCCGGCCACCATTTGCATCCCCAGTAGCCGCGTCCTCGCTGCAGTGTTGGCAGCGCTGTGCGGGGCAGCTGGGGAGCTCCCGGCGTCCGCTGGGGGAGTCAGCCACTGCGCATCCCCCGCGCACAGGCCCCGCACAACCCGGCGATCCGTCCCGGGTCGCAGTCGCGGTTGAGAAGCCCCGATTTGAGGAGAAAAGCTTTCTCCCTGCGTTCTTTTTCTTTTGGGTACTGCGATTAAACCCAGGGAGCACTGAGCTAAATCCCTGGCCTGCATTTCTTTAACTTGAGGTAGGGTCTCCCGATTACCCAGGCTGGCCTTGAGCTTGCAGTCCTGTGCACCTCACCGGGCTCCTCCCAGATTCCTGGAGCCAGGCGCCGGTTACGTGGTACCCCTCCTCTTTCCTGCTCTCCGGCTCCTTTCTTTGGCCTATAAATGTGTTGGGGTTGTTCTCATCTTTAGATTAAATAAAGGTAAAATGCTCAGATGGCCTTGCGTCCCTTGTCTTCACAGCCCGGCAAAGCTGTGCACCGTTGGGCAGAGCTCCTCTGCCTCTCTGTGTCGTACCTGCCTCTTGGGACTGGAGGAGGGTCTGTGCACACAGGAGGGCCTGTGGTGGTGGTGACGGTAATGAAGGGGGTCTACCGCAGGAGTCCCAAGGCCATCGGTGCGGCCGCGGATGCTGCAAGGGCTGCGCAGCCGGCTGTGGTGGCGCGGGCCTGTCATCCCCGCCCTCGCAGGAGGGGTGCAGGCTTCACGCCGGCCTGGGCTACATAGCAAATTCAGGGCAGACAAGGACAGGTAACAAGACTGTCTTGTGAAATCAAAAAACAGCAAAACCAAAGGCTTCGTCCTCGGGGGCTGGGGATTCAGCTCAGTGGCACAGCGCCTGCCTGGCAAGCACAAGGTCATGAGTTCGATTCCCGGTATGGGGGGGGGGAGGGGGACAACGACAACAAAGTCTTGGTCCTCACGCCACTGAAAATAATTTTTTAAAAAAGAAGAACATAGCTTTGTTGTGAAGCATTTGCCAGTCTGTACAAAGCCCTGGGTTCAGTGCCCTACACTGCAAAAAATATACGTGCCTGGCTCTCACTCCCTCCAAAAAGATTTAAAAAATGAGCCCGACTTGGGAAGTACATACTGCTTTCTCCCTGCATTTCCTACGGAAGCCAGGCTGAGATGAAAACTACATTGATGTGATTGCCGTGCATTCAGCGTTCCACACTCGCAGGCTCCTCCGGGGAGATGAGCGCCGAGCACTGAGGCTTTGTCAGTTGTCTGCACTTCCCTCCTGCTCTCACACTGGTTCACTTTCTAGGCAGACAGTGGGTAAAACACAGTGTGAGACTCGCGGGAAGGAGAACTGCCTCGGTTTCTGGAACAGAGCTCACGTAAAAGGAAGCTGTCACGTGGTTCTGCCCACGGGCATCTGGCTGGTTTTTCCAGTGAACACCGTTGGTACCTTCCAAGTAACAACCGGCCTCCTCCCCCGTTGAACACAGTTTCTTGGGTTGTTTTATTTTGAGACTCTTCTTGCCAGTTGGTTTTCTTCCTAATCTCTCAAACCCAGGTCAGTTCTGCCTCCTGATTCTCTCTGAATCCAGCCTGGTAAAATCCAGCTGTTGTCATTGCACTACTCTTGAAATCTTTAAACATTCTGTCAGTGTCCAGTGTTTCTGCTGTTTTATTTTGGCAGTACGGAGAATTGAACCCTGGACCGTCACACTGAGCTACATCCAGCTACATCCTCGGCATTGTTTGTTTGCTTGAAGGCAGGTCTTGCTAAGTTCTCAAGCTGGGCTTGAACTTGGGGTCCTCCCACTTAGCTTCCTAGAGGGCTGAGGTGACAGGCTTGTGCCACCACACCCAGTTCTCAGAGACCAGCTTCTGTCCCCTCCTCTCTCGTCACACTCCACTCCTGACCGTGTCTCACAGTCCTCAGCCTAGGCTCGGTCCTCCCTGGAGGTCATTTCACAGGACCTGGAGGAATTTTTGAGTTTTGTAACTTAAAGGCTACTTTAGGCCAGAGCTGCTGCTAAACATCCTGCCATGCACAGCACTGCTGTCCGTGACAGTTACTTAGCTCCAGATGTCAACAGTACCGTGGTGGAAAAATGCCCTGCTGGGGGCTGGGGGCACAGTGCCTGCTTGGCAAGAGCAGCGTCCTGAGTTCAATTTCCAGTACCCCCCCCCAAAAAGTGAAGAATACCCTGCTGGGGAAATCTTTCCAAAATGTAAAGCAGGTCTCATTCTTTAAGAGCCAGGAGAAGGCTTCATTAGAGGTAGGTACAGGACCCACCTGGGCGGAGTGCAGGTGCACAAAGCAAAGAGGCGCCCATGGTATCTCTGCTGCTCACCTCTGTTCCCTCTGTAATTCCACGGCATTGAGAGCAGCGCAAACTGACAGCCTCGTCAGTAGTCCCCCCACGCCGAGCATGTGCTCGCCGTCCCGCTCTCCCCCCCTCCTCCTCCTCAGATGACAGGTTCCTGCACTATCCTTTCTCCAGCTCTGCTGTATATGTGCTGACTCGGAGTGCTTTTCCACCTAGTAATTCAGACCGCTTCTGAGAGTGTTGCACATGGCTTGCTTTATCTGTGTGTCCTAGATGAAACACATCCATTGTTCCTTCCTCAGCTGTAGCAGTGCTTCACAGACCCTCGTCACTCACCTTGCGTCCCGCAGGACAAATGTATTAATGAGGGGATAAATTCATTCAGGCATCACCTACCAGCTGAAGCAGCAGCTAGGGTCATGACGTGGGCCAGGACTGCAGTGGCCTCTTGAGTGTCTGGATGGCTGAACTTGGCAAATGAATCCTGAGGGGGCCTGGGGATTTAGCTCAGCGGCACAGCGCCTGCCTGGCAAGCACAAGGTCGTGAGTTTGGTCCCTGGTACCGGGGAAAAAAAAAAAAAATGAATCCTGAGGAACTAACTCTAGGTGGCCCTTCTCAAGGTCTCAGGAGCTCTCAAGGGAAAGGTTGACAGTTTTGTGCCTTTGAGGCTGTGCTGAGTGAGGTCTTGCTGTTTGTTTTGTTGTGTTGTGTTTTTTTTTGTTTGGTTTGGTACCAGGAATCAAACTCAGGACCTTGCACTTGCCAGGCAGGTGCTGTGCCACTGAGCCATGTCCCCACCCTTGATTTCTGAGATGCCCTCAAGGCATCTTTCTTGTCCCTGTACAGAGCACTTGGTACTAATCTCAGCAGCCACACCTCCTTTGGCCCCAAGTTTACTCATGGTTCCCTTTAAGCTAAAGGTTTAATTTTTCAGATTTTTCTGTCTTGTTTTTTGCCCCTGATAAAGCTGGCTAAAAGCAGGCAGTAGCACCCTTGCAGGAGCCTGAACATCATGTTGGACTGCCTTGGAATTTCCTCTGTCAGATCAGTTAGTGTACTGCTTTTTTTTTTTCCTTCCAGTACTGGGGATTGAACTCAGGGCTTTCACACTGAACTACATCCCTATCTTAGTTATTTTTCTCATCGCTGAGACAAAATGTCTGACTCCCAAAGTTAAAGGAGAAAAGGTTTATTTGGCTTACAGTTCACAGAGGCTTCGGTCCATAATTGGCTGGTTCCAATGTAGGGTGGCATGGCAGAGGGGCCTCACAGGAGAAACTGTTCATGGCAAAGCAGGGCAGGCAGAAGGCAGCAAGCAAGCAGCAAAGGGCGAGCAGCAACACTTTCTGTCCCTCGTGTCCTACCTAGGGTACACACTCTTAGGGCAGGTCGTACTCACACCAGGGTGGGGCACCCTTAATCCTACGCAGAACTATGCTGAACCAATGAGTGAACTGGTTTAGTAACCACACACCCTTGATCCCAGCATCACACACTACATCACACACTAGATCCAGCCACCTCGGAAAGCTCGCACCTATGATCCTACAACGCTTGGGGGGACATCTAGACATAAGCTAAAACAATCTCCAGCCCTTTTTTTTATTTTGAGGCAAGGTCTCGCCAAGTTATCCAGGTTGGGCTCAAACTTGTAATGCCCCTACCCTCAGCCTCCTAGAGCGCTGGGATTTTTGTGTGTGTACCTCTATGCCAAGTGTAGTCCAGTACCCTTAATCTTAGTTTCCCATAAAGTCTCAGAAAATAAATATTACAGAAATTTTTGCCTGAGTGTAACACACATGGCCTCTAGTTGCCAAGGAAATCCAGGTTCCCACCTGAAGCCCCCTGAGCCTGGCCTTTACTGTCTGCATTGCTTTCTGCATTCTGCTTTTCAGAGCTCTCGCCAATCACTCGTAAAGCCAATCACTCGTAAAGCATTCTAGAGCTCCAGCCACATCTCCAATCCCTTCCAACATCATTCTGCAAACCAGTTCCAAAGGCTTCCAAACTGCATTGTCAGATAGTCCCAGCAGCGGCCCCGCTCCCAGGACCAGTTCTCTGTGTTAGGCAGCTTTCCAGTCACTGGGACACGGGACCCACACGTAATGGAGAGGTTTAGTTTAGCTCATGGTTTCTGGAGATTCCGTCCATGGCCACCTGGCTCTAAAACCATAAGTACATGGCCGAAGGGCATTATGGAGGAGAGCTGCCCAGTCCACCGTAGCCAGGGGTCAGAGCAGGATGACAAGGAGGGGGGAGGGGGGCAAGGGACATACATAGTACTCAGAGTTTCACATCTGTGACCCACCCAGAAGTGTGCTTTAGTAATCTAGGCAGCTCCCAATCCAATCAAGTTGACATAATTAAGCGTAACAACCACACCATGTAAAGCCTGATGGAGGACTATCAGATCAGAATAAGTAAAGCTTCGTTCTCCTGTCCATACGTTGCTGACAGATACATGCCTGTAACAGCTTTTATCTAAATGTTCCCCCAAAGAGTTATGTGCTTATAGATGGAGCTTTCGGAGGTGGCTGATTCTAAGCTGTGTAAATACAGATAAAGGGTGTGTGATTGGGCTGGGGATGTGGCTCTGGCAGAGCTCTTGCCTTACATGCACAAGGCCCTGGGTTCAGTCCCCAGCACCACATTAAGGGTATGTGATAACTACATTAGTCCACTGATTGGTTTAGCACAGTTCTGAGAGTGGATAATGGGGAGGGCCATCTGGGTATGGGTGGCACCAACTGACAGGTTTATAGCCTGGATAGATTAAAAGGAAAAGGGAGGCTCATTGCCTCCTGCCTGCCTCCTGCCTGCCTCCTGCCTGCCTCCTGCCTGCCTCCTGCCTGCCTCCTGCCTGCCATGGACTTTCTCCTCTGCCATGCCACCCGCCTTGGAGCAAGCCTGCTATGGACTGAAACCTCTACAAACTGAGCTAAATAAACTTCTCCTTTACCTTGTGGGTGTCGGGTATTTTGTCCCAGGAACTAGAAAGTAACTAAGACAATTCCCAACAGTAGCTCTGGGCTCTAGGATCTGTAGTTTCCGTGTCATCACAGAGCTCCATGCTTTTTACAGCAGTTGCGTGTTCGGGATTTTATTCTTTCCTTGTACAGAATGATCAGTGATGTATATGATGCTACAGTTACAGAGAACGTAACTTGAACTTTAAAAAATCATTTTATTTCACTGATAGGTTCCAATGGGTGGAGAAGAACGAATGGCAGAATTTCCTCCTCTTGTTGCTGAAGACATCACATTAAAGGAAGGACTTGGGCCGTCAGAAGCAGTGGCTGACATCAAGTTTTCCTCTGCAGGTAAATTTATACCCAAGCACCT
>NW_004955447.1:14164183-14168935 GCF_000276665.1 Chinchilla lanigera
CAGTTTAAGCACCTTTTTAAAAAACAAATGAAAGGCCAGGCATGCTACCCTGTAATCCCAGCATTCAGGAGGCTGAGGCAGGAGGATCAATGCAAGTTCAAGATGAGCCTGGGCTACAAAGTGAAGTCAACACCAGCCTGAACTGCATAGTGAGACCCTGTCTCAAAAAGACCAACAAACAAATAAATAAATAAAGTAGCCTTACCAACTTGTGTGTTTTCATAGAAAGATGCCTTATTTTAAGGAATATGTATCACTTTACTCATAAAAGGCAGCTTATTCTAAAAATAAGTTTGTACTTCTCAGGAAGGCACTGTATGCTTTTCTAAAAATACAGTGAAAGCAGTTTTGCTTTGGTGCTGTCTTTGCTCCGTTGATTCATTTCAGGTTTTTGCACTTGTTTCTCTGTGCGCTGGTGCTCTCCTGAGATGGTTGCTGACAGCCTTCCGTGTCTGTCACCTGCCTTGCAGGTTGGGTTGCAGTGACGCCTAGTCTTCAGGACAGACTGCGTCTCCGAGGCTACGTGCCCCGGGGGACAGCTATGACTGTCCGGCCTCCGCTCCTGCCCTACATCGCTAACATCAAGGGAGAGCGCATCCGGAGAAGCGTGGCCTACAAAACCAGGAGACCACCTTCGCTTGTGTACAACGTGCAGAAGAAGAACCAGAGATGAATGTGCAGGCCAGCCGGGTCACAGGACAAGAACTGCCAGACACAGCAGTAGACAGTGAGGTTGGCGCATGTATAGCTGGAATAAAGCCTTCCCTCTCTGTTTAAAGAGCTTAACATCTTTTTGTTTGTTTGTTTTTGTTTTTGTTTTTCTTCCGGTACCAGGAATTGAACTCACGACCTTGCGCTTGCCAGGCAGCGCTTTGCCGCTTAGCTAAATCCCCAGCCCCAACGTTGTCTTTTTTAAAACTATTCAGGACTGTGCCTTTTGCTAATGTGCGGGCTTCGGCCTAGCAAGCTCTTTTAGACCAGAGAACTTGGGAGAGACGGTATCTTCTTCAGGGGGCGGGTCTTCACGGGAATGGGGTGAAGCCCCAAACTGACTCGAACCCCCAGATTTACTGAGGCACGGCAAAGCCATCGAGTCCTCCTGAGCACAGATGTTTGCTTTAGGTAGCAAGGAGGCAGGCAGGGCGCGGTGACAGTTTGGCGGAGGAATTAAGTTTGATCTGATTGTCCCCTCAGGGTCTTCCGTATTTTGCCTGTGAGGCCCATCTGTACCAGAGCTGGCAAACATCCCCTCTTCACGATGCTTCCCCCTCAGAGTTAGCAGTCTCTGCCTGCCGAGGCAACCCAAGCGGACTTTGACCCACTGGGTGTCGCCATGAATGCCACAATAACATACTGAGTTTGTAAATACTGTTTTTTGTAAGGCACACATATGTGACTCAAATATACATAAAAAATACTATATTCAAATCTTCGTTACTGCCAGGCACGGTGGCACAACCTGTAATCCCAGTGTTCAAGAGGCTGAGGCAGAAGGATCGCGGCAAGTTCAAGGCCAGCCACCTGGTCTATATGGTGAGTCTAGGCCAGCCTACACTACATAGTGAGACCGTCCCAGAAAAAAATCTTCCTTAAGACCAGGTGCCATTTCTCTAATTTGGAGTCCGTGGCTGACAGAGCAGGTTAGCACTCAGTATATGAAGGGTGGCAAGAAATCCTTATCCAGAACCCACTGCTTCTGCCCCAGGTGGCCGCCCAGGACGCAGCAGGCAGGATGCTCCCCCGCTTAGGTGGCCGCTCCAGTTAGGCAGCTTCCCTGCTTAAAAGAAGGGGGACAAGCCGGGCGTGGTAGAGGCTGAGGCAGGAGGATTGTTGCGAGTTCGAGACCAGCCTGGGCTACAAAGTGAGCTCAAAGTCAGCCTGAACTGCATAGGGAGACCCTGTCTCAAAAAGACCAAAAAAAAAAGAAGGGGGACATAAGCCCAGACTATAGATGCACAAATCCAGAGATGTCCACTGCCAAGAACACAGACATTCCCAGCTCCAGACAGATGTCCCTGTGTGGCAGGTCTGTGACTCTGAGTGTGTACTTAAAAGGAAAAGCTAGGCGGGGTGTGACACACCTGTCATCCCAGCACTCGAGAGGCTGAGGCAGGAGGGTAGCCATGAGTTCTAGGCCAGCCTGGGCTACAAAGTGAGACCCTGTCTCAAACAAAGTTTTTTTAAAAGTAAATAAGCTGCATTTCAGTGTCTGCCACCCATTGTTCCTGGAGACCGAATGCCAGGGGCAGCTCCCACTGCCCACTTAGTCACAAGGCAAAAGCACCAGCATTCCCGAATCTACCTCTAGAGGGCAGTAGCCTTCCGGCTTGATGGACTTGGTGGCTGACTTCTAGTTTTGTTTTGGAAAGAATGAAACACTTAATTTCTTTTGAAATTTGAAAACATTTTTTAAGTTCTAGTTTCAGTTGAAATAGTTGTTTCAGTTGTCGTATTTGTGGGATACAATGTGGCATTTCAAAATGTGCATACAAAGCTAGCAATGGTAGCATACACCTGTAAGATCAGCTATTTGAAAGGCTGAGGCAGTGTCACACATTCAAGTCCAGCCTGGGTAACTTGGCAAATTCCTGTCCCAGATTTTTTTTTTTTTTTTTTTTGGTCTTTTTGAGACAGGGTTTCGCTGTGCAGTTTGGGCTGGCTTTAAGCTCACTCTGTAGTCCAGGCTGGCCTGCAGCTCACAATGATCCTCCTGCCTCAGCCTCCTGAGTGCTGCAATTATAGGTGTGTGCCACCACACCCAGCCAGGAGCACCATTTTTGGGGGCAAAATATAAGATACTCATATTTAAGAGACCTTGTAACATCTATATCTAAAATTGTTGGTCACGTAGCCAGCGTGGTGACACACACCTACAATCCCAGCACTCAGAGGCTGAAGCAGGAAGATCACCTCGTGAGTTCAAGGCCAGCCTGAACTACAAAGCAAGACCTTGTCTCAACAAAACAAAATCAGACAGACCAATGGAAGAGAATAGATAAGAAGTAAACTCCCTGTCTCAGGGAGAAGGTGAGGTCAGGGCCGGCCACCTTGTGGCAGCTGCTGTCCTCTGTGACTGCTCCAGCGGGCACCTGGCAAGGAGGCTGGGTCTCTGCGCTGCAGGTCAGCCAGCACCTGCCGCCTGACGCTGGCACTGCCGCCCTCGAAGCACCTGTGCTCAGTGTACTCCTGTGGTTGGAAAACAAAGCTTACAACCTAAGACTCAGGCCTGAGCTTGAGGCAGAGCTTGCGGAAGAGCACAAAGTCAGACACGGAGGCCTGCCCTGACGTCGTGTGGACATGTGTTTTCGTTGTGCTATGGTTTTGTTTTCTTGTTTGTTTTTTGAGACAGGGTCTTGCTACGTAGCCCAGGCTGGCCTTGAACTCAAAGTGATCCTTCTGCTTCAGCTCCCCCAGAGCTGGGGTTACAAGCATGTGCCACCACACCTGGCAGTGAATGTGTATTTTAGAAAGCAGGACATCCTTTCTCTTTACCCTCCTAGCCTCTTACGTAAGAAAAATGCAGTTTTTAAATGTTCACATTCTCAGCCGGGCGTGGTGGCGCACACCTGTAATCCCAGCACTTGGGAGGCTGAGGCAGGAAGATGATTGCAAGTTCGAGACCAGCCTGGGCTACAAAGTGAGCTCAAGGCCAGCCTGAACTGCATAATGAGACCCTGTCTCAAAAAGACAATAAATAAATAATAAATAAATAAATAATAAACGTTCACATTCTCATTTTACCCCTAAAATGCAAGCATGTTTCATAAAGCTTTCCCAGGCACGCCTAAAGGTGTTTCAAGATACAAAAGGTAATCAAAATGCACAGGGAATGTTTAAGTTTTTAAAACATTATGTAAATGTAATAAATATTAGCCCCCCTCAAAAAACTGCCCTTTGCTTCAAACACACTTATTCCATCATTCTTCTTACATTGTTGTTTTTTTTTTTTTTTTTTTTTTTGAGAAAGTCTTGCTTTGTAGTTTAGGCTGGCGTTGAACTCACAGCAATCCTCCTGCCTCAGCCTCCCAAGTGCTGGATTACAGGTGCGTACTACTGTGCCCAGCATTCTTGCCCCCTTTCTGAAGCAGTTCTGCAGGTCCTCCTTCATGGGTGTCGTTAGGAGGAGGGGTCAAGGAACGGCAGACTCGTACCAGCACTGCAGTGTGTTCTCATCTTCCTCATTCACTGGTCTGGCACCAGCCAGTTTCTGGGGCATCCCCAAAGTCAAAATGACCGAGAAAGATAAAATGTTTTGAATCGAGTCAAGACATCAGGCAGCCACAACAGAGCAACTAAAGATGCAAAAGAGGACTTCCAGAACTGCTTCAGAAAGTGGCAGGAACGCTGAGGGAGTGCTCAGAGTGGGAGGAGGCATGTTGAGGAATGTGTCTTTTCCTGAAATATTCTTTTGTAAACACGGTAGTGTTTTGTTTTGTTTTTTAGTTTTTTGAGACAGGGTCTCTGCTATAGTTCAGGCTGGACTTGAACTCACTGTGTAGCCCAGGCTGGCCTCAAACTTACAGTGATCCTCAGCCTCCTGAGTGCTGGGATTACAGGTGTGCACTACCATGCCCGGCTTCACCACAGTTTTTGATCACACCTCGTAACCTGCCAGGAGTTTCAAACAGTGCAACTTAGTAAATTTAAGTTTTCAGCCAGGCATGGTGGCACATGCCTGTAATCCTAGCACTCGGGAGGCTGAGGCAGGAGGATCCTTTTGAGTTTGAGACCAGCCTGGGCTACAAAGTGAGC
>NW_004955447.1:14170110-14182995 GCF_000276665.1 Chinchilla lanigera
CCAGGATTACAGGTGTGCACCACCACACCCAGCCTAGATAAATACTTCTTCTCCAGAACTCAGTTATATTCTTTTATAATAGAAAGACAGGTTTGGAACATTGAGACTGAATAGAAAGGAAATGCCAAATGATCTGCAAAAGAAAAAATTGAAAAAGGGAGAAATGTTAGTATACTCGAGAGGAAAAGTTCATTATGAAACAGAAAGACAAAAAAGACATCTGCTGCCAGGCATTGGTGGCACAAGCCTGTAATCCCAGCACTTAGGAGACTGAGGCAGGAGGATCACTGCCAGTTTGAAACCAGCCTAGGCTACATAGTGAGACCCTATCTCAAAAACCAAAAAACCAAAAAGATGGAAATTATCCAGAAAAAAGGGAAGGCTAACACCACAATGTAAAGTGTGTTGTTCAAAGAAAGACAGTAATGCAAAAATAATTCGGAAAGAGACCAGCTACGTACGACTGTCCAGATTGTGATGTTATATTATATATTGAATGCTTTCAAGTATACCATACACAGAAAAATTACTGAATGAACTTGATAAAATTGTCATTTTTATATTTCCTGTTATCTTATAACAATTAATGAAAATATGCAATTTTTCATCGTGTATAAAAACCACTGGGCTGATAAATGGTTAAGAAAAGTTCTGTTACTCTTACGGTTCTCAGTTGCAGTGAGTTTACTGATGCTTTGGTTTTGTTCTTGCTTTTGCTTTCAGCGCTGAGATCGAACCCGGGGCCTTTGCACTCCGCCACATCCCCGGCCCTTGTTTTTCATTTAAGACAGGGTCTCAGGACCTCACAGGTTACCCAGGCTGAGTTCATATGCACTCGTCCTGCCTCGGCTTCCCAGAGTGCTGGGATAACGGTGCGCCCCTAAGGCTGGCTGGTTCACTGATTCTTCTCAATCCACTCATCTGAATCTGAAGGTTTCTCCCGAGTCAGCATCGTTTACATCAGGGCCGGGCAAGGGCCACCGCCCTCGCTTCCACGGAACAAGGAGGCGGTTCTGAGCAAGTCTGTCCGAGCTCGTTTTCGTGGTTCTGCGGCCGTGACGCAGTGCACATCACGTCACCCCTTTGGTACTGACGACCCCCAGACGCGGTGCGACCCGCACCGTGGAAGAGCGGTGAACGCCTTTGTGACGCAGGCTCGAAGTTCATTCTGGAAAGTTAGATGGAATCTCTGCTTTTCCCGTTTCTAACAAAACTCAAACACCACACCTTCTGCGAAGTCACTGAGACAAACTGAGGCTGTCACGGTGCGGTTCACACTGGGGGCCACTCTGCACCCCCTGCTCCCCTTACCTGCGCCCCTCGCGTGCTCCCGGGCGCCCCGCCCGGGGCTGTGACCGCGCTGCGTACAGCAGCGCCGAGTCCTGTGGCTGCCCGCCGTCCTCCCGCTGGGCGGGCGCCCGGGAGCGAGGTCACTGCCACCCTTCGTGGGCGGGCCCACGTCCTCCCGGCCGCTCTCCTCCTCCCGGGGGTGGTTACCCTCTGCCGTCAGAGAGCCGGGCTTCACCGCTGGGAGCACGGGAGTCGCCAAGTGCACCCCGCCCGCCCTCGGCGTCTCCCCCCACGGCAGAAGACCCACGCCCACGAGTGTCCACTGTTGTCCGGCAGGGCAACAGCTGGAGACCACGATGGTGACATCGGATCGGAATGTGCCCCGCGCCTCGGGAATCCTCATGTCAAAGAGCGGCGTTACTGGTGGCCTGTCGGGAACAGTGACGGCACATTTCTCCCTCTTAGAAAGTCTGTGTCAGCTGAGTGTGGTGCACAGCTACTCGGGAGGCTGAGGCAGGAGGATCATGGGCCAGAGGCTGGCCTGGGCAATTTAGGGAGATGCCACCTCAAGAGGAAAAAAAAAAAAAAATTTCATGAACTAAATACTCCTAAATATTGGGCCGGGGATATAGCTCCATGGCACGAGCGCCTGCCTAGCAAGCCTAAGGTCCTGAGTTCGACTCCCAGTACCAAAATAAATAAACAAATACTCCTAAATACGTCCAGGTCATCCTCAAAACACTCTCTCCTTGAACTCCCAGGTTCCTATTTTTTCTAAAGCTGCCTGTTACTTCCCAGGTAACTGTCAGAGCCCACTTCTGGGCGCTTCTTCCAGCCCAGTGGGAGGGTTCCTGGCCCTCCCCGCTCCTTGGTAGGAGCGCGCTTGGCCGCGGATGCGGGCAGCAGCTCTGCCCAGGAGCTGCGGCGCGGCCAAGGCCACGAGAAAGAAGGCGCGGGTGCTCGAGAATGCGGGACCGCCGTCGGGGGCTCGCACGTGACAGGCAAGGCCCTGCCAACCTCTCAGGAAGTCCCCGGTCAGCGGCAGGTGTTTAAGGCACGGATGAACGAGTGAAGGAACGGACGGTGCGGGGCGAGGGGACTTTTAGTTGGTTGGTGGCTTTTGCCTTCCCTGGAAAATAGCCAAAGGGCAGACAATGGAACATGACAAAATTTTTTCTCTTCAAATTATTGTTCCTTGAATTTTTCAGTGTAACGTACGATTTCATGCAAAAATTTAAGAAGTTACAGCCTTTGGCATAAATGGGTCAGATTTGCTCAGCAGCCCTCAACTAGGTTCTCCGGTTCCTGAGTCTAGGCGCCCCCTGCTGGTGGCTTTACTTCAGACTACTAACAGGGACCCATCCAGGGTCTTGTTTGTACTCCTGTATATTCTTACGGCAGCACACACGAGGTGGGCAGTGTGAGCTGCTTTACATGCATTCACAGTCCTTATAGCTCCACGCAGGAGGCACTTCCTTGCATTTACAAGTAAAGAAACTGAGGCACAAATAACTCCCCCAGGATCACGCAGGGAACAACTGGCACAGCTGTGATTCAAACAAACCCAGGCAGCCCTGCTCCAGTATCCGTGTGCGACTTTGCTTTCTTTTCTCCCTTCCCTCCTCCTCTTCTCCCTCCACTACAGCCCCAGACCTTTCTTTATTTATTTTTGGAAGCAGTGTCTTACTGTTGCCCAAGCTGGGCTGAAACTTGCAATTCTCCTGCCTCAGCCTCCCCCAGTCCTGGGATTACAGGTGGGCACCACTGTGTCTGGCTCCTTGTGGATATTCTTACTTACACAGCAAAATAGGGGTTTTTTTTTTAATGTATAGTTCTATAGATTTTAACGCGTATATAGATTTGTTCATAATCAGTGTGGGACAATTCTATCAGCACCCGTGTTTCCAGCCACTGTACAGTGCGTTCTTTATATATCACAATCTATCTTAAGTGGGTGGAACATTTCCATTTAGGGAGGAAACACCACCACCTAAGAAAAACCTTTGAAACCTCTAAATGCAGTGATAGTTCTCTTAGAAATTCTGTTACTACACTTGAATCTCTTCCGGCCTTCTTCTGAATCCTACTCTGTACAATTATTTTCCAGATCTGTGCGTGCTGCACGGTGTCCCTGCCACCCCACCTCAGCAGTGCCGTAAACCTGCACACGTGTCCCAGCGCGGTTCCCTGCGCCCCGCCCCGCCAGCTGCGAGCTGACTGACTTTCGCGGCTGGCCGGGAATCCCGCCCTGCTAGCGACCTTGCCAAGTACCACGGACAGATCGCAGCGCATGCGGCGATCCTGACCCACCATCGCGCGCTGCGCGCAAAGGAAAGCCGGGACACCCAGAGGACCGGCGCTGAGCCGTGCTCGCCAAGCCTCTCCACCCCCGTGCCGCGAGTGCGGTCGGAATGCCGCGTGCTGCTTGTCCCCAAGCAGATCCAAGTTTTGAACAACAAACGGGTGCGCCTGGCCCCGCCCCTTTCAATGACCCCGCTTTTCCTCCAGGGGTGCGGCACTCCTTGTTCCCTGGAATAGCTCACTTTTACACCACAGGGGTTTCTCGTTGCTCAGTTAAAAGCTACCGTGCCAGTTTTTCTCAAAATGTAGTATCTGGCCTTAACAGATTTATCTTTTTCCCACTTGGACCTTAAGCTCTGTGGTGAGTGGGGAGGCAAATTAGAGACATGAGGACTGCTTTCCTCTAAAACCCGAGATAAAAGATGTATTTTTGATTGAAACACTAGCTAAAGAAAATGCCTTTTTCACTGGACAAATAAAGCTTTATGTAAAGCTAATTCTAAGAAATGTGTTAAAATTTTTCAGCACGAGAACTTGGACAAGGGGGCTGTTCAACAACGGAGAACAATGTGTGACTGTCCCCGGGCCCCACCCGGCCCCGCCGAGCACGGGTAAGTCCCTTCTAGGTACGGCTGCTCAGCTGTTCACTGAAAATGCTTATTTAGTAACAGGGTTCGAGGACGTATGTGTTCACACATGTATCACTGAGTAGCAAACCACCCAAAGCTTCAACCAAGCATTTATTTGGGGGTTTTGTTTGTTTGGTTTTGGTTTTTTGAGACAGAGTCTTGCTATGAAGTCTATGTAGTTCAGGCTGGCTTTGAATTCACTATGTAGCTCAGGCTGACCTTGAACTTGCAGTGATCCTCCTGACTCAGCCTCCCAAATGCTGGGACTACAGGCAGTGCCACCATCCCCGGCTCCTGTTCTTCAGCTGTGTTTGTTGTGGGCTCAGCCCAGTGGCTCTGCCCTTTGGGACACGCATGCAGAGGTGGCAGCAGGCTGGCCTCTGCCCTGGAGCCTGAGCTGAGATGCTGGGCCAGCTGTCAGAGCCAGGCATCTTCCCTTGCCTGCCCTATCCAAGTTCTCAGCAAGTAGGCTCGGTTGCTCACACAGTGACAGTGTTGGGGACAACAGCAGCAGAGGCTGGGCCACACTGCCTCATTTATTCTACGGGCCAAAGCAAGCGCCAGTGGCAGCAGACTCAAGCTGGTCGGAAGGGCTGTGAAGAACTGTGGCTTCTTAGATCCACCGTGAGACTTCAGTGCATCTCTGACCTTGGGGAAATAGTGTTCTCTGTTCCTGCTGACTTTAATGCAATTGAATGCTGATTGTAACTGACCTCACTTAACAGTCGCCAAATGCCTGAGGAAAAGGGAGAAACTGTAGACTTCTGATTTCATCATAAATCTTTCACAATACTTTGCTTTTGACAATGTGTATTAAGGGAAAAGAAACAAGGGCTTTAAAACTATTTTAAGCCACGTGCACTGATGCCTGTCCGTAATTTCTGCAGCACTCTAGGAGGCTGAGGCAAGAGGTTCACAAGTCTAAGCCCAGCCTGGGCAATTTACTAAGACCCTGTCTCAAAATAAAAATTAAAAATGGACTGGCAAGGCCGGGCGTGGTGGCACATGCCCGTAATCCCAGCACTTGGGAGGCTGAGGCAGGAGGACCATTGTGAGTTGAGACCAGCCTGGACTACAAAGTGAGCTCAAGGCCAGCCTGAGCTGCACAGTGAGACCCTGAGAGAGAGTGAGAGAGACAGTGAGGGGGGTGGGGAGAAAAGAAGAAAGAGGAGAAAGAAAGAAGAGAGCAGAGGGGAGGGGAGGGGAGAGGGGAGAGGGGGGAAGGAAGGAGGGGGAGGGGGAGGGGGAGGGGAGGACAGAAGAGAAGGTAGGTAGGTAAATGACTGCAATAGAGCTCGGGGCAAAGGCCCTGGGTTCAATCCTCAGAAGAGAACAGGGAGAAAGGCCAGCCTTTGTATCTCAAAACACACCCCATCACTTTCCAAGGAGGGAGTGGCAAGTGGCAGAACGTGAGTGGGCACTGCAGTGAGCGCCGCTCTTCCTGGCAGATGGGGGGGGCAGTGCCAGGTAAACGGAAGTAACTTCAGAAGCCCCTTCCACATGGCCATCGGCCAGGGCTGCTCAAGCTGTCCCTCACCACCCCACGCCGTCCCCCGCAGGGCCCAGGCCCACACTAGGAGGGGTGACACAGGGCAGGTGAGGCACGCCCATCCTTGCCCTGGTGTCAGCTCAGGGGTTTGTGCTTCACTTGTGTTCATTTGGTGTTTGGTTTTTTGGAGACAGGGTCGGCGTAGTCCAGGCTGGCCTCAGGCTCAGGACCCTCCAGCTTCCACTCTAGAGCACTAGGATTACAGGCATGTGCTACCATGTCTGGTTCAACTCAGGGTCTTAAGTTCCCAGGAGGATTCTAGAAATTTAGTGAATTAGGGGCTGGGGATTTAGCTCAGCGGCACAGCGCCTGCCTGGCAAGCGCGAGGTCATGAGTTCGGTTCCCGGTACTGGGGGAAAAAAAATTAGTGAATGAGTATCCAATTTGAAGATAGCAGTATATAATACAACAACCATTGTTAATTTCCTGTCACCTTGTCTGAAATTCTGTATTGCTTGTATTGTTTTTATTTTCTAAATGCATGTGTTAATGTTTTTATTCTTTTATCTTTAACACTAAAAAAAAAAAATTGGTGAAGTGTTAAGACCTAAAAGAATATGAACAGGGGATGGTGGTACAAACCTGAAATCTCAGCTACCAAAAGGGAAAGGTGTCCCATCACCGAGTCTGAGGCCAGCCTGGATGGCACAGTGAGACCGTCTAAAGCTCAGACTATACAAAGGCTGGGACGTAGCTCAGAGCTCCTTGGGATCTGTCCCTAGTATCAAGGACTGGCAGGAAGCAACCAAGGCCAGGCACAGCACCATACACCCATAACCCTCCTACACACGGGGCTGAGGCAGGATTTTAAGTTTGAGCCCAGTTCCAGCAACTTTTTAACTCAGCAACTGTAACTGAAAAAGTGGGCTGAGGGCACAACTCAAGAGTGACGGCTGTGCTTTCAATCCTCAGTCACCGAACTCAATGAAGGGCCTCATATGCACAAGACCGGTGGTTTAATCCCTGGTACTAAAAACAAAAACAATTTGAACTGTCCCCACTAGACAGTGTGAAAACTACCCTTCACTGTAAAAAGAGAAATGGTACGTTCTAAAGTGAGATGGTTTTTAAAGCTTTAATTTCGCTTTGTATTTACAGAATTGTGAAGTCTGACATCTTAATGAAAGCAAGCAGGTACTCCGGCAGAGTCAAAACTTGCAGGCGTGAGGGCCACCAGCCCGCCCCTCCCAGCTCCCACCACAGCGCCCCTCCGTGCCCGGGTCTCAGACCCGGGGGCCCGCACATGGATCCTCTCTGCGGTTCTCTCTCCAAGCCCAAGGCCCGAAGGCTCAGCGTGGGACTTCACCTGCACGGAGCGGACGGGTGGCTGCAAGGTGGCTCTCTGCTGACTCCAGCACCTCGTGTGCGCTCCACATCGGTGCGCACACCAGGAGACCCAGAGCTCAAGGGAAACACCCGTCACAGTGCTATCACAGTGCCCCTGGGAGCACAGCAGAGAGCAGCTCACGTTTCCTTAAAGGCATAATGAACTTGCCAGGCGTGGTGACGCACGGCTGTAAGCCCAGCACTTGCAGGCTGAGGCAGGAGGAGCACTGTGAGTTCAAGGCCAGCGTGGGCTACACAGCAACTCTAGACCAGCCTGAACTACAGAGCAAGACCCTCTCTCCCCTCAAAGAAGAACGCAAGACCCCTTTGGGGACAGGTGTGCGCACCCTTCCTGCTGTCAGCAGCAGGTCCTCACCACTCCCTGTGGGTTCTGGGAAACAGGGGCCCAGACAAGGAGCTGCAACTCCCGCGGCGTTTTAGTAAGTGGATCAGCAACGCTTAGCGCACGGTGGCCGGGGTGGGGTGTGGGGCGGGGGTGTCACAGGGCCCAAGGACATTTTCAAACGGAACCTTACAGTGCGATGCACTTTTGAAGAGCTATCAGATAATCAACACGGTGGTTTACCTAAAAATGCTGTACCCGGCGTGGTGGCCCACTCCTCGATGACCTGCCCGGCTCTAGTAGAAAGCCTGTTGTGAAACCAGGCCTGGTGCAGGGCCCAGAGCCTCTGCTAACAGTATCCAGCCCGCCTTGTGAGCAGCTAGCACCCTAACACGGAACTTTCCACTCCTTCACGGAGCTGGAGGTGAGAGGTGTCAGGAACCAGCAGCGCTCAGCACTAACCACCGCACTGTCACTCTGCAGCGTCACCACCCTCCGGGACCACAGGGACAGAGAAGGGAGTGTGCGGTCACGCGTGAACACACAGTACTGTGTGACTCCTCCCACGAGTCAGGCTCTGGGGACAACCAGTAAGACAATCCCAGCACTGTGGGAGCCTGAGATACAGGACTGCAAGCTCAAACCTGGCCTGGGCAACTAACAAGACTATGTCTCAAAAGATAGAAAGGGCAAGGGACGGAGCTCAGGGCTAACACCCAGGGTCCAGCCCCAGTACCAAAACCAACCAACCAATCACAATCGTTGAAACGCTGTGTCACTGTTTTGCGAACAATCCACATAACCTGGCTCCCTTTCAACACGTCTGTCCCCAGTTACAAATCAAACTGACTGAGCCCAGGCCTGCTGCGGAGAAGGGAGTGGGCACATGCAAACTGCAGGGCGGCTGCCTCAGCCCTTGATCCCAGCTACAGGGAGGATACAGAGGGGCTCCAAGTTTGAGCCCAGCTGGTTAACAGCATGAAAATCCACTAAAGAACAGTAACAACAACAACAAAAAAGAACAGGCCAGGCATGATGGCACACACCTGTAATTCCAGCACTCTGGAGGCTGATGTAGGAAGACCAACCTGGGCTACACAGTGAGTTCCTGTCTCAAAGAAAACAAGAACCAAACAAAGCTGTTAAAGGGACCAGAGGTTTGGAAATTATTATGCTATAATAGGGGTGGACTGGGCCGGGCGTGGTGGCACATGCCTGTAATCCCAGCACTTGGGAAGCTGAGGCAGGAGGACTGCTGTGAGTTCCAGACCAGCCTGTGCTACAAAGGGAGCTCGAGGCCAGGCTGAACTGCATAGCAAGACTCTGTCCCAAAAAGACCAGAAAAAACAACAACAACAAAAAGTGAACTGTTCTCCCACCTGCACTCCCGACAGGCTACACGTGTGGACGCCACATGCCAGCCCACAGTGGGCCACCAGGGGAGTGACCTGAGAGCATCACAAAGACACCTGCAGTTCCAGAAAAGCTTGGCCTCCTTGAATTTACAGCAATAATAAACAAAGGCATCGTGCTTTTTACAACTTTATTTCAACATAACTATGCTTACAGAATACACTCATATTGGTTAAAAGAATGCAATTTAACTTATCCTATACAATTTCAACCAAAAAGTTGGTACATGGTTTAAGATTTTAAAAAGGATTTGCAATCTGGTTTATTTTTATCTATTACAAATGTATAAAAGATCCTCCATCAAATGCTGCTAAAGAAGGCAGCAAAAACCTTGAGAAATACACCTTTGGTTTGCCTCAGAAAAGTAACAAGTATTGCACTGTAAAGTTTATAAAATTGGTGCAACAAAACATTGTTGTAATGTTACAATGCCGGTTTACAACGTTCAGTAAGTACTGGGTGTGGAAGGGGCGGGAGGGAGCTACACACACGTGGAGCTGTGAAAGCTATCTGTTTTGCTAATGTTGCATGTAGATTGGAGGTCTACACAAACCAAGATTCAATTTCTTAAATCCGAATTAACACTATCAGCTCACTTCATCTGCTGAGGCCAGTAAGAGACCTCAGCACATTCAGCTTTTTAAGTTCTTCGGATCTGTGCAAAGAAGGAAATAGTTTCTTTGCCAGCTCTTCAGTCCGGTCGGGCCAGTACAGTACAGACAAGCTACTCCTGCCACTGTCAACATGCACGGGACATGCCATGAGGTCAGCTTGGGGTTTAGTTTGTATCGGACTCATCTGCGAACAGCCCCCAAAGTCAGTGAGCACATGACTTTAGAAGTGACCCTGAAATGGCCCTTCTTGGAAGACTAGAGCAAAACATCAGCCACAGCTATAAGAAGCCTTATCAAAACAATGCAGCCCCTTATGAATTAAGCCAACAATAAAAAAAGGTAGCCCCCACATAAGCAGCTCTGAAAAAGAGGAAAAAACATAACTTAAAATATCTTGAAAACCAATGTGAATATAGGTTCAAAAAATAACATACATTTTCATAAAACTACCTAGGATTAGGCTTATAATATATTCTCTAGTATTTCAAGTTTGTCACTAGTTACTAAACATCAATTTACAAATAACATGTTCATTTTTTGTTCTTTTATCAAAAGGGAAATTCTAGCTTCAATTCTACTGGAGGAAGGAGGACTAGAAAATAAAAAGATTCAAACAGTTCCACGCAAACATATTTTGCAAATGGAAGAACTCCTAACTGGACCAGAAGTTCTGATTACTAACATACTTTTCATTGAAACAATTTGTAGTCAGTACAAACATATGGCATTAAGGTTCAGGACCTAATATAGGCCTGATGATCAAGTCCTTGTTTTTGGGAAGAAAGCCTCGAGTTCCAATCAGTTTCCAGTAACAATGTCTTTACAGGTCAACTTAACATGGGATTTCCCTTTCCTTCATAGCTGTTAATGTTCTAGTCTTAAAGACTAGATCAGGAATTTGTTCAGTTCAGCAGAAAGCAAATCTCTTTCCTTTGTGCTATGAAAGAACCCGAAGACCTCTTCCCAACACAGACTTCCACCGTCCAATCTGTGTTTAAGGTGAATCTTTTTCAATATAATGTAAAAGGTAAGTCAGGTAAAATGTGCTCATCAACATTAAAACTAGTCATTAGAAAGATTTAACTAGCTTTATAATTTAAGTTTTAAAACATAAATACTTGCAGCTTGATCTCCTGCTGACAATGATTGTCGGAGCCTAGAATTCAACATGTACAATTCCCACTCACGCACACAGAACACACACCACCACCACACACCTTAACTTACGAGTCTTGAGAATCGGCTGCTTCTTTCAATCTTTGGCCTCCCAGTCAATTTCACGTTTGAATATCTTTTAACTGAAATTCACTCTCAGATTTTTAACATCTGATGACCATACATTAATGCTTGTCCCAAGTTTGCATGGGAGTACTGCCATAATCTGAAACCTGCCTCAAAGAGATCCCCAGGAAAGTAAATGAAATGCAGAGGGTTACTTTCAGAACATGGGAGGTCAGAATTCACGATGCCCTCATCGGGATCATATTTAATCTTACTGCAGCGAACAACTCCTAACAGTACAAAAAATCCTATGTTGGATTCGTTCACACACTTTGGCAACTGGCCAAAGAATCTCCGCGTTTTGGAGTACGCACCCCTTTCATACACAGCGCCCCATAGGGACACAGGACAGCTGCAGTTCACTTGAGGTCTCACCTGTAGCAAGACGCTGTCACAGGGACAGCAGGACACCCACTAGTGTGTGGAGATCCCTGAGCAAGTAGGACTTCAATCTGGACTGTATTTAAATTCAAAAGCCGTATTCACTGTATTCATAGGAAGCTGCAGCTGGCTTTCCAGAATTCATACCACCTCTCATTACAGATGCGTGGTGCTAAGAGCTATGGCTTTGGATTCTCACAAATGACACTCTGTAGAACTTGAATAATTAGGTCTCCTGGTTCCAGGTTTGAAATCCCCAAACATCACTTACAGCTTTTCAGTCAACTGAATAGGCACAGGGACACCAACTATCCATGGGAAAAAGGTTCCGCTAAGGATACAATGTAACACTACAATTAGGAAGTAGCTATACCAGAACAAGCCAAAAAAAAAAAAAAAAAAAAAAAAAGGACTGGTATTTGAAATACAAATGTGTTCACTATGGAACCTAGTGGTTTATTACAAAAATCATAACAGAGCTGTGAGTTTACTGTACTCATTCAAAATAAATAATTTATACAATACAGATTCTGGCATAGAGAAGTGAAATCACAATCGGCGGGCTGCACCTGCGCGTTCCATCCGCTCACAGCCCTGCGCACACCGCTATTCCCGCCAGAGGCAGCTGCGGCAGAGGAGCCAACAGCGCCGCCGCGCACACAAGCCCAAAAGCACCCGCCAGAGCGGCCAAAATAGACATGCATATAAGTGTTACTGGTCCACACAAACGCTACTTCTAGAAAAAATTTAACTGCATAGGTTAAAGAAAAACAAAAAACAATGTGCAACATCTTAAGCCATTAAAGCACCAAAATAAAAAAAACACCAAAATCACTGTTTTATGACGATTAACACAAGAACATGAAATATTGATCAAAAATCAGGAAGTAAATACCTGGACTGATACAATGTCCACTGTTGGGAGAATTTTTCTTCAGTTTAAATGTCTTTTCTCATCTCTAAAGAAATCTTAAAGTGCTAACTTTATATAAAGCAGGCAAATTCAAGTAATTTGCTCTCAAGCCAATTTTTACAGAGCTAAAGGAGGAACTAGCAAGGATAAACTAAAGTGGAACAGGACAGACGCGGAGAAGCAGGCGAGCAGGAGCTGAGACCGGCTCACAGCGGCGCCTGCCGGTTTCCGCACACGCACCCCTGCAGCGGGGCTCACTGAAATCTGTGCCGCACGCACACGCCCTAAGGAAACGAGTGCCACTGAGAAGGATCAGCGCTGCACTCATGAAAGCAGTCTCAAAAAGCCGCCCACCACCACAGAGCAAAAGGAAGGGGAGTGGCTCCTACAGACCAAAGCGGGACTCGTCCGAAGCGGCGTCACTCCTGCCCTTTCGCGGCTTTCTCAAGGAAGTACACGTTAACTAAATGGCGATTGAGGTGCTTGCTGTAATCCTTCTCCTTCCTGAACGAGCGATCACAGAAGATACACACGAAATCCCCCTCGGCCCCCTGGACGGCCGGGGCCTCCTTGGCGCTTTTCGCGCCGGCCTCCTGGGGAACCGGCCGCGCGCCGTGCAGCCCCGAGTCATCGCTCCCCTCCGACATGTTGTCGCTCAGGTCACTGCCGTCGTGGCTGTGGATGCCTTCGTCTTCATCGATTTCCTGAGACTCGCTCGCGCTCGCAGGGCCCGAAGCCAGAGCGGCTCTGGACTCCGCCTGCCCTCCGTCCCCGGGCGTCGCCGGCTCTTCAGCCGCCGGCTTTTCGGCAGGGGGGCTCGCGCTCTCGGCCGCGCCCGTCTCCAC
>NW_004955447.1:14183769-14197288 GCF_000276665.1 Chinchilla lanigera
GCCGGGGGCGCGCGCGCAGGGCCCCGGGGCGCAGCCTCCCCCGCAGCCGGCTCCTTCTGAGGCGCCTTGGCGCTTCTCCGGCTTGACTTAGTCTTCAGCGCCTTCTTCTTTGTACTCTTCCTCAGCCCGGCACCGTGCTTTCTACTTTCCTCCTTACTCTCCCCTCCTTGGCCGTCGCCCTTCGGCACCTCCTGACTTCTCGATTTGCTCTCCGCCTTCTTCCTCTTTTTCGCTGCCGGTCCCTCCTCGTCCGCAGGGGCGCGCGGGGCCTGGACTTCCGCTTCCAGCTTGCGTTTGCTGCTCTTGCTTTTACAGGGCTTCTCTGAACCAGCCCCTGGGTGCACGCCCGCCTCTCTTGTCTCCGCGGCTGATTTGCGAGTTCTGGTCGTCACCTGGCTCGCCGGGACGTTGCTACAAGGCTTCTTCTCTTTTGAAACATCTTTTTTCTCTACTTTTATCGATTTCTCATTTTTCTTCCCAGCCATATCCCCCTTTGTTTTTGTCTGTTCTGTTTTTTCATTAGTAACACTGTTATCAGGCAAGTCAGCCTCTCGCTTTTTGGTTTTCTTAAGTTTCACTTTTGAGACATCCATTGTTTTACTAGGACAAGTAGGGTGCTTGGATTTGAAATGATACTGGAGATTACACTTCTTAGAAGCGGCATAGTCGCACACAGGGCAATTGAACTGCCGTGGGTTAACATGGAGCTCAACGTGCTTTTTGAAATTGCTTCTATCTGCTGTTTTGTAGTCACAGTGAGGGCAGTTAAGAGGCTTCGGACCATTGTGCACCTGTCTTGCATGGCGGGTTACTTCGTGCTGATTAGAGGCCACATAGCTGCACTGATCACATTTAAACGGCTTCTCACCTGAAGAGAAACACCAAGGATTAGAAACAGACCAGAGCCCTCCACTCAAGGTTTAAGGGACTTATAAGGAACTGTATATACAAAGTAACCACAAGGACTGTTTACTGAAAAGACTACCATGCACCCTGTATTTACCATATTTATTTGTGTAACTTCTCTCTATCCCTCAACACTGACTCACAAACTAAGCAGACAGTGATCATCTCAACCATCTTCAAAAAAGTTCAAGGTAGGGCTCTTAAACAAAGAATAGAACCTCATCAAATATAAAATTATTGGCAGAGTTCAGATGGGCTCTAGAAATTCATTTGTGGACAAGGTCACACGAAGAAAACAAAATTAAAAAATTTTTTAAGTTTAGGTAAAGAAAAAAAGTATGACTGAGTATAATGTAAAAGTTCCAGAGCCTGGCGTGGTGGCCTACACATGTAATCCCAGCACTCCGGAGGCTGAGGCCAGAGGATCCCTGAGAGTTTGAGGGCACCTGGGTTACACAGTGAGTTCAAGGCCAGCCTGCACTACATAGGCCCTGTATCAAAAAACCAACTGATAAATAAACAAAAAATAAAAATTTCACACAATTTGAAAATATCTTGGGAGAAAGATCTTTTACTCTGGGCTATACTCCAGAACCTAAGTACAAAAGCCTTAAAACTATGCTTTGGCCTGCAGGAGCAAACGGAAGCAAAAGCTTTTTCTTGAAATGTAACCCTTTTCTCATCATCCCAGCAAAACCTGAGTTCACCTCACCCAGCAAACTTTCCCAATGCCAGAGGTACTATTTTTGAGCAAAAATGCTTTTTCCCTCCAATCTGTATAAAATGAGTGAAGAAGCTAGGCTAAGTGAGAAAGGACACACAAATAGATATGGTATGTAACACAAGCAAACAGTCATAGTCACAGGTACATCAAACCGGACCCCCCCAGCCCCAAGCCAAAGGCACAAGAACACGGTCTACCTGATACATACCCATCTAGATCACACTCTAGAACATATTACCAAACGGCATCCATACCCCACTGGTCCAATGAGATGCATAGTAGAGAAACGGAAATTAACATTTATGAAAATTCGTCTCAAACATTCTCAAATTTACATAAAAACTTTAAGGTTTTTTATAAAGCAAATTCATGCACAAAACAAAACCACATAGATACTCATCTTTATGTGACTAGCAAATGTGTACCGTTAAACTACCAAATCATAAACCCAAACACTGAATCCAGGTAAGTCAGATCATGGAGAAGCGAAGAGCTCTACTAGCTCTTTTGCATGTTAGAAAACGGTCTACAACGTGCAGCGTTACTCTACTTGGGCCTACTACCGTGTCCCCTGCATTGAGGGCTCTAACTGGAAACAAATCTGAGCATGTAACACACAGGCAGAAAATGGAGAAAGACAGGTAGGCGGCAGTGGCCTAAGGCTTGTTCTACAGTCAGGGCTTGCACTGTGGGCTCTGCAGTAAGCGTACACACTTGATGCACGGCATCAAGCCTCTCCGGGCACAGTTTCTTTATAAATAACTCCCCCCAGGTATTGGAAAGGCTAAATAATTTAATGATCTGTGTTAACCATGTAAAGTTTACCCCGAATGTCACTCAGGCAGGTATCATTTCAACCAGTTAATTCTTTTTTGGAGGGATCTTTTTTGAGACAGGATCTCACAGTTCAGGTTAGCCTTAAACTCACAATGACCCTCCTCCTGCCTCAGCCTCCAAAGTGCTGGGATTACAGATGTGTGCTACCACGCCCAGCACCAGTTGATGCTTATAGTGAATAAATGTAATAAAATTGTCATTTTTATATTTCCTATAATATAAAAATGAAAAAATAAGCAATTTTTGGTCATCTTGTATCTAAATAACTGAACTAGTAAGTGGGTAAGTAGCTAACATGAAGTTCTGAGCAGGCAATCCACCATACACATAACCTGTTAACCACTCACTTTTAGAAGCAACTGGTAACTTTTATGAGTAAAACGTAATAGCCAGGCACAGTATTACATGCCTGTAATATCACCTACTCCGGAGGCTGAGATAGGAACACTGAGTGTTGAGACCAGCCTAGGTTACACAGCAAGCCTGAGGTCAGCCTGGGAAACTTACTGAGACCTTGGCTCAAAAATAAAAAAAGGGGGGCTGGAGATATAGCTCAGCAGCATAGCACCTGCCTGACAAGCGCAAGTTTCTGAGTCCAATCCCAGAACCTAAATAAATAAAATGTTGGAAGGGCTTGTAGTGTAGCTCTGGTACATGCTTGCTTCGTATTTATTTCCTGTACAAAGCATACCTCTGAGTAACCAAATAGCTATCACTTTATGAAGATGTGTGCTAGTGAAAGAATTACAAGAGGTTGAGGCAGGAAGACAGCAAGTTTATGGCCAACTCAGGCAACTTAGCGAGACATTGCCTGCAAACAACACAAAAAACAAACACAAAAAACAACAAAGCTAGGAACATAGCTCAGTGATAGAGTACCCTTGGGTTCGATCCCCAGTACTGAAAAATAAGTAAATCAATGAATTGAGAGGATGTACACAACACGCATCCATCACGGTACAAGCCTCCCTAAGACACGCTCAAGCGAGAAGACATGAAGATTCTGCTTAGAATTCTGATGGCATGAATTACATGTCCATTAGATTTTTCTTCCGATTCTCATTTTGTTGCCAGTAAATCTTGCTTTTATTAGAATATGTATCTATCAAGACTTTCTACATCATTAGCCAGGCATGTCACTCATGCTTGAACTCCAGCACTCCAGCGGCTGAGGCAGGGGGAGGGAGTTCAAGTTCAGGCCTGCATCACCCTGTCCAAAACACATCAGAGACCCTGCCGAAATAAAGCCAAACAGCACAGGGGCTGTAGCCCAGTGGTTCAGGGAGACGGAAAGTTTGTCGTTTGTTTTTCGCTGGTACTGGTAATCGAACCCAGGACCTTGCACTTGCCAGGCAGGCGCTGAGGTGCTGAGCCACTGAGTTCTGTCCTCGGCCCAAGACTGCAAGTTTGAATCCAGTCTGAGCAACTGAGTGACTTAGTGTGAGACCCTGCCTCAAAAAAAAAAAATAAGGGTGTGGTGGCACACGCCTGCAATCCCAGCACTCGGGGAGAGTGCGGCAGGAGGATGGCCGCAGGGCAGGGGTGCTGCAGATGGAATGCAGTGTGAAAGCGCTGCGTGTAATCGCCAGTACCACAGACCAAAATATAAAAAACAGGTGAGGGCATCTAACTCGGTGGAGAATACTTGCTTAGCAAGCATAAATCCTGTGTTCAATCTATATACCATCCCTGGAGAAGCATAATAAATGGAAATGAAACTTGCAGTTCCCCTTAACAATAACCAATGCACATACAATGAGGAAGAAGGCAAAATGAATTACTACGCTAACAACACAAGGAAAACAGCCAGGTTGAATGCATATAAAAACATGTAACAGCAGTTGAACACAGTGGCCCACAGCTGTGATCCCAACACTGAGGAGGGCTGAGCCAGGATCTCCATGCGTTCAAGGTTAGCCTGAACTATAGAGACCCAGCCTCAAAAAACAACAACAAAAAAAACCCAGAAACACTCCTAAAATACTATAGCGCTATAAGGGCAATTCCTGAAAACCATCTTTAAAATACAGCAACTGAAACTATGAGCAACACTTGGCAAACTCAGATGTGTTTCAACCGAAAGATCGTGAACTGCTGTGAAACACCACACATATCTTTAATGGTTCCAACAATCTTCTATTCTTACATCTGATAATCTGAGCAACGCAGCTGAGGGCAGCGATATGTAATGTAACGACCACTGTTAATTTGTATTATTTTGTCTTGAAACCCTGTATTACTTTGAATGTTCTTGCTTTGATTTGTTGATATTTGTGATACTGGTATGCTGTTACTGTTCTTTGTTTCTCATTTACTACTCTCTTTCAAATAAAATTTTAAAAAAAAACACACCACAGATAAACTGAGCATGATAATGCACACCTGGAACGCCACGCACTTTGGGAGGCTGAGGCAAGAGGATCGCAAATCCAAACCCAGCCTGGTCTAGGGATGTAGCTCAGTGCGAAGGCATTGGGTTCAAATCCTCAGTGCGGTAGTAAAAAAGGAAAAAAATGAGATTAAACATTTAAACAACAACAGGACAAGTCAAGGAAGACACTAGTGTGAGCCAGGCGTGGTACATGAGCCTGTAATCCCAGCACTGAGGCAGGAGGATCGCTGCGGAGTTCCTTCCAGGCCAGCGTGCCTTCCCTGCACAGCAGGACCCTGTCTGAGTGTCATTTTAATCCAGTTTAGAATCATTAAATGATGCGTCAGTTAGATGTGCCTTCAAAGGATTTACAAGCCAAGATAAATACCAAGCATTTAGGGTTAATGTTCCAGATTTTAGGTAATAGAAGGATAAGAAGGAAGGGTAAAAGACCCCAGAAAACGGGTAGGACCACAAAGGATACTGTATAGTTTTTTGGTCTTGTTTTTTTGAGACAGGGTCTCCCTGTGCAGTTCAGGTTGGCCTTGAGGCTCACTTTGTAGCCCAGGCTAGTCTCGAACTCAGTGATCCTCCTGCCTCAGCCTCCCAAGTGCTGGGATTACACGCGTGCGCCACACTACTCCCAGCAAAGGACAATGTATAGGACGAACGGCTGTATTTTTAATGTTTCAGTATTCCCAAAGATGGGGGTAAATACAATTTACCCAGTATAAGATACCAATGAAGACTAACGAGTTATCTTCTATAAACCTCTTAAATGTTTTATTAAAGGGCTAGAGTATAGCTAACAACAGGATATACAACCTACCATTAATAAAGGCCAGCCTGATGTGTGGACACAGGGACATGTCATCCTAGCACTCTGGGAGGCTGAGGCACAAGGACCTCAAACTCAAGCCCTGCCTAAGCAGCTTATTGACCCTGACTCAAATATTAAAGAGCTGGGATGAGGCTCAGTGCGAAGATCTTGGATTCAACTCCCAATACTAAAAACAAAGTAAGGCATGAGGGGGGCACGCCTGTAATCCTAGCACCCAAAAGCTGAGTCAGGAGGATCACCTTGAGTTCAAGGCCAGCCTGAACTACACAGCGAAACTCTGTTCAACAGAGAAAAAAAAGCCTCCAACTGCATCCAACTTACTGTTGGAGAATGAAACCAGGAATTATGTGGCACAGCTCAATAGCATAAGATTTAAAGGCACTCGCTCTATATTAACGTGACAGATTAAGCAGGGTCAGTCAACATACGGCAGCAAGAACACTGGAGAACTGGAGACCAGTGCAGTGGTAGACCAAGCATGGAGCCCTGGGTTCAATCCTCAACACCAAAAAAAATTTTTTAAACTATGGGCAATCTTTATAGCTGCTCAGTACAATTACATATACAATGTCCAAGCAGCCACATTACAAAAATTATTTAAGAAAAAAATAGGTGAAATTTTATCAACTTTTTAACCCAATTTATCCAGTATTTTGGGGTTGGGGATATAGCTCAGCAGCACAAGCAACTGCATGGCAAGCACGAGGCCCTGAGTTCAATTCCCAGTACCAAAAAAAAAATTGGAATCCAGTTTTTCAACACCTAGTCAGTATTTTAAAACTAGGTATCTCACTTTCTTTTCTTCCTGGTGTTTGAAATCCAGTATGTACTTGTACCTAGTAAGTGTCAATTCAACCCACCACATCTCGTAATTCAATAGCCATAGGCAGCTACTGGCTGCACAGCTGGACTGCAGACATCTACAGTAATTATTAACTTAAAGGAGGTAGGTCTACAGTGACATTCACAAGTCACAGGAGTGCAGCATACTTTGCCCACAGGAATGTACACTGTACATCCGGAAAGGGGGGTCGGTTGTTTGGGGCAAGTACAGTGGGCGGTTGGAGTGTCTAAGCAGACTGGGGATGTAGCTCAGTGGGCAGTGCAGAAGGCAGGGTCAATGCTCCACATCCTAGGGCAAGAAAGACCAAGCTAACCTCTACCTTTCTGGGTTTTTTTGGTTTTTTTGTTTTGTTTTGTTTTTGAGACAGGGTCTCTCTATACAGTTCAGGCTGGGCTTGAGCTCACTTTGTAGCCCAGGCTGGTCTCAAACTCGCAACTATCCTCCTGCCTCAGCCTCCTGAGTGCTGGGTACAGGAGCGTACCACCACATACCGCTAACCTCTCTACCTTTTGTGTGGTGCTGGGCCTGAGGCTCTACCTCTGCACATCCCCAGCCCGAGGGCTTACTCTGTACCATTTTAGTGGTACGACACTGAGGAGGGACAGACTGTTCCAGTTCCTGGAACTTCCTCCTTGTGAGAGTATGAAGTGTTCTCTGTTCTAGGTTAGTAAATTGGTCTTCCAGAGTGTGTATCACTTCTTTCAGTTCAGCTTTTCTAAATCAGCACTTGGTATCCCTACTAAATCAGAGAGGAATGTCAAAGGGTAAATGGTCAAAATCAGACTTGGGCATGGTGGTGTCCACCCATAATCACAGCACTTGGGAGGCTGACGCAGGACTGCCACGCATTCAAGGCCAGCCTGGACTACACCTACATAAAGCCAGGCGTGGTGGTGCATGCCTGTAATCCCAGCACTTGGGAGGCTGAGGCAGGAGGATCGTTGTGAGTTCAAGGCCAGCTTCAGCTACCAAGTAAGCTCAAAGCCAGCCTGAACTCCATAGTGAGACCCTGTGTCAAAAAGACAAAAAAAAAAAAAAAAAAAAAACCCTACATAGCTATTTAAGTCCCGTCTCCCAGAAAGAGTGCACATACAAATTACATTCAGTTTCAGGGGGTCCCCCTTCAGAACCCTTATGAACAATCTCCATGTCAATACAGCTCTATTACTACAACACATTATTTTCACTGCAATTTCCAAATTGTTTCAAGAATAGGCCATAAAGCCAAGCGTGGTGGCGCACGCCTGTAATCCCAGCACTTGGGAGGCTGAGGCGGGGGAATCGTGAGTTCGAGGCCAGCCTGGGCTACAAAGTGAGCTCAAGGTCAGCCTGAACTACATAGGGAGACCCTGTCTCAAAAAGACCAAAAAAAATAGGCCATAAAAAAAGAGACTTGGTTCCATGTCTAAAAGCATCGTTATAACAGTACTTTATAACAAAATATGAAAACATCAGAAATTAAGTAGAAATTAAAATGGCAGTTTACTGAAAACGGTAGAAAAGGTCCCTGAATCACCAACCTGAATGCGTGCGCATATGTCTAGTTAGGTGAGTCTTCTGAGAACTTGAGTAAGGACACAGCTCACATTTATATGGGCGCTCTCCTGAAAAAAACGATAATTAGCGTTTAAATGCAAAAGAATTCAAATACAATTTCCACCAACAGAACAATATTTAGTACTCAGCACTTTTTAACAGATTAGAAACAAATTACTTCAGAACTTATACAACTACTTCAACTTTGCTGACAAAAGATTACCACCGGCATTCTCAATTCTTACAACCACCAGTATTTTTTCCTCTTTTTTTTTTGAGACAGGATCTGGCTGTATATAGTCTAGGCTGGCCTTGAACTCACAGTGATCCTCCTGCCTCAGCCTTCTGAGTGCTCAGTTTACAGGTATGTGCACCTGGCCATCTTAACTTTCAATGTTACATGGTGAACTAAAATACTCATCTTGGTAAGGTATCAAGGAGCTATTTCTTTATTTAACTAGAATTATCCTTTAAAAATTCTTGGCCGGGGGGCTGAACATGTAACTCAATGGTAGAACACTTCCCTAGCATGCATGAGGTCCCTGGGTTCAAGCTCCAGTACAAGGAAGACAATCTTGCAGGTGGGTGTGGCAGCGCATGCCACCAATCCCAGCACTCTTCAGGTTGAGGTAGGATGGCCATGAATTCGAGGCCAGGCTGGGCCACAAAGTGACTTCAACGCCAGCCTGAACTACGTAGTGAGACCCTGTCTCAAAAAAAGAATCTTGGCTGAGAGTGTAGCTCCAAGGTCACTTGCCCTAGGCTCAATCCCCAGCACAAGACAGACAGACCCAAATTTTGATGCTATTGGGCAGGCAAATTTTCCAACCTCATAAATGATCATTCCACCAACTGAAAATGCCAGAAAGAAGCAGCACCAGTGCCAGTGTTGCCGTTTCATGCTACAAATGTTTCTTCTTCTGGGAGCCACGGTAGTGGTACACACGCCTGCAGTCCTAGTTTCAGGGGGCTGAGGCAGGACTGGCTGGAGGCCAGTCTGGGCTACACAGTAAACTCCAGGCCGGCACGGGAGTACAGCAGGACCCTGCCTCAAACAAGATTTCAAGAGCTGGGGATGGAATTTAGTGTGAAAGGCACTGGGCTCAATCCCTAGCACAGAAAAAGGGAAAAACAAAACTGGTCAACTGTTTCGACCCAGACTTTGGTGACAAGACGGTAACAGCGTTGGCAAATTTCAAGAGTGCAGTTTGCCCACTTGTGGAAAGAGCAGTGTGACATAAATTCCCTGTGAGAATTTAAATAAAATGACAGAGGCTGGGTGTGGGGGTGCACACAGGTAATCCTAGCACTCATTCTGGGAGGCTCAGGCTGGAGGACACTTCAAGTTTAAGCCCTATCTTGGCAACTTTATCTCAAAAAAATAAATAAATAAAAGTTGGGGATGTAGCTCAGCTCTAACTAGAAAGGCTGAGGCGGGAGGATGGCAAACTCAAGATCTGCCTGGACAAGTTAAAAGTTAGTGAAATTCTGTCTCAGGAATTCAATCTTCAGCACTGCCAAAAAAAAGGAAAAAAAGTTCAAGGTTTTTTTTTTCTTGGTGCAGGGGACCAAAGCCAGACCCCAGGTGCGCTAAGCACCTGCTTTAAGGACGTGCTTCCCTGGGCTCCTAAATTTGGAAGAGTTGCGTTTCCAGACTAGGAAGGCCCTGAGCCCTGCGCACTGCAGCAGGCGACCAACTACCTCTTGCGAAGTCCTCTTCCGCCTGGTAGGGCTGCCTGCTTGAAAAATGGTTTCAGCTGGGGTACCACACCCATCTTTCATTTATGTAGCACAAGTCAAAGGTTTTGGTTGAACAGATCTGCGCAGAAGTTCACAGGGTTCTTTTTTGTCAAAGCCCTCAGTTTCTCTGGGAAGCTACGTATTACCTGTGCTCACTGTCACAGAAACACAACCTCAAGAAGATCCCAGGCTTTTAGAGTACTACCTAGAAAGGCGCTATTGAGATGTCTAGGAATATTCTCCCAAATACCATTCGCTGCTCAGCTGGTACTACTTTAGTCCTCAACCACATATGTACACATGCTTCATTTCTAAAAACCTATTACAGTAAAAGACACACTGCCATTAATTCCCCCAAAATACTTTCTCACTTTGAAGGTACTTATCGCACAGCTCTTACAAATGGCGGCTCATAAATCCCTGCGGTATACCCTCATCCACCTCAGCAGATTTCACACCATGAGAACTCTGGCTCTTCCAAGTCAAAACGGCTGGGCGTGGTGCATGCCTGCAATCCCAGCACTCGGGGAAGCTGAGGCAGGAAGACTGTTGCGAATTCGAGGCCAGCCTGGGCTACATAGTGAGTTCAAGGCCAGCCTGAACTGCATAGCAAGACCAACAAAAAACAAAATAAAAATGATCACGAAAAGTCAGATGTGGTGGCACTCTGAGAAGCTGAGGCAGGAGGACTGCAAGTTCAAGCCTAGCCTGGAAACTCAGAGAGATCCTGTCTCAAAATAAAACAGTTTTTAAAAGCACTGGAGAGTTCCATCCCCAGGACTTAAAAAAAAAAAGGTGCTACCAGGCATCCCAGCATGCAGAAGGCTGAGGCAGGATTGCCAAAGTTTGAGGCCAGCCATACCTACAGAGGTCAAGTCCTGCCTGACTACATAGTGAGACCCCGTCTCCAGGAAAAAAAAAAAAAAAACAGCAAGGGTACACATTTTGTATCAATTCAGGACACCAAGGTAGCCCTGCCAGCACAACTAGACACTAATGATTATCAGACTTCCAGAGTGTCTTAGAAAATGCAAAGAGAGGGCTGGGGACATAGCTCAGTGGCACAGTGCCTGCCTGGCAAACGCAAGGTCCTGAGTTCGGTTCCTGGTACCCACCCACCCCAAAAAAACAGCCAAGAGACTGGGCATGGTGGCGCATTCCTCCACTATCATTGGTGTAGTCCCTGCAATAGGCTGAGGCAGTGAGTTCAAGGCCAACTTTGACTACACAGAGACTCTGTCTCAGGACAGAAGATTTTTTAAAAAGTGCCACAAACTGTGCAAGATCAACATAATTATTGTGCACCTCAAACATTAATAAAAACACAACACTCCAAGCTGAGGTACTAAGCAGCCAGTTCAAGGCCAGCCTGAATGGCAGTAAGCCTGTCTCAAAAAACAGACACCCTTAAATCAGAAAGTGAGGGTGGGCGTGGCGGCACAAGCCGCTCATCCTAGCACTCAGGAGGCTCAGGCAGGAGGACTGCTCCCAAGTTTGAGGCCAGCCTGAAATACAGAGCAAGACCCTGTCACAAACAGATGCAGATGAGTGGGCTGGAAATGTAGTTCAGTTTGAAGGCCTTGGGTTCACTCCTCAGCACTGCCACCAAAAAAAAGTGAGGGTTGAACTAATGGACTGCAAGGCTTCTCTCACCTGTGTGTGTGCGCACGTGCTGGACGTAGTTATTCTTCCTGTCGGAGAAGTAGTTGCACTTGCCGCACGTGTACACCTTCCTCGGGAAGTGGTTGCGCAGGTGCTTCCTCCAGTGGTACTCGCTGACCGTGGTGTACGTGCAGATGATGCACTTGTACACGCGCTCGCTGTCCCCTGCTCTGGTGTGGTGCTTCAGGTGCGCCGTGTAGTGATCGTACCGGTTGGTGTTGTAGCCACAGCGATCACAGCGGATGGGGCCCTTCGAGAGATCTCCCTCTTCGGCAGCAGAAGAGCCGGACTCCCTGGCTTTGGCCTGCTTCTCTGCACTTTCTTCCACAAAAAACTTCTTGGCACTGTGGACTCTGATGTGATGCACGAACTGCTCTTCAGATTCTGCTTCGTACTGGCATGGCTTACAGCGGAAGGGTTTGGTCTTCAGGCTCTTGCACTTGTCCTCTGCTCCAGGTGCTTCGGGAGGAAGCTCTTTATTTGAGTTGTAAATCTCAGGGGCAGCTGGCGCCTCAAACACAGGCTGCGGTTCTACAACACTGAGCTCCAGATTCCCCAGTTCCATGCTCTCGAGCCCGTTAGGCTCACCTTTTATTCCGGAAGGTTCCTCCAGCCCTTCGCCATCGCTGTCTGAGAAGTTGTTATCCCCAACGGGCATCAGCTCGGCCATCTGCCTCTCCTCACCGACCAGGTAATCACAGCAGCTGCCGCTCACTTCCCCAGTGAGGGCCACGTTGGCCAACATGATGAGCTGAGGCGCCGCCAGCTCAGCTTTGGAGAGGTCGTGCAGGTCGTACATGTCGTTGGGCAGGGCCATGCCCATGTTGCCGCTGCTGGGGAACAGCCCTGCTCCTCCGGACGCCTGCCCCATCACCTGGGTGGCCATGGTACTCTGAACGGGGAGAAAAACAAGGAGGGCAAGCTTAAACCCAACTCTCAGCAGCCTGAAGTCGGGGCAGCACTCTACTTCACAACCCAAAGAGGGGCATTTTTAATACAACCTTTGCGGCTCCATGAGCTTCATCTGTTACAAAAAAACCTTTAGAATATTTTTGTTAAACTGAGGATTAGCTCAGCAGTACAACATCTGCCCAGCCCTGGGCTCTATCCTCAGCAACCCAAAGAAATATTTTTGTCAATTTCTAATTGACAAAACGGCGCCTCAGCTCATCATGTTGGCCATCTAATTTCTAATTCTTCTCACTGCAGTCACCAAAAATAAATGTAACAAACGCTTTTCTCTTTTCTCCACCTCACTCCAAAGCTTTATCAATTGCTTGACTTCGTAATCATCAACTACATCTCCCACTGGCATGCAAGTGCTCAAACACCTTTTTCTGTTGCAAAACAAAAACAAGAAACACTCCATTTGTAGTGTTGATCTAAGTTACTTTAAAACACCCCAAAGCACTAAATAGGAAACTGTTGCCTCCCCCGTTCTCTCCTTCGGCAGTTCAACGCTCTCCATGAGGAAGCCAGAAGTCCAGTCACTCTGCACACGGTAACGACCACGGGGTCGGAAGGAATCCTGCAAACTGGTGAACTCAGCTAACTGCACAGGAACTCGAAGGACTCCAAAGGATAAGTGGACAAGGAACCTCTCACTCTCAGTTTTTTGATGTTTAAAGACATAAAAGACAAAAACAAAAAGCTATGGACCTCCCCTTTCCTGTGAAAAGTGAAGTTTGGTTTATTCGAAACTTCACGAACGAGTGGGAACTGTTTCCGCGAAGCGCTTCCGAAAAGGGCCGCACAGCGCGGGGACACCAGCAGCCTTCTCGCGCGGCGCTTGCCTCGGCCTACGTGCCCAGTGGAAGCCATTACAAGATCACCTTCTTCAAAACACGCCGGGCTGCGAGCGCCGGAGCCCGCCCGCCCCGAGGAGCCGCTGCTCTCCCCGCGACTCCGCGCCGCGCTCCGGGCCACCGAGAAGCGCACGCAGCGAGTTCAAGCGGAAACACCGGAGCGCCGTCCGCTGCTCCCAGGGCTCCAGCCCGGTCTCCCCGCCCGAGCGGGAGGCGAATGCCATCACAGGAAGCGGGCGCGGGCGCCCCGCCT
>NW_004955447.1:14199018-14207776 GCF_000276665.1 Chinchilla lanigera
GCGGACGCGGCCGGGGCCGCCTTGCACTGCGTCTCCGCGCGGGACGCGGGGAGGTCGAACCCAGAGCGCCGCCCGGCGTCCGGACGCCGGCTCCTCGGGCCCCCGGATCCCGACTCTCGGCTTCTGGTCCCGTCCTCGCCCGGCTGCCCCCTGTGCGCGTCCGCCAGAGCTTTCTGCGGCTTAATTTCAAGGCAAGCCATCCTGAATCAAATTTGAGAAGGATTCCTTTAAAGTGACCCAGAGAGAGAGGAAAAAAGCCATCTTTTTAGGCCTGATGGAAACTTTTCTGCGCTTTTTTCTTTCAAATAGAATTGAAGCCAGGCTTGCTGGCACACCCCTGTTGTAATCCCAGCACTCGGGAGGCTGAGGCAAGAGGATTGTTGCGAGTTCGAGACCAGCCTGAACTGCTCAGTGAGACCCTGTCTCTAAAAGACCAAAAAAAAAAATAGAATTTGAAGTTACATGATGGGGTTCCTTTGTTTTGTTTTGTTTGTTAGATGTTGTAGCCAGGGTACAATTCTAGTCTCTACCAAGATGGTCAAAGTATTTTATGTCCAAAAAGGCAAAAATGAAACAATACTTTTTAAACTTAACAGATAAATGTCCTTCCTGTCCTCAGGCTGAGCACCTACTGGAAATGTCTTATTAATTGCGAGTTTATTCCTGCATTGTGATGCAAATAGACAATTGGCAAAGGGCGGCTGCATTCATTTTAAATTAACCGAGGCCCTGGTTGAAGGAACTGCATATTCAAAGTGAGCCAAATTATCATGACACGGAGGCCACAGGTCAAATCCAAGGCCAAATTACAAATCAATAGGTTTCCTGGGGGGAGCTGGGGCTGTGAATTTCAGTTGCTAATTGGTTTTCTCCAGGCTGGATTGCTTTGCTGTATCCAACTTGGAAGATCTTTTGCAAGATAAAGACTGAAATGTGAATGAGCTCTGCTTACTTGGATTCTTTACTGCACGTTTAATCCATCCATCTCTTAAACTGCTCATTGTCGTATGTTCTTAATAATACTTCTCCGGGGATGTAGCTCCGTACAGGTGCCTGCCTGGCAAGCACAAGGTCCTGCGTTTGATTCCTGGTACCAAAAAAAAAAAACAAAAAAAAAAAACTTAGGGATTTATTTCAGAACTTTGGTAAAATACTGGTTTTTGAACCTCCGTATGCTTTTTATTCCTAACCATGTTTGGGGGGGGGGGTTGTGTTTTTTTCCTTTGTTGTTTTTTTTTGTTTGTTTGTTTGTTTGTTTTGTCTTTTTGAGACAGGGTCTTGCTATGCAGTTCAGGCTGGCCTTGAGCTCATTTTGTAGCCCAGGCTGGTCTTGAACTGGCAACAGTCCTCCTGCCTCAGCCTCGCAAATGCTGAGATTACAGGCGTGCCCCACACCCAGCTCAATTATTCTTTAGAAAAGCGCTCAAAAATCAATAGCATTCCTATGTATATGCAGCAGACTCACAGAGAGAAATTAGGGAAAGCACACCTTCACAATAGCATCTAAAAAATTAAATACTTGGGCATCAATCTAACAAAGGTTGTAAAAAAAATCTGTACAGTACAGTGGAAATTACAGTTCCCCCAAAAAAGGAGATCAAAGATGGTATCAGAAAATGGAAAGAGCCGGGCGTGCTGTAATCCCAGCACTCAGGAGGCTGAGACAGCAGCATCGTTGTGAGCTTGAGGCCAGCCTGGGCCACAAAGTGAGCTCAAGGCCAGCCTGAACTGCATAGCGGGACCCTGTCTCAAAAAGACAAAAATAAAAAGAACACCTTAAATTTTATGTATTTATTTATTTTTTTGAGACAGGGTCTCCCTGTGTGACTCAGTCTGACCCACTAAGATGGCCTCAAACTTTCAGCAATCCTCCTACCTCAGCCTCCTGAGTGCTAAAATCGCAGGGGTGCGCCATCACACCCAGCAGGCAGACATTTAAGGCTGGGTGGGCTTCTGTTTAATACAACGTCCTCCACCGTGGCTTCCTGTGGCACTCTGACCTTCAGTTCTGAGTCCTACCCACCCCAAGGGCACTCCCACATGCTGAGAAGGCAGAGCGGGGCAGCGTGGGCCCCCAGCCGCCTGCTTCCGGAGCCCGGGTCACATTGGAGCAGCTCCCCTGCCCTCTTGCCTTTGGGCACAGCAGCCTCCCGTGGGCTGCTTACTCTCAGACCCACTGCCCGCCAGTGCCCTGCTGTCCCTCTGCTCATTCTTTCGCCTCCTTGAGGCAAACACTGCCTTCACCATCCCGGCGGCATGCCCTTGTGATGGCACACGCCTGTAAACCCACCGCTCGGGAGGCTGAGGCAGGAGGATCACCACAAGTTGGAGGCCACCCTAGACTACATAGTGAGCTCAAGGTCAACCTGGGCTACATCGTGAGACCTTGCCTCAAAAAAAGCAAAAGGAAAGAAAATTATAACCTCCCTCCTATGCTCAATCTAGGTGTCTGGCCTTCCTTGCTGCTGTCTTTTTCTCTAGCGTTTATCTCATGCTAGGTGTTGATTTTTGCAGAGTAGAACCGAGGTCCTCTCCCCGAGCTGCAGCCCAAGCCCCAGTATTTTCCTTATTACCCTTACGGGTTACACCTGGCCTTGCTCACTGCAGCGTAAGCCCCAGGAAGGCAGGCAGATCTGTTTTCGTCGCCAGTGCCCGGAGCCTGGTGTTTGCTCAGCGAGTACTTGAGAAGCAGGTGACTCCAGCCTCCCAGCATGGTATGGCTGGGCCTCAAGCTGGACCCTCACGGCATGTTGCCGCCCGCATCCCAGCCCTCAGCACGGTCCTGTGGCTGCTGCGGAGACAGTCACACCCCCTACTCTCTTTGTAATTTGTTTGTCTGGCAACACTGGGGATTGAATCCAAAGCCTTCACACTGAGCTACATCCCAGACTTTATTTTTGTATTTTGAGACAGGGTCTCCCTAAGTCGCTAAAATGCCCAGGCTGGGCTTCAAATTGCAGTCCTCCTGCCTCAGCCTTCCAGAGCCCTGGGATTACGGGTGTGTACCACCACACCCAGTTTAAATGATTGTTTAAAAAAAAGATAAAGAGGCCCTTTGGAGAAGAGATGGGAGATACGGGGACATTCTTCTGTGATGATTGTGCTAGGTGTGCAGAACTCTTTATCTGTTGATGAGAGAGGTTTTCCCTGGTTGCTCCAGGGTGAGGACTCATGACAATTGAATTTTTTCTGCCTTTAGCTATAGGTGAGATTTCAAGCACTCAAATGCTCAAAATAAAAAAAGAGGGCCGGTATGTATCTTAACATGAAGCCCAGGGTTCAATACCCAGTAACACAAAGCAAAACACAAAAAACACCAGCACCAAGAAAACTCATGCCTTCTGCTCCAACTAATTGAACTCACTACATAGCTCAAGCTGGCCTCACACTCAGGGCAACCCTGCTGCCTCAACCACCCAAGTGCTGAGACTGCAGGTGTGCTCCAGCATGTCAGGTGCAATTAATTTTTTGGCTGGGCATGGTTTCACGCGCCTTAATCCTAGCACTGGGGAAGCTGAGGCAGGAGGATTACTGTGAGTTCCAGCTTAGCATGGATTGCATAGTGAGTTCAAGGCCAGCTTGGACTACGTAGTGAAACACTCACAAAAACAAAATAGACGGGCATGGTGGCACACGCCTATAATCCCAGCATTTGGGAGGCTGAGGCAGGAGGATCCTTGAGAGTTCGAAAACAGCCTGGGCTACAAAATGAGGCCTTGGCCAGCATGGCCTGGGATACAGCTCAGCAGCACAATTGCCTGCCCGGCAAGTGCAAGGTCCTGAATTCAATTCCCGGTACAAAAAAAAAAAAGGCCAGCATGAACTGCACAGCGAGACCCTGTCTCAAAACGACAAAAAAAAAAAAAAAATAGTCTGACACAGCAGCTCTCTGTACTTAAATAGGACTAAGAAAGAAGTAACTATAACCACATGCAACTATGGAGATGAATCGCAAAACATACTAAGTAGAAGAAGCCAGGTAGGAAAGGCCACTAACCTTTGCTTTCATTTCCATAACACCTGGAGAAGGTGAGATAGAGTAGATACCAGGGTGCAGTGCGGTCAGTGTCCCCTCTGGGACTGCAGGGAGACTTACCAAGGACATGACCAGTGCACAAGGGCATTTTTTTATTTTACATGAACAAGGGAATGTTTAGGATGGTGAGAATGATCCAAATCTCAGCTCCTGGGATGGCTGCACAGCTGCATACATTTTTGAAGTTATCTTGTGTATGTGTGCCTGTGTGGTGTTCTGGAGGTTAAATCCAAGAGATTGGGAAAATATAACTTCCACCCTGCTAAATGTCAGAAGTGTTAGTTAGTGTTCGCTGAAATCAAACACTGAATTCCAAGGAACACTGGAGGTTAAGGGTGGGAAAGATTTTTTTTTTTCTTTTTTTTGAGACAGGGTTTCACTATGCAGTTCAAGCTGGCCTTGAACTTACTTTGTACCTCAGGCTGGCCTCGAACTAGCAGTGATCCTCCTTCCTCAGACTCCTGAGTGCTGGGGCTACAGACATGCTACCACGCCCGGCCTGGGAAACATTTTTTTTCTATCTTTTATTTCATTTTGTCTTTTTTTTTTTTTTTTTTTTTTTTTTTTTTTTTTTTTTTGTCTTTTTGAGACAGAGTCTCACTATGCAGTTCAGGCTGGTCTTGAGCTCACTTTGCAGCCCAGGCTAGCCTTAAACTCACAATCCTCCTACTTTGGCCTCCCAAATGCTGGGATTATAGGCATGCACCACCAAACCCAGCCAGCCACAATTCTTTTTTTCTTTTTTGTCTTTTTGAGACAGGGTCTCACGGTTCAGTTCAGTGAGAACACTGGCCTTGAGCACACTTTGTAGCCCAGGCTGGTCTCGAGCTCGCAAGGATCCTCCTGCCTCAGCCTCCCCAGTGTGGGATTATGGGCGTGTGCCACCATGCCTGGCTGTAATTCTGATGTGTTTTCACTTTATGCACTGACTCCCTCCAGAGTGTCACCCTGTCCAGCAGCCTATTAAATTCTATCTAACTTAGCTGCCTGTAATATTCTAACTGAGCTACATCACCAACTCCTTTTTATTTTTTATTTTGAAACAAGGTCTTTCGAAGTTGCAAAGGTTGAGCTTGAACTTGCAGTCCTCCTGCTTCAATCTTCCAGAGTATGCCATCATTCAAGCTAATTTTTAAAACATCTTTGAGTTAACAGCTTACACAAAGGGGAAATTTTACCGGATGCAAACATACCTCAATAAACCTGTACCTCAGGTTTATTAAATTGTGGTGGGCGTGGTGGCACACACCTATAATCCCAGCACTCAGGAGGCTGAGGCAGGAGGATCATTATGAGTTTGAGACCAGCCTGGGCTACAAAGTGAGCTCAAGTTTAACTTGAACTGCATAGTGAAATCCTTTCTCAAAAGGCCATTAAAAAAAAAAGAAAAGAAAAGAAAGGAAAGAGATAAACCATTTTAAGCAATAGACACCAGTTTTTCCTTTTGAGGGTATTTAGTTATTTGCATGATTTTAATAAAATGTTCAAATTTCTTCACAACATGTCATATCTGAGAAAGATGCCTTTGCTCCGCGAAAGCAGTCTGCTGGTCTACTAAAAATTCACTTCCTAACCCTTCGAGCATAAAACTAATTTTGTCATAAACAAAGGCGTATAAACGTGAATGGGTCTGTCACACCCATATTTATTCCTTTTTTTTTTTTTTTTTTTTTTTTTTTTTGTACTAGGAATCATTGAACTCAGGACCTTGCACTTGCCAGGCAGGTGCTTGTGCTACTGAGCTAGATACCTAGCCCTTTAGAACAGGTGGCACATGCTTATAATCCCAGTCCTCGGGAGGCTGAAGCAGGAGGATCCTTGCGAGTTCAAGGACAGCCTGGGCTACAAAGTGAGTTCAAGACCAGCCTGAAATGCATAGTGACACCCCATCTCAAAAAGACTAAAAAAAAAATATTTCTATTGATGAGTTATTTATATTAAGCAGTAAGTGTTTCACAGGAAAAAAAAATCACAAAAATAAAGTGTTGGGTTTTTAAGATTTACTGAGTTTATAAAAATAGATCAAAATTTTCAACATCAACTTGTTCTTGGTGTATAAAGTCTGAAAAAGAACTTCAGAAATAAATTCCCATATAACGGACAAAGGAAACTCCAATAGAACTCTATAAAAAAGTCTTTACTTAAGCCAGGTGTGGTGGTGCATGCCTGTAATCCCAGCACTCCCGAGGAGGCAGGAGGATCGTTGTGAGTTCAAGACCAGCCTGGGCTACAAAGTGAACTCAAGGCCAGCCTGAACTGCATAGCGAGACCCTGTGTCAAAAAGACAGAAAAAAAGTCTTAAATTATTTCACCTAAGGCAGGCAGTCTGTAAACACACCAACAGCATGTTCCATACACACGTGCTGCTTACTCAGACAGCATGTCTTTTGCTTCCCTGACCTTTTTGTAGGACACAATTGACATCTCCGTGGTCTTGCTATTTTGTTAGGAAGTTCTTATTAGATTATACAGTGTGTAGTTAGCAGGGACATAAAATACAAATAAAATTATTAAATTTGTAATGTGTAGTGTATGTTTCGAATAGACATCAATTGATCTTTTCACATCATTTGTGTACTTCTGTTACGGTTGATACATAGTGTCAACTTGAGTCTAGAGGCCATTTATGAGCCCAGTGTTGTATCTTCTTAATTCTCTGTCCTAAAATTTGCAACATTTCATTTGGAATTTCTTTTTTTTTTGGTTTTTCTCCGGTACCAGGAACCGAACTCACGACCTTGCACTTGCCAGGCAGGCGCTTTTGCCGCTGAGCTAAATCCCCAGCCCTCATTTGGAATTTCTGCTGTGCAATTCCTGTGCTGGACAACTTGTGCTGTGTTGGCAAATGTGACATCAGCTGGAACCTGGTAAGCCAACTGTCAAATGTCACATTCCAGTTAGTTTGGGAGACGGGAGCATCAGGTCTGTTCACAGCATCATTCGGTTTATTACTATATGAATAAGGAAAGGACCTGGTGGCTGAGTCCCAGGGTAAATTTCTAAATCGAAAGCATAGTAAGTCTTTGCACGTACAAGAGCATACATTTTTATGCCATTTTCTTTTCTTTTTTTTTTTTTTTTTTTTTTGTCTTTTTTGAGACAGGGTCTCTCTATGCAGTTCAGGCTGGCTTTAAACTCGCTTTGTAGCCCAGGCTGGTCTCGAACTTCCAACGATCCTCCTGCCTCAGGCTCCCGAGTGCTGGGATTACAGGCGTGCGCCACCATGGCAGTTTATGTCATATTTTGACCCATTTTTCCATGTCTGTTACATTCCTGCAGTCATGAGAAATTCATGCTAAGTACAGCAGACCTATGAGTTGCTTTTAGTTCAGCTAGAGAGGTGTCATAATAAATATATTTTGGGGGCCGGGGATATGGTTCAGCAGCACAAGTGCCTGCCTGGCAAGGGCAAGGTCCTGGGTTCAATTCCTGGTACCAAAAAATTTATATATATATATATATTTTTGAATATGGCCATTGGTGCATACAGAACATGTACTTTGTGTGTTTCACAGCGTCTTGTAGCATTTCGTCTGTTATAATTTCCAACTCCAAATGGCAGTGCTGGCTTTCTGTCTGAAATGTCTCACCCCTGCCAACACCTTCACTGTGTTTTCAGACCTAGTTCTAACGCTGCATCATTCCATTTGGGTGAGTGGCCACTTCCCATCATTTTGACTACTCAAATATGCACTCACATCGCGGTTTTCTTCATCATCTGCATCAAGGAGGTCCGCATTCCCGCGTCTGTGTCAGTTGATTCTTGCTCCTTTTCACTGTCACAGGAACTTTGGCTCACACGGCCATCATCAAAGTCATCATCGTCCACCCGCACCACTGTTCCGTTAGGAAAGCAGACATTTTACCATAATGGGTCATCTTCGTGCAGGCATGAGTAATCTGATGATTCATTTTTTTTATCTCCTCCAAAACTGTAAATCTGGGGGGCTGGGGATTTAGCTCAGCGGCAAAAGGGCCTGCCTGGCAAGCGCAAGGTCGTGAGTTTGGTTCCCGGTACCAGAGAAAAACCAAAAAAAAAAAAAAAAAAACAAAACTGTAAATCTGGTTTTTCATGTGCCATTGTCCTAAGTTGGGCTACTTCTAACAGAAAAAGCAAAAGAAAACTTAAAAAAAAAAAAATAAAAACAAATCCTGGAGCAGTGTGGGTCTATTGGACCCTTGATGATGCTCCATTAAACACATGCAAAATCAGTTAGCTGGAGCATAAATGTGGGTCCAAATCCCATTTTGATACCTTTGCACACATGCACACTCCTTGTCATTTGTCATGCCAAGTGAGTAAACACATAGGTTGCTTCCTGTATCTCTCAGGGAAGGGTACAGAGATGCACAGCCAGCTATTATAACACTAAAGTACAAGTTTACAGTAGGAAAGTAAGGGATGGGTCCACTGGACCAGGTTTATGCCTCGAGGTAAGGCTGCTCTATCTAATAGAGATTTTAAAATTTTGTTTTTTGTGGTACTGGGGATTGAACTGAGGGTCTTTATACTGAGCTACATTAGTGGTTCCTTTTTCTTTTTTTTTTAACCAAACATTGGCAACTTATTTATTTTTCAATAAATGAATTTATTTTATCATTATTTTTTGTGTGTGTGTGGTACCGGGGATCAAACTCACAACCTTGCACTTGCCAGACAGGTGCTTATGCCACTGAGCTATATCCCCAGCCCTACATTATTATTCATCATTATTTTCCTTT
>NW_004955447.1:14208081-14218159 GCF_000276665.1 Chinchilla lanigera
CGATCTTCCTGCCTCAGCCTCCCAACTGCTGGGATTACAGACATGCGCCACCACACTGGGCTATTGGTCTTTTTGAGGCAGGGTCTCACTATGCAGTTCAAGCTGGCCTTTGAGCTCATGCCCAGGCTGGTCTCGAACTCGCAACGATCCTCCTGCCTCATCCTCCTGAGTGCTAGGATTACAGGTGTGTACTACCATGCCCGGCCTAAATTCTTTTTAAGAGTAAAAGTTAATATTCGGATCCAAAAAATATAAATTTTTCAAGTTACTGTGGTTTCAACCATAAATTCATTACTGAGGCTCCAGGACAGCCCATTAGTCTCCCTTGTCTGACAGCAGTTAATCTCCTGAACCACTTTTCCTCAGTTTCAGATTTTTTAATTGTTATGGCTTGGGTCTGGATGTCCCCAACAAAGCCTCATGCTCTCGCAGGCAGGGCTTTTCCAGGGGTGTGTGGATCTTCAGTGTGTGACTCTGGGATTGAGTCACGGAGCAGTGCTAGGCTCAAGGGTCCTAGGATTAAGGGTGTGAGTGCTACAGCCCTGAGTAGCCTGGATCAGATGCACGGCACAGAAAGAGCTGTGGTCATCCCTTGTTGCTCTGCTACCTTTTTGCCCACCACAAACTGGTTCTCCCCTGCTGCACCACCCTGCCTTGGAGCCAGCTGATTATGGACTGAAGCCTCCACAAACTGTGCGCTAAATAAACCTTTCCTCCTTTAACTTTAGGTGTCGGGTATTTTGTCTCAGCAGTGAGAGAAAAGTAACCAAGACACCGATAAACACATTTGGGGGAGCCCAAGAGTTGTCTCCTTGGCACTGGGGAGCCTCAGGGGCGCGGCGAGGTTTACTTCCTCTTCAGCTCTGGTGGAGCTGCAGCTGCTGGTGCTACGGGTGAAGATGAACGTGTGCCTCCCAAGGTTCAGCCGTCTTCCTGACGCCCGTACGTGACCTGATTACTGCTGAACAAAAGCGTCCCTGCGATGGCCGCCAGCCCTTTGCCTAGTCTTGCCCTGCCGTGGCGGCCTGGTCTTGCTCCTCTCGTCCTGCGGCCTTCAGCGGCCAGCTCTCCAGCAGCCTCCAGCAGCAGCTGCAGCCGTGTCACAGCAGAGAGGGCGGACGGGATCAACTCTTGTGAATACCAGGGACGACTCGCCAAGGGCACCCCCAGCAAGTAGTGACCTCTGGCGACAGTCTGGAAGACGTGCACAGGGCCAGTCCGTGCCAACGAAAGACTAGCACAGGTAGAAAGGGTGCCGGGGCACGGGGTCAAAGGTAACAAGACAAAGACCACAAGAGTGGCGTCAGCTGCTGGGCGTGGTGGTGCAGGCCTGGAATCCTAGCACTCGGGAGGCTGAGGCAGGAGGATCCTTGGGGGTTCGTGACCAGCCTGGGCTACAAAGTGAGCTCAAGGCCAGCCTGAACTGCATAGAGAGACCCTGTCTCAAAAAGACCAAAAAAAAAAAAAAAAAAAGTGGCATCAGCAAGAGAGGAACAAGACAGCGTAGATAAAGCAGGCTTTTGGAATCTGAAGGGCAGGCACGTCAGCCCGGGTGGCACCCTGAGTCTGGAGGTGTGGCTGACAGGGCGCTGAGCCATCGCAGCGGCTCAGCGTGAACGTGGACCCCAGAACGCAGGTGAGCACACCCGTACTGAGGTGGGCGTGGGGCGGAGGTGGCCAAGGGGCCGGGCGAGGAGGTGCAGCGTGCCCGTGCTCTGGGCACCAGGGAGCTCCTGAGCTACTTTATGCTCCACTCCCTTAGGACAGCAGAGGCAGGAGTGACGCCCGCAGGGTTACTGTCGAGTCAGGCTCTGGCCTGTTCAGCTGCTGGTGGCTTCGCGGTGCAGCTCCGGTCCTCGCCCCCGCCCTCTCTTTCCCCTCCTCTCCATCTCTGCCCGCGTCGTCTCAGTCCCCGGGACCCGGGGCCCTCGGCGGCCGGCCTCTCGCTCCTTCCACTCCTTCCTCTCGGTCCTGCCCGGCCGCGGAGCGCTGTGAGGTTCCCTCGCCTGCCTGGTGACCGAGTGGTCCCTGCCGGAGAAGCTCACCGAGTGCACATTACCGGGGTTCGGAGCGCCCGTGTTCCTCTCGCCTCGAACAAAGACAAGCAAGACACGTGACAAAGCTTATTCGAAACGGTAAAAGTGAAAGACAGCAGAGACACTGGCTCTGCAGAGCAAACTGGGGCCGAACAAAAGAGGAAAAAAATACAGAAAGAAAAAGACAAGTACACCCTGCAGGACACAGGGCGGGCTCCATGAGGAAAGCCAGGACAGCAAGCTCCTCACGGCGTCTGCGTCCTCAACGCCATCCGCACCGGGTAGGAGCCCCGAGACATCGCGGCAGGAGGGCCTGAGGGGCCGGGCTGTGAAGATCCGAAGGTTAGCACTAGGCCCACGTCTCTCCCCGTGCACCACACTGAAATCGAAACGAAGGGGCCGGGCACAGCTCAGCGGCACAGCGCCTGCCTGGCAAGTGCAAGGTCCTGAGTTCAATTCCCAGTACCCCCCCCCCAAAAAAAAATCAAAATGAACCAAAGATCTAAATATTGGAACATAAACAATCTGCTTAAAGGTAAAAGAGGCAGAACTCTTTTTTTTTTTTTTTTTTGGTCTTTTTGAGACAGGGTCTCGCTATGGAGTTCAGACTGGCCTTGAGCCCACTTTGTAGCCCAGGCTGGTCTCGAACTCGCAACGATCCTCCTGCCTCAGCCTCCCAAGTGCTGGGATTACAATTGTGTGCCACCACACCTGGCTGAGGCAGAACTCTTGAAGACATAGGTCCTCATATGTGTAGGCAAAGACTTCATGAACAAAACCCCAATCACACAAGAAATAACTCAAAGAGTCAATAACTAGGATCTCATCTTATTAAAAAGTTTTTTTAGTCGGGTATGTGAAATGAATAGATATTTCTCAGATGAAGCAGTAGAAATGGCAAATAAATATATGAAAAAATGTTCAACATCACTGGTCATTTGAGAGATGCAAATTAAAACAACAATGAGATTCCAACTCACCCTAGACAGAATGGCAATTCTCAAGAAATCAACCAATAACAAATGCTGGCAGGGCTGCAGGGGGAAAAAGGAACCTTCCTCCACTGTTGGGAGGAGGATAGACTGGTACAACCACTGTGGAAATCAGTGTGGAGATTCCTCAAAAAACTAAAACCAGAGGCTCCATTTGACCCAGCTATTCCCTTTCTTGGTATCTTCCCAAAGGAATTAAAAGTGTCATATCACAGTGATATATGCACACCTATGTTTATAGTGGCACAGTTTGTATTAGCTAAATCTTGGAAATAGCCCAAACGCCCATGGATAAAGAAGATGTAGTTTTTTAATACGATGGAGTACTACTCTGCCATAAAGAAAAATAAGCTTGAGGGGCTGGGTGTTTAGCTCAGTGGCACAGTGCCTGCCTGGCAAGCACGAGGTCATGAGTTCAATTCCCAGTACCAGAAAAAAACCAAAAAGAAAAAAGAAAAAGAAGCTTGAGACATTTCTAGATAAATGGATGCACCTTGAGACCATACTTGTAAGTGAAAGAAATTGGATACACATGTTTAAATACTTCATTGTTTTTCTGGTATGAGAAACTAAAAGTGTAAAGAAGGACCAAAATGTATAATAGATATGGAAAATGGGGAAAAAAATGTTCAAATGAGAAAGGGAAGAAGGAAGGGGGAGGAGAAAGGAAAGAAGGGACAAAAGAGAAAAAGAATAGCAGAAAAAAATGCAGAGAAAGTTTTTGTAAATAAGGAAGGAAAGAAGGGCTGGAGGGAGGGGAGGAAGAAGGGAAAAGAAGAAGCAAGATATATCGTGTACAGGTACAAATTCCCTATGATGAATTTCTCGTTATTTATACCTAAAATTTACCAATAAAAAAAGGTTTTTTTTTTTTTTGTCTTTCTGAGACAGGGTCTTTCTACGCAGTTCAGGCTGGCCTTGAGCTCACTTTGTAGCCCAGGCTGGCCTCAAACTTGCTTCCTCCTGCCTCAGCCTCCCGAGTGCTGGGATTACAAGCGTGCACCACCACGCCCAGCCCAACACAAAAAGTTTTAAAAAACAAAAATAACCTGGCAAGTGCAAGGTTGTGAGTTCAATTCACGGTACCAAAAATAAATAAATAAATAAATAAAATGTAAAAATAAGATTGTTCCAAATGGCTACTGTTAACCAGGCACGGTGGCACACACCTGTAACCCCAGCACTTGGGAGGCTGAGGCAGGAGAATTGTTGTGAGTTCAAGGCCAGCCTGGGCTACAAAGTGAGCTCAAGGCCAGCCTGAACTGCACAGTGAGACCCTGTCTCAAAAAGACAAAAAAAAAACCTCCCAAAAAACAAAGTGGCTACTGTTGATTCTGGCGGGGGAGGAGGGACAGCACCTCTCATGATAACCGACATCCTCCAGGCACCTCTGCCAGGGCTGATGGAAAGCACGTCTGAGCTCATGAACCTGAAGCCCCAGCCTTCTGGCCTGGAAAAGCTCACAAGCTGGAAGGCGGCGTCGCTCTGCAGCAGCTCTCTGAAGCCAGTACCCTCAGTGTACACATTTCCTCTGGAAATGAGGGCAGCTATGACCTCATGTCTGATGCTGGAAAACATTTCCTGCTGGCATTAGCGTTACTGTGTCCTGCTCCGCACACAGCTCTGCTCGATCGCCGCGCCTTCCTAAATCCCGTTACCGTTCTGCTAACAGTGCTTCCTAAACCTCCTTGTGCCCAGAGACTTGGTCAAAATACAATTTCTTCCCTGCACAGTGGCAATACTTGTAATCCCAGCTACTCAGGAGACTGAGGCAGGAGATCAAAACTTCAAGTCCAGCCTGGGCAATTTAGCAAGATCCTGTCTCAAAAAAAAAAAAAAAAAAAAAAGGTTGAAGATGAAGCTCAGTGGCATGGTGTCCCTTGGTCCCCTCCCCTGTGTTCAGTGTTAAGAAAAGGAGAGCAATTTCTCATTCAGTGGTTCTGATTTGGACCATAGACCATATTTTCCATATTTTTTGTTTGTTCTTTTCTTCTCACTGTTTTTCTTCTTCTTCTTCTTCTTACTGTTGATTTTGTTCAGTTTTGTTTCTTAAGACAGGGTCTCCCTGTGTTTCAGACTGTCCTTGAACTCACTATGTAGGCAAGGTTGCCCCAGAACTTGCAGTGACTCTCCTGCCTCAGCCTCAAGTAGCCACCACCACACCCAACAGACTGCCTTGTGTGTGTGCGTGCATGCGCACACATGTGTGTTACTGGGGATTGAACCCAGGGCCTTCACACTGAGCTATATTCCCAGCTTTTCATTTTTTATTTTGAGACAGAGTCTTGCTAACTCTCTCTACTGGGCTTCAACTTTTCATTTTCCTGCCTCAGCCTCCCAGAGTGCTACCACACCCAAGTTTTTTGGGTTTTTGTGTTTGTTTATCTTTTTTGAGACAGGGTCTAGATACGCAGTTCAGGCCGGCCTTGAGCTCATTTTGTAGCCCAGGTTGGTGTCGTACTCACAAGGATCCTCCTGCCTCAGCCTCCCGAGTGCTGGGATTACAGGTGTGTGCCACCATGCCCAGCTTACACCCAAGTTTTTTTTTCTTTTTTTTTTTACACCCAAGTTTTTTTTTTATTCTAAAGAGAAAAGAACAAAAACAAATTTACAAATACAAAGACATAAACAAAACAATGAAAACGATACAGAATTTGAAACAAGTCACACCCAACTTTAGACTTTGCCTGAACCAGCTCTCAGAAGATGGCCATGTTGCTGGTCCCTGGGTTAAGCTGTGGACTTTAGTTGGTTGTCATCCTAGTTATTTGGGAGGCTGAATCAGGGTTGCTTGAGTCTGAAAGTCTGAGACCTGTTAGTGCTGGGAAAAAAATTTTTTAGATAACAGACTTGGCCATATTGGGCTACTGTCTCCATGTTTTCCTAATCCCAGTCTCAGAGTCTGGATGTCTTAGTTGCTTTTCTCTCGTTGCTGAGATATCGTGCCCAGCACCCAAGGTGAAAGGAGGAAAGGTTTGTTTGGGCTTACAGTCTATAGAGGTTCAGTCCATAGTCAGCTTGCTCCGAGGCAGCGTGGCTTGGCAGAGCAGCACTGGAGAGGCAAAACAGCTCATGGCAGGCAGAAGACCGAAAAAGTAAGCAAGAAAGGGAGAAGACAAGCCTCTTTTTGCCCCTTATGTTGTATCCTGATCCAGGTGATCAGGGCGGTGCCAGTCCACCCAGTGGACTGAAGCAGCAGCCACCCACCCTGCAGCCCAGCACCTTAATCTCAGCATTGCCCGAGGAATCAACCACACACGCTAGATTCAGCCACCTCGGAAAAAACCCAGGACCACAGAGGCTTTGGGACGTCTGGACGGAAGCTGTGACACTGGCTTTGCAGACAAGGTGCTGACGGCTGTAGAAGCAGCCAGAGGGCGGCAGAAGCCAGGCAGTCCGGCCGCCTCCCTCTCGGGCCGGCAGTCCACACTGGCGGACAGGACAGGACAGGACAGGACAGGACAGGACAGGACGCACAGTCTGTGCTGAAGGCCATCACAGGTTTGTGAAATACGGGAAAATACGGAAGCTGCTGGATTCTTGCAGCATTCTGGTTGTAAGCTCCAGCGTCTCTGAAAACAGCATCTCTCACAAAGTCATTGTGAGGAAAAACCGGATTAGGATCTAGCCCGGGGCCCTCCAGCGCCTCAACCCCTCCAGGGGCTGGGGTGGCCCCTTCGGCTCTGTTCCTTCGCGGTGCAATCACAGCGTTGTTTCCTGGCTTTAGAAGCCGCTTGAGCTACTTCTTACTTTGATGCCTGAGGAATTATCGGAAGCAAGTAAACTTTATCAAGCAGCTACTATGTGGCAACCGTGTGTGTGTGTGTGTGTGTGTGTGTGTGTGTGTGTGTGTGTTGGGGGGGGACTGGGCACTGCCCAGCACCTTCACAGAGCCCCATCCCCGCCCCACCCCCACCCTGCCTTTTTTTGAGACAGAGTCTTGCTAAAGTGCTAAACTAGGCTCGAAGGTGTGATGCTCCTGCCACAGCCTCCCAGAGTGCTGCGACAACAGGTGGGCGTCTCCACACCTGGCTCCCAAAGACCTTTTATTTTCACTCTAGCCATGGGTGCTGCCATCTGTCCCCATTTTACAGACGGAGAAACCAAGGCTTCGAGGAGCAGTAAGTATTATCCAAAGCTGTAGAGGTAATTAGCAGAAGGCTGGGCTGGGCCTGGCCAGCCTGGCCCTGGGGGCGCCGCACTCCAGCCCCTGGAGGGGTCCTGAGGCGGCTCTCAGAGCGCAGCGGTGGCGAGAGACTTGGGACCGGGCCGTGGAAGCGCGCACCCCGCGGCCGCACAGCTCCGCTTCCACCATCGCTGCAGGTGCACACCCTCCCTGAGTCACGGCGGCCTTCAGCGCCAGACAGCGCTTTGCCCGCGGCCATCCGCCTTCCCAGGCCTCGTCCAGGGTTCTCCAGTTTCTCTCCACTCCTCGATCTGCTTCCTACTTTGTGGCCTCCTCACCGTCCACCCATCTCAAAATATTAGAGTTCTTGCCGGGCATAGCGGTGCACGCCTGTAACCTCAGCCCTCAGGAGGCTGAGGCAGGAGCACTGCCGCGAGTTCAAGCCCAGCCTGAAACACACACTGAGACCCTGTCTCAAAAGAAATAGCATTTGGAGAGCAGAGACTTACTAAATCTATCAGAAAAGATGTGCAAGCCAGGAGCAGTGGTGCACACCTGTAAACTTAGAGTTCTAGGGGCCGAGGCGGGACTCAGATACCACCTTGGGCAACATATTGAGGACCTACTTCAAAAAACGAAAGGAGACCGGGCCTGGTGGCGCACGCTGTACTCCCAGCAATCCGGAGGCTGAGGCAGAAAGACTGTTGCGAGATCGAGGCCAGCCTGGGCTACAAAGTGAGTCCAAGGCCAGCATGAACTGCGTAGGGAGACCCTGTCTCAAAAAGACAAAAACAAAACAAAACAAGAAAAAGAAAAAAATAACCCTTTGTAGGCCCAGCTACGAGGGTGGCTGAGGCAGGAGGATCACTTGAGACAGGAGTACGAGGCCACGCTGAGCAAGAAGGTGAGACACTCCCCCACCCCCGGAAGGAAAAGGGAAAGAGGAAGGGGAAAGGGGAGGTAGGTGCATAAGGGGGGCGTGCCTGTAATCCCCGCTGGGATCCGCTGTGGGACCCGCTCTGAAGACGGAAAACAAAGGAGGCGCAGGCGGCGCTGCCCGTCGCCCCGCCCAGGGTTCCGGGGGAGGCCCGAGGTCGCTCAGGCCTGCAGGGACTCCGCCCGCGCGGGGCCCGCAGTCGGCCCGCGCCCAGGGCCGCCGGGGCAGAGCTGCGCTTGGGTTGGGGCGCCGCCCCGCGCCCGCCCGGCACCCGCACCCGCACCGCCAGAGCGGGACGCCGAGGCCCGGCCGCGGGAGCGCTTCGCTTCACAGCCTGGTCCTAGCAGACCCGGGACTGCCGACCAGTTACGCACTTCTCTCTTTCCGTCTTTGATTTAATTTTATTTATTTATTTATTTCGGTTTTTTTGAGACGGGGGCTCCCTATGTAGCCCGGACTGACCTTGAACTCATGGCTATCCTGCCTCGGCCTCCCCAGGGCTGGGATTACAGGCATGTGCCACCACGCCCGGCTCAGATCTTTACAAACTACGTTTATGTTTTTTTTTTCTTTTTGTGGTACTGGGGATTGAACTCAGGGCCTTGTGCGTGCTGGGCAAGTACTCTACCACTGAGCTACAGCCCCAGCCCTTCCATCTTTTAAAATGGACTTTCTCATGCGACTCAGCTACTTTTTTGCTTTGTTTTGTTTTGTTTTGTTTTTTGAAATGGGGTTTTATGTGGCCCAGGCTGGTATTGATATTCTAGGCCCAAATGATCCTCCGGTCTCAGCCTCCTAAGTATCTGGGAGTATAGTTCTATGTCACCACCTGGCCTAGTTTTTGTTTCCTTTTGTCGTTTTGAGATGGGATCAGCCGGGCATGGTGGTGCACACCTGTAATCCCAGCACTGGGGGGTGTCGGGGGAAGCTGAGGCAGGAGGAGTCCTAGGCCAGCCTGGGCTACAAAGTGAGCTCAAGCCTAGCCTGAGCTGCCTAGCAGTCTCAAAAAGACCAAAAAAATAAAAAATAAAAAAAAATTAAAATGAGACGGGGGATCACTGTGTAATCCAGGCTGGCCTTCAACTCACAGCAATCCTCCTGCCTCAGCCTCACAAGTGCTGGGACCGCAGGTGTGTACCACCACACCTAGCCCTGGTCTAGTTTTTTAAATGTTTATCCACGCATGTTTCCAGTATCTAATGATTAAACTCACTATGGAGTTTGCATATGTATGTGACACATCAGTTCCTTTTATGTCCCCTTTTACTCCCTTCTCTCCCCTCCGTCCATTTGCAAAAAAAAAAAAAAAAGTTTTTTTAATGTAAAAAAGCAACATTGCAGGGCATGGTAGCACACACGCCTGTAATCCCAGCACTCGCAAGGCTGAGGCAGAAGGATCAGTACGAGTTTGAGGCCATCCTGGGCTATAAAGTGAGCTCAAGGCCAGCCTGTACCGCATAGCAAGACCCTGTCTTAAAAAGACAAAAAAATTAAGAAATAAATAAATAAAAAAGCAACATTGGGTCGGGGTATCGCTCAGTGGTACAGTGCCTGCCTGGCAAGTGCAAGGTGCTGAGTTCGATCCCTGGCACCAAAAAAATAAAAAAGATAAAAAACAGTGTGGGCTGGGCTTGCTTGTAATCCCTTCACTTGAGAGGCTGAGGCAGGAGGATTACCACAAGTTTGTGGCCAGCATGGGCTATATAGTCAGACCTTGCCTCTAAATAAATACATAAAATAAAAATAAATTAAAAAGCAGCATTTTACCAAGTAATGGATATGTGGACTCCATTACCCTACCCTTTCCATTGTGCTGTTTGGATATGTTGACAGTAAGTAGTTTTAACAGAAGCAATTTTTTATTTCTTTTTTTTTTTTTTTTTGGGTTTATTGATCAGGTACCGGGAACCGAACTCACGACCTTGCGTTTGCCAGGCTGGCGCTATTGCCGTTGAGCTAAATCCCCAGCCCCAATTTTGTATTTCTT
>NW_004955447.1:14218259-14225437 GCF_000276665.1 Chinchilla lanigera
CCCAGGCTGGCCTTGAACTCACCACAATCCTCCTGCCTCAGCCTCCCAAGTACTGGGATTATAGGTGTGCACCACCACGCCCGGCAATTTTTTTTCCTTGAAGAAGCAATGTTTTAAAACTTTTGTAACACACACACACACACACACACACACACACACACACACACAAACCCAGACAAACAAAGCCTGCTGTAGCGCAGACTGGGATTCAAGGCCTTCGAGGGGAGCGCAGGCCGCTTGCCGCCCCAGGCTTGCCTACCTCCTTGGCGCCCTTCCTTCCCGCCCGGCCAGGCTCCCCCTGCTGGGAACTGGAGGGTGGTGGCTGTCGTGCGCGGTGTCACCTGCTGGCCGCTGTGGTGCCGGCCCAAAGCAGGTCACAGGACCTCTGTGACTGCTCTGTCCGCGGGAGGCCACACCTGTCACAAGGGAGCGTGGGACCCGAGCAAGCCGACTGCGGGGGGCCCTGCAGCCCCGCACCCCCTGATCAGTGACGGCCACTTGTTTCATTTTCGTTTCACGCTTTCCTTGAAACTGAGTGGTCAGTGTCACCCGGCTGTCTGCACAAGCCACCGGGAGTGACCAATGGTTGTCTAGTCATGACTGACGTTTCCTGTCAAATTCAAGAGGGTGCGAGATTTAAATGTTTTAAATTAATTTTAAATTTTCCTCACAATATAGAAATCGAAGAGAACCATGATATAGGAGAAAGAATGTAACTCCCTACCTGTCAGTTACGCTGAGTTTGTGGTCCCTGAAGTCGAAGAATGATTTATTTTATTTATTTATTTATTTTTGTCTTTTTGAGATAGGGTCTCACTGTGCAGTCCAGGCTGGTTTGAACTCACTTTGTAGCCCAGGCTGGTCTCGAACTCACAATGATCCTCCTGCCTCAGCCTCCCAGGTGCTGGGATTACAGGTGTGCACCACCACACCCAGCCAAAGAATGATTTCTAAGGAGATTAAGGGTAGAAAAATTCGTTGAAGACTAGCAATGGGGCTGGGGATGTAGCTCAGCGGCATGAGCACTTGCCTGGCAAGCCTGAGGTTATCAGTTTGATTCCAGGTTCCAAAAAAAAAGGACTAGGAATGGGGAATAGCAATAGCTCCTGAGAGACAAGAGGTTTCCCGAATGCACTGCCAGCGAGCCTGCTTCTCTGAAGCAGTTTCATAGAGCAAAGTCACGAGGGGCACAACATGGGTCAAAACTATAATCAACCAGTAAGATTACAAGCACAGCTGGTATCGGTCCACTAGTACTAAGACATCATTAACCTTATTTGATAACCTCTAGTTTTAGTCTTGTTTTCAGCCTTAGTGTCAGTAGTTTTAGTCTTAATAGTCTTAGTGGGTGGGAGAGGATGGACCACCCCTAGTGAGATAACAGTTTATTTATAGGGGAAATGTTAAAAGGGTGATACCAACAATCTTTTTGTTTGTTTGTTTGTTTTGAGTCAGAGTCTCGCTGTGCAGTTCAGGCTGGCCTTGAGCTCACTTTGTAGCCCAGGCTGGTCTGGAACTCTCAACGATCCTCCTGCCTCAGCCTCCTGAGTGCTGGTGATACAGGAAAATAAAAACTCCCAACCTGAATGATATCTGGGATGAGTTCGTGTTCTCTAAAATCAGAGAATGAATTTTAGGAACAGCAGAGGTTAAGAGCAGAATATATTTACTGGGGGAAAGAAAGCTTCTGTCCCAGAGAGGGACAGAAGGGGGCCCGAGGGGGTTACCCCAAGACTCTTTCTTTTCTGGGGACTTTTATAGAGCAAAATCATGAGGTGAGGCGGGTCCAAAATAGGGGAAAAAGGACAAAACTATGGTCAGCCAATAAGAATTGTTCAGGTAAAACTGAATTGTTCAGGTAAATTGGGATCAAATGGGGAAGCGAGTCAACTAGCAAGCGGGCATGGATACAGAACAGGGGCTTTTCCTGTAAGGGGTTGGGTCAGGGACTCTCCAAGGTGATGGCTACCTATTTAGAATATCAGTCCCTGATGCCCATCCCTAGGGAGGTAGGAGGGTGCATTTGTTTAGTCTTTGGTCTGTAGATCTGGCCCCAAGCAAGTACCACCTCTCCATTTGTAAGGTATCTTGTCTTCCCTATTGGTTCCCTGGAGGGCCTGGCCCTGTCTGACTGCCTAGAATATTTCTATCTAACTCAGCTGCCTGTAACACTGGGATTACAGGCGTGCACCACCACGCCCGGCTGGTACCAACAATCTTAAACTGCCGTGTGCCCTGTAGGGAAGATGTAAATCTGGCCGCTGTAACTTTAACCTTCTGTAGGTGCGCCTCCAGCCGGGGTTTGGTGTGCTCTCTGTACTGCCTCCCTCCGAGGCTGGGCCCTGGGACTGCCTATACAGTGTCTGTACCTCATGTAGCTGTCTATAGTAATCGCTTTCTGTTGGTTTGTTTTTTTTTTTTTTTTGTCTTTTTGAGACAGAGTCTCGCTACTTGAGCTGACTCTGTAGCACAGGCTGGTCTCAAACTCGTAATGATCCTCCTGCCTCAGGTTCCCGAGTGCTGGGATTGCAGGCGTGCACCACCACAGCTGGCTCACTTTCTGTTTACTGAAACAGTTATGTGAAAGATGGTCAAGGATGGCATGATCGTTTTTGCTTTTAGCTTGCTATCAGTGGGTTTTAGAGGTTGGTATTGCAAGGTTTGTTTTTTTTTTTTTTTTTTTGACAGGGCCTTGTGCTATGCAGTTCAGGTTGGCCTGGAGCTCACTTTGTAGCCCAGGCTGGTCTCAAACTTGCAACGGTCCTCCTGCCTCAGCCTCCTGAGTGCTGGAATTACAAGGGTGCGCCACCATGCCCAGCAACGGTATTGCACGTTAAAAGGATTAGTTTGACCTCTGTTTGCTTTTTCCTTTATTTGAGACATGGTCTCAAGTGTAGCCCAGGCTGGCCTTGAACTTGAAACCCTTCAGCCTTGGCTGGGATTGCAGGTGTGTGGGATGAAAGCCTGGGTCTTGCGCATGCTAGGCAAGCACTTCATCTCTGAGCTACATCCCCACCTCCCCAGCCCCTACTCCTGCATTTTAAATTTTATTCGACAGTCAGGGGAGCCCTAAATTGCCCAGTCTGGTCTAGGACTTTCGATCCTCCTGCTTCAGTCTCCCTAGTAGCTGGGATTACAGATGGGCATCGTTGCTCTCACTAGGAATGCATATGGCAGAAGCATTTTGATCACTAGCTAGATTTCTGTTTTGTTTTTTGAGACAGGGTCTTGCTATGTGGCCCAGGGTGGCTCAAACTAGCAGTCCTTCAGCCTCAGACCCTAAAGGATCAGCTGTGCCACTAAGCGTGGCCTAAACGTTCTTGCATATCTATCTGTGTTGGGTGGAGGGGGAAGCTGAGTGGATAGCGTAGGGACAGGAGGCACAAGAGCTAGGGAAAAGACAGGAGGAAGGCCTCCCTGAGTTTTATGAAAAATTGTAAGTCAGCTTTGACCTCTGCAGCCAGGCTCCAGCAATGAGAAGGGGAAAGGCTGCTAGGCTCCAAAGCATTAGAAAGACAAAGGCAGGCCAGGTGGTGGCGTACACCTGTAATCCCAGCACTGGGGAGGCTGAGGCAGAAGGATTGTTGAGAGTTTGAGACCAGCCTGGGCTACAAAGTGAGCTCAAGGCCAGCCTGAACTGCATAGCGAGACCCTGTTTAAAAGAGACAAAACACAAGAAGAAGAAAGAGAAAAAAAAAGAAAGAAATTGTCTTGTTTCATTCTTTCACCTCCACTGGATTTAAGATGTTACAGTGTGGCAGTGTGGTGTTGTTTCTAACACTCCCTGACAGTACAGCAACTTTCTGCATATGTGGGAGTGTGAACGTGTGTGCTTTCTTTGGGGGGGGGGTACCAGGAATCGAATTCAGAACCTTGCTCTTGCCAGGCAGGTGCTTGTGCCGCTGAGCTATATCCCCAGCCCATATCTTTAAAAATGAAAATTGCGGGCTGGGAATATAACTCAGCGGCACAAGCACCTGCCTGGCAAGTGCAAGGTCCTGAGTTTGATCCCCAGTACTGCAAAAAAGTTAAAATAAATAAGTAAATATGACAATGAAAATTGCAACCAGGCATGGTGGCGCACACCTACAATCCCAGCACTTGGGAGGCTGAGGCAGGAGGATCGATGCAAGTTTGAGGCCAGCCTGGGCCACAAAGTGAGCTCAAGACCAGCTTGAACTGCATAGTGAGACCCTGTCTCAACAATAATGAAAAAGGACCAAGCAAAACAAAACTGCAATTTGGGACACACTCCCTGTGGCTTACTTTAGTTCTTATCCCAGAGCCCAAGCCTCGGCAATGCCCTTTCAACCTGAAAAAGGGCCGAGCTGCCTTCTTTTACGTGTAAATGGTCCTTTGCACCTGAGAACAGACCGCCTTTTGCACCTGTAAATCATGATTCCCCGTATGAATGGAACTGATAAGTAGCATTATCTCACTGGGGAGGGCCACCCTCTCCCACCCACTCGATGAAACCCAGGCTCTGCACGAACAAATGCCTCAGATTTCCACCCCCTCAAAGCGTAAGACTCCCAAATCCCAGTTGCACTGTCCACTTTCTCTGACCTTCTGCCCTTCCCTCTTGAGTTGGACCCAAATCTCTGCCTGATCGACCTCTCACATAGAATAGGTAAAACTCTTTTTTTGTGTGTTTTTTAAATTTTATTGGTGCATTTTTTTTTGTTTTGTTTTGTTTTTTGTTTTTCTCCGGTACCAGGAACCGAACTCATGACCTTGTGCTTGCCAGGCAGGCGCTTTGCCGCTGAGCTAAATCCCCAGCCCCTATTGGTGCATTTTAGATACCCTTAGTGATCACGTTCAAAATAGGGAATTTGTACCCATAGGTGATATGTTTGCTTCTTCTTTTCCCACCCCCACCCCTCCCTTCAACCCATCTTCTCCTTATTTACAAAGCTGTATTTCCACTTTTCCTTCTTTTCTCATTTTTTTCTTTTCCCTTCCTTCTTTTCGCCTTCTCCCCTGCCTAGTTCCCCTTCCCGTTTGAACATGTTCTTCCTATTTTGCAATATCTATTGTACATTTTGGGGTTTTTTGGATTTTTGTTTATTTGTTTGAGACCAGGTTTCATTATATACTGCAGGCTGGCCTTGAACTCACTATGTGGCCCAGGCTGACCTTGAACTCATGTTGAATCTCCTGCCTCAGCCTCCTGTGTGCTGGGATTACAAGTGTGTGCCACCACACCCTGCCCTATACAATTATGATTGTTATCTCTTTCTCTTTGTATTATTCCTTCTACAAGGATGTAGTGACCTTCTTTGTCTCGCTTAATCATTCCTGGTTTGAAATCCACTTTGTCTGCAAATTGTATAGGTGCCCCTGCTTTTTTCTGGGTTCCTAGCACATGGAGTATTGTTTTTTATCTCTTGTCTGTCAGTCTATGCAGTTTTTTGATTTTTTTTTTGTTTGTTTTTCTTCCGGTATCAGGAGTCAAACTCACGACCTTGTACTTGCCAGGCAGGCGCTTTGCCGCTGAGCTAAATCCCCAGCCCTATGCAGTTCTTTTTGAATTAAGTGTGTTTCTTGTATGCAGAATGGAGCTTTTTTCTTGATCTCTTCTGCCAGTCTGTTTCTTTTGATTGATGAATTAGGACCATTTACATTGATGATTATAACTGATGTGTATTGACTTATCCTTGTCATGTTATTTTCCTGTTGTTGATTCTCTCTTTTTCTCCTTCTGTTGAATTGCTTGCCTTGTCTTGTGGATTTATTCTGTTCAGGTTTGTGGAGTTATAGTTCTTTCTTTTTTTTTTTTTTTGTCCTTCTGAGACAAGGTCTTGCTATGCAGTTCAGGCTGGCCTTGAGCTCACTTTGTAGCCCAGGCTGGTCTCGAACTCGCAATGATCCTCCTGCCTCAGCCTCCCAAGTGCTGGGATTACAGGCGTGCACCACCACACCAAGCTCCAAGAATGCTGGAAATCTTTTTTGTTTTTTTGTTTTTTTCCGGTACCAGGAATTGAACTCACAACCTCACGCTTGCCAGGTAGGCACTGTGGCGCTGAGCTAAATCCCCAGCCCCTGGAGTTATAATTCTTATTACCTCTTTCTAGAATGTCCTTCAGAACATTTTGGAGTGCTGATTTGGTGGTCATGAATTTCTTCAGGTGTTCTTTGTCATGGGAGTATCTTAGTTTTCCATTAATTCTTTGATTTTTTTTTTTTTTTTCCTTTTTGGTCTCTTTGAGACAGGGTCTCTTTATGCAGTTGAGGCTGGCGTTGAGCTCATTTTGTAGCCCAGGCAACAATTCTCCTGAGTAAGCCTCCTGAGTGCTTGGCTTACAGGCATGTGCCACCACACCTGGTTTCTCCATTAATTCTAAAAGATAGTTTTACAGGGTACAATCTGAGCTAGAGGTTGTTTTCTTTTAGAACTTGAAGGACTTAACTCCAAGCTCTTCTTGGCTTGAGGGTTTGTGTTGAGAAGTCTGCTGGGTTTTCCTTTATAGCTGATGGGTTTTCCTTTATAGTTGATTTGTGTCTTTTTTTCTACCAGGTTTGAATATGCTGTTCTTCTATGGAATTTCTGGGTTCTAGGTTCTTTTTTTTTTTTTTTTTGTCTTTTTGTAGCAGGGTCTCATTATGCAGTTCAGGCTGGCCTTGAGCTCACTTTATAGCCCAGGCTGGTCTCAAACTTGCAATGATCCTCCTGCCTCAGCCTCCTGAGTGCTGGGATTACAGGCATGTGCCACCATGCCCAGCATGGTCTTGAACTCACACTGATCCTCTTGCTTCATCCTCCCGAGTGCTGGGATTATAGGTATGTGCCACCATGCCTGGTGACTTCTGGGTTCTTGACTATTAGGTGCTTTGATGTAGACTTCTTTTGGTCATGGCTAATTGGAATTCTATATGCCTCACTTTTCTGTATGTCCAATTCTTTTACCCTGCTTGGAAAGTTTTCTTGCCATTACTTCTGTGAACAGGTTTTTTTGTGTTTTTTTGTGGTATCTCCTGCTTTTTTCATTGACTGATTAATCTTATACTGTTCTTTGCATCCTCTAACAGCTGGTGGATTGATTTTTCATGGTCCTTTGCTAGTGTGTGTGGCTGGTCTCAAACTTGCCTCATCTATCCAAGTGCTGGGATTACAGCTGCACACCACCATGCTCTGCTTGTCCCTTGTTTTTTTTTTTTTGTTTTTTTTTTTTTGTTTT
>NW_004955447.1:14225537-14233602 GCF_000276665.1 Chinchilla lanigera
TTTTTTTGTTTTTTTTTTTGTCTTTTTGAGTCAGGGTCTCACTATGCAGTTCAGGCTGACCTTGAGCTCACTTTGTAGCCCAGGCTGGTCTCAAACTCTCAACAATCCTCCTGCCTCAGCTTCCCAAGTGCTGGGATTACAGATGTGCAGCACCACACCTGGCTGTCCCTTGTTATTTTTAAGAAATCATTCTTTGCTTGGCATGGTGGTACATGCCTGTAATCACAGCACTTGGGAGGCTGAGGCAGGAGGATCATTGTGAATTGGAGACCAGCCTGGGCTATAAAGGGAGCTCAAGACCAGCCCAAACTGCATAGTGAGACCCTGTCTCAAAAAAATTTTTTTTCTTTTCATGCTTGCTAACCACAATCCTGTCTTCTGTATCTGAAATTCTGTCCTTACATTGGATCATTCTACTGTGTGTACTTTCAATGGAATTTTCACTGTCCTGATATCTGTTTGAATCTGTTTCATGGATTCCATTTCTTTCCTATGTTGGGAGTTCATGGTTTCCACCATTTTCCTAAGCTTCTCTATTTTTTTTATCTGTGTCTGCTGTAGAGTCTCTAGCCGGGTCTTTCATTATGGTCACCATCTCTTTAGTTGTCTCAGGAATTATTCCTGATTTGATTTTTTCTAGAGGCTCACTCATCTGCTTTGTTACCACTTCAGAGAGTCCAGGCTTTTGAACTGTCCCCAACCTGGGTTTTTCTTTAGTGAGCTGGAAGGCTAGGGTTTCATCTTCCTTAAGTGTTTTCTTGTTTCCCTGAATTTTGTTTGTGTGTTTTTAGTTTAATTTCTGGGTTCATGGTTATGAGTTGCTTATTGTGAGTAGCTTGATTGCTAGCATTGAGAGCCCTGAGGAAATAACTATTTCTCAGAGATGTCTTCCAGGTGTAGCAGGCTTTTGGGTTTTGAGTCTGTTACAAGATCCTACCCCTTCAATTTATTGGGGATACGAAGTTGCTGCCTACTTGGTCCAGCACATGGTTCTTTGGCACTGGCCCATAGTATTTTTTATGACTCTTAGGAAATCTGAGCCCTGACATACCAGGAAAAACAACTGACTAGAACAATTATGTCTCTTTGGTTGAAGTAGTGCAATCAGCAATAACAATAGCATCAAATACAGCCTAGAAAATGATAAAGTGTGGTAAATATTGATTTACCACCTTTAACCATATAAACTAGATTTGTGATTATATGAAAAAAATCTAAAAGAACCCAGACAATTGTATACAGTAAATGTCTCCTCAATATGGTGATTTTTACCCTTGGGAGATAAGTTAAAAGAGGCTAGGGGAAAATAGAAAAATAGAAGAAGAGGAGGAGTTTAGGAGCAAGGCTGAAGAACAACCTGGGTAACTCACCCAACTCTGGGTAACTCACCCAAAGGGAAAAAAAAAAAAGAACCACAACAAAGCAAAATGGAAAACAAAATAGAAAAGAACAAATAATCAAGAAAAAAGGAAAAAAAAGACAAAAACACAAATAAGAAGAGAAAGATAACAGAAAATAAGAAATACAAGTCCAAGGAGTGTCCCAGCTGTCACTGGTAGACAGAATGTGCAGAAAGAGTCTAGATCCATTTGCTTAATCTCAGCAAGCCATTGGTAAATTTAAACCAGGGTAGTGGATAATCCCAGTAAGTGTACAATTTTAGTTCCCTTGAAGTTTAGGCTGATTTCTGGCTATAAGGCTGGAACCCCATTTGTTCAGCCAACAACACTCTGTGTGCCTCCTTTTTTTTTTTTCCCAGTACTGGGAATCGATCTCATGACCTTGCGCTTGCCGGGCAGGCACTGTGCCTCTGAGCTAAATCCCCAGCCCCCTGTGTGCCTCTTGCCAGCTTGAACTTGGCTCCTTTTTGTCTTTTTTTTTTTTTTTTTTTTGGGACAAGGGTTTCTTTTTGAGACAGGGTTTCACTATGCAGTTCAGGCTGGCCTTGAGCTCACTTTGTAGCCCAGGCTGGCCTCAAACTCACAACGATCCTCCTGTCTCAGCCTCCTGAGTGCTGGGATTACAGGCGTGCGCCACCATGCCCATTGGTTGAATATAGCTCCTTGACCTCCTGCCAATTTGAACTTGGCAGCCTCACCCGATACTGGGAGCCACTCGATGCAGACAGCCTACAACTTCTCTGAGTTCTGAGCTCCGTTGCTCCTTTCCAAGATGGCTACCAGCTAGTGCCCTCTCCTGGGGGACATCTGAACCTGAATAACACTGGTCACTGTAGTCTCCTATGTCCACTGCGCCACTGCACTGGTGCATTTCTCTGCAGAGTCCTCTGAGGTCACCAGTAGTCACTGCACATCTGCAGATTCAGGTTGCCTCTTCCACATGGTGAGTCAGGGCTCAGGGAGAAAGTGCCGCTTGCCACTTGCTTCTTCTGTGTTAACTTTTTTTGTTTTGTTTTGTTTTTTTTCTGGTACCAGGAATTGAACTCACAACCTTGCGCTTGCCAGGCAGGCGCTGTGCCGCTGAGCTAAATCCCCGGCCCCTGCTTCTTCTGTGTTAAGCTCCCTCTCTTCACTCTCCCTGTGGACTTCAGTTCTCACCCCAGATCCTTGCTAGGTCCCAGGGACCCACTTTCTTCCTTCCTCTGTGCTGAGCCCAGGCTGGATAGGGTTAAGGTGCTGAACAAGGGCCCCTGGCTGTGTGGAGAAAGAGCACACGCAAAGTTCTCTGAAGTCAAGATAACCATAGCGGAGGCAGCCAAGGATGTGGGCTGCTGACCTCCCTAATCCAGAGTAGTAAAGCTGCCAACCTGAGCGATAAGACAGTTCTCCTAGTTGGCAAAATTTACTACTCGGAGAAGTCTTTGAACTGACTCCCCACGACCTGCTCGGTTCCCGTGCGTGCCTCAGTATCCCCACCCTTTGTGTGAAAACCAAATAGACATGGGCTGCCCGGGAAGTTCTTTGTCTCAACCCCCAGGGAATCACAAATTCCAGTAGAGGGTTTTGACCTTCCTGGAGCCCTGAAAGTCACACAACTTGTCTCTTTTATTTAGGCTGTTGGCCGTCCACTTGTTTAGGAGATTGTTGCTAGGCCAAGACCCCAGTCCTCCTCGTCCTCACATTGCTATCATCAGCTCTCTGGACACCAAATCTCAGATGGGTTTTTTTCTGCTGGTGAGCACTTCTCTGACTTCCCAGACGTCATTTTTTTGGTGTTTTGAGGTAAGCTCTCCCTTGGTAGAGCAGGCTGGCCTTGAATCCACTATGTAGCCCAGGCTCACCTGGAACTCATGGGCATCCTCCTGCTTTAGCTCCTCAAGTGCTAGGATTACAGATGTGTGCCGGCACCTAGCTATAACTTGTTAACCACTTTTATGAGGAAGTACTTACAAGTACTTCTATATTTCTTCTTCTTTTTTTTTTTTTGTGGTACTGGGGATCGAACTTGCGCTTGCCAGGCAGGCGCTTATGCCACTGAGCTATATCCCCAGCCCCAAGTACTTCTATTTTATTTTAAGTTGAGATTAGGTCTTGCTATGTTGCTTAGACTGGCTTCAAAATCCTGGGCTTTATGTGATCCTCTTCCCTCAGCTTCCTCAGTGGCTGGGATGACGGGTGCAGGTCACCATGCCTGGCTTTTCTCAAATAGGGTGTTGATATATGTATTTCTTGATGTACTGTTTTTTTGAGCCAGGGTCTTGCCATGTATTTCAGGCTGCACTAGAACTCACGGCAGTACTCTGGCCTTAGCTGCCAAGTGCGGGGATCATAGCTGTGCACGCCACACCCGGGTCAAACACATTTTAAATGTTGTTTCTAGGAAACAACTTTTGTCGTGCAGGGATAGAACCCAGGACCTTCACACTGAGTTTCAACCCCAACCCTTTTTTATATTTTTATTTTGAAAGAGGGTCTCAAGTGGGTGAGTTGCACAGGCTGGACTTGAATTTGAGATCCTCCTGCCCCAGCCAACCAGAGTGCTGGGATTAGAGGACAGCACCACCACATGTAGCTATCGTTTGTCAATTTTAAACAGTGGTCAGTCTGAACTGGGAAAGACATGGAGAAATTCACAGTACACCACTACAGCCCTTCGGTGTGCCGGACCTGAGACTACGGGAGGCTGTGGGGCCCGGAAGTGCTTGGCAGCCTGAGTCCGCCCTGCAACGAAGGGGCCAGCAGGGGAGCCTGGTGCTCGCGGGTCTGAAAAGGAGCTGCAGGGGCTCTGGGTGCATCCTGTGACCGCTGTGATGAAGAGGAATGAAGACACCATCAGACGGTCAGAGCACACGGATGCCTCCCGGTGCGTTAGGTATGCAAGTACTTCTCCACATCAGGGCGTCTTCAACAGTGAGGTTCCCTCAGATTAATCAGACTGATACTGGGATGAGTCCATTGTTCCCTGGGCCCTGTGGATCCTGTCTGGGTATTAAGGCTGCTGAGTTCATCCCCACAGCAAGTGGTTCTTTCCTTACATCACCCACTTTTTTTTTTTTGTCTTTTTGAGACAGGGTCCCACTATGCAGTTTAGGCTGGCCTTGAACTTACTTTGTAGCCCAGGCTGGCCTCGAACTCCCAAGGATCCTCCTGCCTCAGCCTCCCCAGTGCTGGGATTACAGGTGTGTGCCACTATGCCTGGCTTTTTTTTTCTTTTTAAGACAGTTTCACCTCCTCCCGGGCACCTCCTCCCCGGGCACCTCCTCCCCGGCACCTCCTCCCCAGGCACCTCCTCCCCGGCACCTCCTCCCCAGGCACCTCCTCCCCGGCACCTCCTCCCTGTGCACCTCCTCCCAGGCACCTCCTCCCGGCCACCTCCTCCCGGGCACCTCCTCCTTATGCACCTCCTCCCCTTGCACCTCCCTGTGCACCTCCTCCCGGCCACCTCCTCCCGGCCACCTCCTCCCGGGCACCTCCTCCCTGTGCACCTCCTCCTGTTGCACCTCCTCCTGGGCACCTCCTCCTGGGCACCTCCTCCCCGGGCACCTCCTCCTCGTGCACCTCCTCCCCGGCACCTCCTCCCGGCCACCTCCTCCCTGTGCACCTCCTCCCGGTGCACCTCCTCCCGGCCACCTCCTCCTGGGCACCTCCTCCCCCCCGGGCACCTCCTCCCAGGCACCTCCTCCCCTTGCACCTCCTCCCGGGCACCTCCTCCTGGGCACCTCCTCCTGGGCACCTCCTCCCCGGGCACCTCCTCCTCGTGCACCTCCTCCCGGGCACCTCCTCCTGGCCACCTCCTCCCTGTGCACCTCCTCCCGGTGCACCTCCTCCCGGGCACCTCCTCCCTGTGCACCTCCTCCCGGGCACCTCCTCCCGGGCACCTCCTCCCTGTGCACCTCCTCCCGGGCACCTCCTCCTGGCGCACCTGCCCGGCTCTTGGAGTGCACGGAAACAGCCAGTGAGCAGTGACCGCGAGGTGTCCGCCGAGCTCGCCCTGCAGAGCTTCCTTTCTGGGGAGGCTGCTGGCCGCTTTGGGATGCTTTGAGCTGGCCAAGGCCTGCTCATAAAGGACAGGCCCATGGTGGCTCCTTGGGTCACTTGCTCTGCCACAAGAGGTGCCACCTCAGGAGGACGCTTGAGGCTGCAGAGAGGGCCCCATGGGGAGGAACAAGGCCAGGGGTGGCCGTCTGAGTGGGCGAGTTCTCCGTGGCCTGCGGCCCAGTGGCACCTGAAAGTTTGACCTCAGTGGGGCTCCGTCTTCCTGAGAGCCCCTGAGAGCACTGCGACAAGCCGCTTCCAAATTCCTGACCCAGGGAGCCCACACAGCCCGCGGACACTGGCTGTTGCGTTAAACCACTGACTCTAGTGTATTTCCCATGCAGAGATAGAGACCAAGCACCGCAGGTCTGTCTTTATCCGAACGCCAAGGATAGAGAAAGCACTCGCCCAGCTGTGGAGAGCAGAGTCCTGTGCTGTACTTGAATTTTTTTTTTTTTTTTTTTTTTTTTTTTTTTTTCTCTGGTACTGGGAACCGAACTCATGACCTTGCGCTTGCCAGGCAGGCGCTTTTGCGGCTGAGCTAAATCCCCAGCCCTGTACTTGAATTATAGACCTGTGATTACAGACTCAAGCCAAAAGAGCCAAATCACGTAGCAGTGTGGAGAGTGGCCTGGCATGGTGGTGCAGCCTGTAATCCCAGCACTCGGGAGGCTGAGGCAGAAGGATCACCAAGAGTTCAAGGGCAGGCTGGGCTACATAATGAGACCCTGTCTCAAACAAAACAAAACAGCGCAGAGAGTAAACAAGAAATCCCAGCCCCTCTTCCTGTTCAGCCCAGCCTCTGCTGCCCAAGTCACAGCTGCCAGCAGTTTCGCTCATCATCTTTCAGTGCATTTTCAGTCCATTTTTTTGTAGCATAGATGTCTGATTGTTTCTTCCCTTTTATTTCTTGATCACCTTGTTTAGATCTCTAGCATTGATTTCATTCCATTTTATCATTCTTTTATAGAAAAACAATCTTTTTAAAATTAAATTAAATTAATTTAACTTTTTTTGAGATAGGGTCTTGCTATGCAGTTCACATTGCCCTTGAATTACAGACCCACTTTGTAGCCCAGGCTGGCCTCAAACTCACAGCAGTTCCCCTGCCTCAGCCTCCTGAGTGCTGGGATTACGAGCATGTACCACCATGCCCTGCCATTTTATTTTATTTTATTTTATTTTTTTTTTGCCATTTTATTTTAATAGAGCAGTCTTTTTTCTTTTCCTTTATGGTACTGAGGATTGAATTCTGGGCCTTTGCACTTAGCAATTTATTTTATTTTATTATTTTATATTTCAGACAGACTATTACCAAGTCACTAAATTGCCCAGACTGGGCTCAATTTGTAATCCTCCTGATGGAATTTTAGGCATGTGTGCCATGCGTGGGTGAGATTCATGTTTTGTCCAATAAAGCTATATACAGCTATCATTTTACTGATTTATTTTTTGAGACAGGATGTATGGCTTGTGTCTAGCTGTTCCCCAAAGCCTCATGCACTCATAGGTGGGGCTTGTCAGAGATGGCTTCGCCTAGGGTGTATGATGCTGGGATAAAGGGTGTGCAATAACTACATGGGTTTAGCATAGCTCTGGGTGTGGATAATGGAAGCCCACTCTGAGTGTGGGTGGCACCAACCAATAGGTTTATAGCCTGGATAGATCAAAAGGAAAAGAGAGGCTCGCTGCTGCTGCTGCTGCTGCTCCCTGCTGCTTGCTGCCTCCTGCCTGCCTCCTGCCAGCCCTGGACTTTCTCCTCTGCCATGCCACCTGCCTTGGAGCCAGCCCATTATGGACTGAAATCGCTACAAACTGTGAGCTAAATAAACCTCTCCTGCTTTACCTTGTGGTTGTCCCAGCAGTAAGAAAAGTAACTAAGACACAGGATGTCAGGACACTGTGTGTACCAGCTCATGGCTCTGAAACCTCAAGGATGACGTTAGGAACAAAGGAGGTTAGGAAGTTTTTACTGGAAATGAGGAGGACAGTAGCTCCTGGATTTCCAAGCGAGGTCCCCAATGGGGGGCACATAGCCTTCCCCCTGGAGCTAATCACAGATGAAAAGCACAGGAATCACCCAGTTGTTTAGTGGTCACCTATCCAGTGGCTCTGGGGATTTAAAATGACCAACTGGGACCTGGGCTTCTAACCCAGTTCTTCATCACGTAGGGTTTACAGGAAACTGGGATCTCAGGAGGAACTGGTTAATTTACAGCATAATTTCATCAGAACTCAGGAGCTGGGCCGGGGATATAGCTCAGTGTCACAGCACATGACTGGCAAGCACAAGGTCCTGAGTTCAATTTCCTGTACCAAAACAAACAAACAAAAAAACAACAAAAAAACCACCAGGAATTCAGCAGGGAGGGGCTGCACCTCCCTTTAGTAAGGGGTGGGCTACCATGCTGTCTGAGGAAGTACAGCCTTTGTCCAAAATCCACTTTCTATTGTGGGTCCACTGTCTATTCTTTTTTTTGGTACTGGGAATCAAACTCAAGACCTTGTGCTTGCCAGGCAGGCGCTTATGCCACTGAGCTATATCCCCAACGCTTTTCTTTCTTTCTTTCTTTCTTTCTTTCTTTCTTTCTTTCTTTCTTTCTTTCTTTCTTTCTTTCTTTCTTTCTTTC
>NW_004955447.1:14233702-14237902 GCF_000276665.1 Chinchilla lanigera
TTCTTTCTTTCTTTCTTTCTTTCCTTCTTTCTTTCTTTCTTTCTTTCTTTCTTTCTTTCTTTCTTTCTTTTTTTTATTTTGTCTTTTTGAGTCAGGGTTTCACTATGAAGTTCAGGCTGGCCTCGAACTCACTTTCAAGCTGGCCTGGAACTTGCAAGGATCCTCCTGCCTCAGCTGCCCAAGTGCTGGGATTATATTGGGCCACAATGCCCAGCTTCACTGTCTATTCTTTTTGTTTTTGTTTTTCCGGTACTGGGAATTGAACTCATGATGTTGCACTTGCCAGGCAGATGCTGTGCCGCTGAGCTAAATCCCCAGCCTTCCTCACTGTCTATTCTTAAGGGCTTTTTTAAATTTACTTTTGAGACAGGGTCTCGCTATGCAGTTCAGGCTGGTGTTGAACTCACTACGTAGCCCAGGCTGGCCTTGAACTCGCAGTATTTCTCCTGCCTCAGCCACCTGAGTGCTGAGATTACAAGTGTGCACACTATGCCTGGCTCTATTCTTAATTTTTATCAGTATGGCTGGTCACCCCACTCTTGAGTTCAATTCCTGGTACCCAAAAAAAAGAAGAGAAAAGAAAAGAAAGAATAGATAGTGAGTGGGATTTTGGACAAATGCTGTCTCAAAATAAATTTAAAAAGGGCTGAGGATGTGGTTCAGTGTGAGAGTGGTGGGTTCAATCCCCTGTACCTCAAAAACGTAACCTCTCCCCAGTCCAGTGCTTTGTTCACTCTAAGTCCCCGTAACAAAAACAGCAGCTTAGGGAGGTACTGGATGTCCCCCTCCCTCTGGGCAGGAGCGAGGCAGAAGTGACAGCTGGCCAGATGGGGCTGGTGCACAGGTATCTGAGGTGTAGTAGAGGCCGTTAGTGGTTGAGGTGTGCTGGTCAAGGCTGGAAATTCCAGAGAGATGAGTTTTAGGCTCCTGATCGGAGAAGGAAGGTGGTGGAATGTGAAAGGAACTAATGTTTATCACTGCTCAGGGCAGTCAGCAGGGACAGGGATGCGGCTGTCACGGCTGCATCTCTGGGCTGTGCACCGCACTGTGCCCTATCCATCTCTTACTTCCCATCCACCCGTACTTATCATGACGTTTAATTTATAAATTGGGCACCGTTACTCTGACTAATGATAACATGTGATATCTGTCTCCAGCCATCTCATGGCACGGCACTCACCATCCTGGGGAGCAGAGGACATCCAGGGCGTGTGAGGAGCTGGGGGCAGGGAGGACACAGATGTTATTGGAGTTCCTTTAGAAATGACTCACCTATCAAAAGTATTCCAGGTCCTTCTGCCTTGAATTGGACAAGACAAGCCAAAAAAGGTGCCAACAGTTTATTTGAAAAGTGTGGAGTTAGCCAGGCAAGGGGGTGCATGCCTATAATATCAGCACTCGGGAGGCTGAGGCATCCATCTCTGCCACCTTTACTGAGAGTTTGGGGTGCTGTGGTTCATGACTAGGTTGAGGGAAGAAAAACCTGTCAGATGCCAGGCATGGTGTGCATGCCTGTAATCCCAGCACTTGGGAGGCTGAGGCAGGAGGATCATTGCAAGTTTGAGACCAGCCTGGGCTACAAAGTGAGTACAAGGCCAGCCTGGACTACAGAGTGAGACTCTGTCTCAAAAAGACAAAAAAAGAAAAAAGAAAAAGAAAAAACTGTCTGAAAATGAGGTAGTGCCCCTCGGGCTGCCTGTTTGCTGGGAGAAAGAAACTTTACTGTTAGCCCAGATGCAAGGAGCAGGTCAGACGTCCACAGTTCCTGTAGAGAGAACATATATTAGAGAGATATGACAGATAAATTATCAAGAGTCTGAGAGCCCTGACCTTAGCAAAGTGTTGTTTACTTATCTGTAGCTGTGCTGGAGTCCTGTTTTTTGAACAGAAATTCCAAGTCTTCCAGAGGCTCACAGGAGTAGCTTTTGTTCTTTAGACAGGTTAGGTGGGACTGTCTTTATTCTAGAAGGAGGAATCCAGCTGTCCATCTCTGCCACTTTTACTGCAGTGGGTATGGCAAGGATCACTGAGATAGGGCCTTTCCATGTTGGCTTCAGCTGGCCGGCAGGTGTCCCCTCTCTCCCAGTTTTCACAAGCACTTGGTCTCCAGGGTGGACACGAGGTGTTCTCCCTGAGCCAGGAGCCAGCAGAACTCTGTTCCATACACCTGGATAGCTTGTACTTGGCCCAGATGATGAGATAATATAAGAGTTCATAGTCTACCATCATGGCAGAGGATAAAAATGGCCTCTGTGTAACATCTCAAACGGGCTCAAACTTAGCTACTGACGGCATCAGTAGCAAGTGGAGCCAGGACTCTGATGCCTCTTGGCGAAGTTTTGCCAGAGCTCACTTTGGGGCCTGGTTGGCTCTCTGTGCCTTCCCAGAAGGTCGAGGCCACCAAGTGGGAAGAAGGTGGTCCTTTATTCCCGATGCCTGTGCCACTCTCTGAGTTATTAGGGAGGTAAAAGGAGGTGAACGATCACTTGGAGAGACTGGGGGCTCCAAACCTGGGGATAACTTCTCTAAGATGCTTTTTTTTTTTTGGTACTGGGAATCAAACTAAGGACCTTGTGCTTGCTAGGCGGGCACATGTGCTGCTGAGCTATTTCCCCAGCCCTTTAAGATGCTGCTGAACCAGCTTAGTAGGCTTCTCTGAACCAGTAGGAAAGGCCGCAGTCCAGGCTAGAAAGGTGTCAGTTAGGAGCAACATCTGTCCAAATCCTCTACATGGTGGCATGGGGATAAAGAATGACTGCCAGTCCTCCCCCGGCTAAGTCCGTCTCCTCTGTCAGCTTGGGCTGGCCCACAATGTTGTAGGCACAAGGTGAGCAAACTTCACAGAACTGTTCAGTGGGTGCCCCTGCTCACATAGGTCTGGCCTCAAACTCAGCAGTGATCCTGCGCCTCAGCTCCTTGAGTGCTGGGGTTGCAGGCGTGCAGCCCCGTGCCTGGCACCTGTTAGTAATTCTCAAAAAGTTAACTTGGGGGCTAGGAGTATAGCTCAGTGGTAGAGCTCATCCTTAACATGCTTGAGGCCAGGTGAGAGGATGTGTACTCAGAAACACAGAAAGAAGACAAATTGTTCAAAATTCCACTTCCAAGCACAAACACAATTCATATTTGGTATGTTTACCTCAAGTCATAATTCCTAACTTTTATTTTATATATAGTCATGCTGTATAGGGGAAATGTTAGATGTTAAATACACTGAGTTCGTGTCCCCTGAAGTTGAAGAATAAATGCTAAGGAACAACAGAAGTTAGGAGTAGGAAAAATTACCACAGAAAAGGAATGGGAAACTGGATTGGGGAAATGGGGAAAGGGAAGAGCTCCTGAGAGACAGGAGGGGTCCTGAATGGGTTGCCAATGAGCCCACCTCTCAAAGGAAGCTTTTTTTTTGTTTGTTTGTTTTGTTTTTCTCCGGTACCAGGAACCGAACTCACGACCTTGTGCTTGCCAGGCAAGCGCTTTTGCCGCTGAGCTAAATCTCCAGCCCCTCAAAGGAAGCTTTATAGAGCAGAATTATGACACAGGTACAACATGGGTCAAGTTATGGTCAACCAATAAGATTGCAAGTACAGTTGCTCAGGTAATATTAATCTAATGGTAGCAAGAGTACATGGGTGACATCATTAACCTTGCTTGATAATCTGTAGTCTTACTCTCAGTAGATGGGAGAGGGTGGCCCACCTCTAATGAGATCATGGGAAATCTCAAAAGGATGACACCAATAATCCCAAACCTCGCTTCATCCCTTGGGGAAGTGTGTAGAACTAGCCATTGTGACCTTAATCTTCAGCTGCGCCTCCAGCTGCAGTCCTGATGGATTCTGATCTTCTGCACAGACTCCCTCGAGGGCCCAGGCTTGTCTGACTTCCTATTATGTTTCTACCTAACTCAGCTGTCTATACTAATACTCACAGTGTAAGAATCATTTTGTGTCCTGTTTCTTTTATTTAGTGTTGTAAGTGTGTCCAGCAGACCCAAACTCTGCATAAAACTTACTAAGTCCTTTGCCACCCTCAGAACTTTTGCAGATCCTAGTACGAGTGAGGACCTGGCCCGTGGACTTTTGATGTACTTGTCCATTTAATCTGTGCAAGAAGCCTTCAGAATAGTGACTAATAACCTCATTTTCCCCTTTCCTTCCTTCCTTTCTTTCTTTCTTTCTTTCTTTCTTTCTTTCTTTCTTTCTTT
>NW_004955447.1:14238002-14255748 GCF_000276665.1 Chinchilla lanigera
TCTTTCTTTCTTTCTTTCTTTCTTTCTTTTTTCTTTCTTCTTTCTTTCTTTCTTTCTTTCTTTCTTTCTTTCTTTCTTTCTTTCTTTCTTTCTTTTTTGAGACAGGGTCTCACTATGTAGTTCAGGCTGGCCTCAAACCCATGGTAATCCTTCTGCCTCAGCCTCCCAAACGCTGGGATCTCAGCAGTACAACATCATGCCTGGCAATAGCCTCATTTATTTATTTTTTTGTTTGTTTGCAGTACTGGGGATTGAACTCAGGGCCTTCTCACTGAGCTACATCCTCAGAATATATATATATATTTTTGGAGACAGGGCCTTGCTAAGTTCCCCAGACTGGGTTTGACCTTGCAATCCCCCTGTTGCAGGCTCCCAGAGTGTTGGAATTACAGGCCTGTGCCACAGAATAGCCTCCTTTCATCTATTTATTATTTATTTAGCAGCCTTAGGGATTGAACCAGGGCCTTTGCGCTAAGCTATATCCCCAGTCCTCCTTTCATGTTTTATTTTGAGATGGAGTCTCACTAAGTCCGCTCAATTGCCTAGGCTACATTGAATTTGCAAACCTCCTGCAGGTGCACAGAATGCTGGAATTACAGGCAGTCAGTAATAGCCTCCTTTCAGAGGAGAAAATTGAGACAGAGCTGGTAGTGACAGCGTGAGGATTTGAACCTAGGCATCATGATCACAAAGTCTGTGTCATCATCCAGCTGTGGAACCAAGAATTTAAATCAAATAATCGAATCAAGGTCAGTGGTGGTACACTGTAATCACAGCACTTGGGAGGCTGAGGCAGGATGGCTGTGCGTTTGAGGTGGGGAATTTGCCCAATATCACAAAGTTAGTAAGTGTTGAAGTCAGCTTCAAACCTGTTAGCTTCACTTGAACCCAGGGTTCTTATCCACATGGGGGGTGATTACTAACCACAGCACTATCAAACATTTAAAATGTGGTTGAGGCAACCCACTCGGGTCCCCTTCTGTCTCTCTCTCGGACAGAAGCTTTCTTTCCCTCAATAAATATATGCTGCTCTTAAGAAAAATGTGGTTGAGATGTGTTGCACATGTAAAACAGACTCCAAATCCTGTCAGACACTGTGGCATGTATATGCCTGTAATCCCAGCTGTGCGGGAGGCTGAGGCAGGGGGAATATAGCTTAGAGGCCAACCTAGACAATTTAGCAAAACCCTATCTCAAAACAAAAAATAAACAAGATCAGGGGATGGAGCTCAGTGCAGAAGGCCAAGGGTCAATCCCAGTACCAGAAAAAAAAAAAAAGGCTAATAGCGTTCTAGATGCTAAATTAGGTGGAAATATGATAGGCAGTGGGACAGGGCTGGACCCTGGAGGGAGCTGTGCAGGAGATAAGCACAGGCGAGACTGGCCCGAGGCGCATTTGAAGAAGGTTGAAGTCACAATGGCCAGATTTATGGACTTCCCTAAGGGATAAGTGGAAATTTGAGATTATTGGTCCCGCCCCTTTCCCCCCTATAAATAAACCATTATCTTGTTGGGGTGGCCATCCTCTCCCACACACGAAGACTAGGACTAAAATGACTAAGGCGAAGGCCAAGACCACGAACACCAAAAAGACTAAGGCTGAGACTAAGACTAGACTATCAGCCAAGGTTAATGGTGTCATCCATCCGCACTTGCTACTATTGGGTCAATATTAGCCAAGCGGCTATATTTATAATCTTACTGGTTGATTATGCTTTTGACCCGTGTTGTGCCCACCTCATGACTTTGCTGTATAAAACTTCCTCAGGGAAGTGGGCTCATTACCATTCGGGACCCTTCCTGTCTCTCAGGAGCTATTCCCCATCCCCAATATTTTCCTGCCTTTAACTGCATTGTTCCTTAGAATTCATTCTTCTACTTCAGAGAACACGAACTCAGCACATCTGACCCTAGCAGATGGAGTGTTACATTTTCCTCCTATATCAGTAAGAATTTAGAATTGTGTGTGTATGGCCCATAGTATTATTTTTATTATTTTGTTGTTGTTGTTGCTGTTTTGTCTTTTGAGACAGGGTCTCGCTATGCAGTTCAGGCTGGCCTTGAGGTCACTTTGTAGCCCAGGCTGGCCTCGAACTCGAAACAATCCTCCTGCCTCAGCCTCCCAAATACTGGGCTTATAGGCGTGGGCCACCACACCTGGCTTTGGGCCATAGTATTATATTTTAATTGGACCACACTGTTCTAGACCAACACTTCACATTTTAAGTGCAAGGCCAGGCGTGGTGCATGCCTGTAATCCCAGCACCCAAGAGGTTAAGGCAGGAGGCTCACCAGGACTTCTAGGCCAGTCTGAACTATATGGTGGGATCCTAGCTCAAAAAAATAAAATAAAATACCCCCCCCCCAATTTTTAAGGGCAGATGAGCAAGTTTTAGTGCAGAAAGCCAAGGGTAGGCCTAAAATTCAACCTTTGCACTAAACTACATCCCAGCCCTTATTTTTTTTTCTTTTTTCTTTTTGAGACAGAGTCTCAATACACAGTTTAGGCTGTACACAAAGTTCAGCTCACTTTATAGCCCAGGCTGATCTGCCATGATCCTCCTGCCTCAGGACTACCATGCTAGCCTATTTTTCTTATTTTGAGTCAGGGTCTCACTAAGCTGCCCAGCCTCTAGGAGTGCTGGTAGAGTCAGAAACAATGGAGTCCAGGGAGTCAGTCCTTCCCTCCAGTAATTCTAATCAGCACCCTCGGGCCATTCCTCCTCCCACTGTCCTAAGAGAGGCAAAAAATAAAATTACAAAACCCCAGGAGCTGCCTGAGGCTCTAGGTGAGAGCTCGGGCTGCTCCATCTCCCAGCCCCGCGGCCTCACCACCTGCCTCCCACCTCATTACTGGAGGCGGCCTGGGCAACGTCTGGGCAACTCTCCTTGGGGGAAGAGCGACTGTCTCCGTCTTGGCTGAACCTGGCCCTGTTTCTATGTATTGATGTGCGCAGAGCTGGCTGGGACTTTTCCTCATCCCTCCTATTGGCTTTAAGCAGTGCACATTGGTCCAGCCGAGGCACTGATGTGTAGTCTTTGAAGCACAATGACAGGCAGTGCTTCCCTGGACCCTTAGCTCCCAAATAAAACGTGTGACCTGGGTGTTCCATGCTGTTGGCTGGGATCAGCCTCGAGGTAAGAGGCTGTGACTTCCTGGGGTTTGAAAGATAACACGTCTGTTAGTCAGGTGGTGGCGCATGCCTGTAATCCCAGCACTTGGGAGGCTGAGGCACGAGGGTCACTGTGAGTTCAAGGCCAGCCTGCACTGCACAGTGAAACCCTATCTCAAAAAGACTAAAAAAAAACCATCAGAGCTGAAGCACCAAGCCCAAAACATTAGACACCATCTCAGTTGTGTTATGCAGATGACTCTTTCTGCACACCCTTCTCTCTGCATTTGCAGAGGTGATTTCAGGCCTCTACCTAGCCCAGCTCATGGCACTCACCTACTTCCCGCCATTCTCACAGTCACTCATCCTCAAGCCACTCCCTTCTTCACGAATTAAGCAAACCTGGGTAAAGGCCTTTGTTCCAGATGGACTTAGGGCCCCTTGTCTCCCCATAATTACAGATATGCCTTCGTGTCTTTAGTCTCGCCATGGGTTGCACTGGAAGTGGCAGATGGGAACTAACTCACTAGGATTCTAGTAAGTTTTCCATGGGATTACAAATGTAAATGTCCCGGGCTGTGACGAGGACCGGGAAAGGCTCTCTATAATTATGCGTTCATAAATACGCACTCCGTATCATGCATGCAATTCAGATCAGAGCGAACTCTGGGGCAAGCACCGTATCAGTTATGCCCGTCAGTCACACGGACAGGCTCAGCGGAGCCACCTGGGCTAAGGCACGTCCTCTAAGCTCGGAAAGCCTGATTGATCAGGGGTTGTTGCTGCTGCTGTGTGCTCTGATCTGTGTGCAGTGCTTTTGAGGTAGGATGAAAGAAACAAAGCTAGGTAGAAGGGACACAAGGGGATTGAGATTTAAAAAATTAGACTTTAAGCGCTTGTCTTGGTTACTTTTCTCTAGTTGCTGAGACAAAATACCCAACGCCCAAAATTAAGGAAGGAAAGGTTTATTTAGCTCACGGTTTGTGGAGGTTTCAGTGTATAATCAGCTGGCTCCAAGGCAGGGTGGCATGGCACAGGGGCAACGCTTCAAGGTGGCAGAGGACAGCAAAAGCAGCACGAGCACAAGGGGGAGGGGAAGCGAGCCTCTTTTCCTGCCTTACATTGCATGGGCTGTCCTCCCACGCCCACACCCTCTCAGTGCCCTCCTCTTGCACAGGCTCAGGATGGATACAAAGTGAGGACCCTGGCTCTCTGCTGAGTCACTTAGCTAACCTTCTAAACTTCTCACACTGACACAATGAACAACACCCCAGAGCAGTAAGTGATGGGTTTCTCGCCTCACTGTAATTCCTTCCTAGTTGCTATGGCGTCCAGCTAATATGGCACTGGAGGTCATGTGCTATGGCGCTGAGCCAGTATGGCACCAAGCCAATCTGGCGCTGGCTACTAGAGGTCATGTGCTAAGCCCCACCCTTCTTCCTCTGAGTCAAATTATGACTTCCTACTTCCCTTTTTGTGATATCCTGTGTCCTTTTCCCACGCTCCTGCCCAATCCTGATCTGCCATGTCAGGCGGTCCGCCTCCTAAACCCCGCCTCCAGCCTGGGCCTATTTAACCTTTGACCCCACAACAGACCCTCAGAAGTTCCACGTCTCTCTTTCCTACTGTGGTCTTCTCCGTGCCCATAATAAAGGCATTTTATTCTGCTTTACTTCTCTCTGCACTGGAAAAACCTACCTGTGAGGATGTGTCCTTTTCACCCCAGGATGTAGAACTGCGGAGTCACTTAGCCAAGCCTCTGGACTCAAGTTGACACAATGTATCAACCACATCAGGCCTGGAGAGGTGACACAGCTGTGATGCCAGCACTCGGGAGGCTGATGCAGGAGGATCACTACGAGTTCAAGACCAGCCTGAGTTCAGTAGTGAGACGATGTCTCAGAAAAAAAAATTGTACTTTAAAGAAAAATGGCAGCTGCAGAACACAAGCCCAATTTATTTACTTTTTTCCTTCTTCTAAAGCAGCCAACCCGGGCAGCTCAGGTCTGTCTGCTCCCCTTACTCGCAGGTGGCCTCCCCTCACCCCCTCCCCGTGGGGCGGACCTCCCTTTTCACGTCTCCCCGGGAACAGACATTCTCTCCCGAGGGTTGTCCCATCCTCCCCACCCTCTAAGACTAAGACTAAAGGCCAGACTAAGACTGTAGATTGCCGAATTCCACAGATTGCCACCTCCCAAACACACAGAGGATCCCAGCTCCCACGTGTGTGGTGCCCCATTTCTCTGAGCACCCGTACTCCACTCAGGAGTGCGTCCTGTATCTCCCTTTAAGAACAACTTCTATGCCTCTTTTACTGACAGTCGTGAAAATTCTTTTTCCTCGAATGGAGTCAGCAAACCTGCCTATGTATTTTAAAAGGGGAGGGGGGCTAAGTTCCTTATTTCACTCTCGGGGACCCTCAGATCCAACCTGGCACACTTTTACTTTTCTGCCACCCCAACGCTGCTTTTCTGTCTGCGCCATATCTTTTGTTGGCACAGACTTGCCCATGATCTTCAGTGAACATGGCTGCTTGCCACTTGCTACCTGGTGTCTGCTTGCAGTCCACTGCCTGTTGACACCACAGCCTGGATTCTACCTGCCCATCCCACAGTAACACTGGGACTACAGTGTGTGCCACCACACTTGTGTTTCTAAGAAGCTTTCAGTAATGACAGTGCTGCTAGCCAAGGGGACTGCCCTTGGAGAAGAAAGTTTCTAGTGTGTGGTGGGGAGATTAATGTTAGAACATCAGAAGGAAAAACAAAGGCCCAGACAATTAGATTTAATGGCCTTTAACTGTGGACAGAAAGATTCATGATTTGGCAGCACTCAGGGCCCACAGAGTTTTGGAGAGCTCCACAACCTGGGAAGGGATCATTCACAGACAGGAAACGGTAACGGGGCTGGGGATTTTGCTCGGTGGCACAGCGCCTGCCTGGCAAGCGCAAGGTCATGAGTTCGATTCCCGGTACCTGAAGAAAAACAAAACAAAACAAAAAAAACACAGACAGGAAACAGAAGTGAGGAATAGAAGCAGCCACACTGGTTACAGCTCAGGATTCACCTTGTCTGGGTATTTTGTTTGGTTTTTGTTTTTTCAGTAATGGAGAGTGAACTCAGGGCCTTCACTCTAAGCTACATCCCCAACCCTTTTTGATTTATCTTTCTTACTTTGAATCAGGGTCTCACTAAATTGCCCAGCCTGGGATTCAACTTTTGGTCCTCTTGCCTCAGCTTCCCAGAGTGCTGAGATTACAGGTGTGCACCTTCATGCTTGGCTAACATTTGCCTTATTTGGATATGGCCTGATCAAGTGGCCTGATTGACTGAAGCTTGCTTGCTGTGATTGGCTGAGACCCAGCTATTGCTTACAAAATCACACACCTAAATGAGCCTTCCAGTTAATTACACACCAACCTGAGTTCAGTTCATTAAGTAGGGACTCAAGGTACAGAAGCCCCTCTGGCCAATCTTGTGTGTGTGTGTGTGTGTGTGTGTGTGTGTGGTACTGGGGATTGAACTCAAGGCCTTGTACATGCTAGGCAAGAGTTCTACCACTGAGCTACATCCCCAGCCCTCTGGCCAATTTAATTTAACAGGACCTTTGGCACCCCTGTGTTTGTCAGGCAAGGTGTCACAGGAGGCTCTGAGGAAACTGGAGGGTAGAGGAGTGGCAGGAAAAGGTCCTTGGAGAACCAGGACAGTGTGTTGGTGGGGAAGCTGCTATGGAAGCATGAAATAAACAACGCACACACTGGGGGACCCAAGGGCCAGCTGGCTTCTGGGTTACAAGGCTGTCAATGAATGCAGGGAGCAGAGTCTGACTAAGGGAAGCTGGAGGCAGGTTTCGTAAGGTCAGGGAGGAGGGAGTGGAGGGGGGAAGGAGGTGGAGCTATATCCTCTTTTCTTCTGGAGAAAGAACAGTAGCTAAAGTGAGTCAGCTTGCAGAGCTACCAACTTCTGACCCAATTGGATCCTCTTCCCCCTCTCAAAACTGTGGAACAAATAAAGGGGCAGACAGCAGATTGAGCAGGGAAGGAGACTTTCGTCTTGGTCAAGGAGAGAGCTCACTTTGCAAATCCAGGGGTGGAGAGGCTATGGATAGAGAGTAGGAGAAGGACAGGTTAGTAAAGGGACAAATCATGGGTTTTCTGAGAATAAGTGATTTTCCAGGAATTTGGGCACCACTCCTTTATCCTCTTATGGTCCTTTGGGTCATTATCATCACAACTGTCAACTGCGATGGCACTGGGTTGGGGGTGTCAAGGAGCATCCAGGTGGTTAGAAGGCACGGAGTAGTCCTCTAGCAGCCATCTTAGGTCCATCCGGGTCATTAGAAGGCAAGGAGCAGTCCTCTGGCAGCCATTTTGGGTCCATCCGGGTCCCGTTGGCCCAGCAGAAGGAGGGACTTTTTCTACAGCTATCTGCTCTCAAAGATAAACAAGATTAAATAGCGGTAAAAATTCAGCGCAGGATAACAATGAAGATGGTTGTTTAGTTTGGTTTTGCAGGGGGCACCCCAGAGTCTGTGGATTCACACGGACAAGGAAGGACATGAAGGAGAAATTATCCCAGAAAGTGTGGGCTGCTTGCATTCCCCTAAATACACAATCGTGTTTACTGAATGTCTGCCGTGTGGCAGCTCCAGAAATAAATAGGACACAGCCTTGAGCTTGAAGGATCCTAGTGTTGACTACTAAGAGACCTTTGTGTGTCCCTTGAGGAATTTAACCGTGGCAAAACAGGCAGGGAGTGGTGCTTAGCAATCCTTTGTACGGGAGTCCAAGGCGGGAAAGACGAGCAGTTTCCCTTCGAATCACATTTAAGCATTTTTTATTGCTCATCATGGAAGGGCTCCATTTATAGGCCGAAATTATAGAAAAAAAAAAAAAAAAAACCCACCAGTAAGCACCCACGTGGTATGAGGTGACAATATGGGGACTCTGAAGACAAAACTATGAATGTGTATGTCTATGAGTGTGTGAGTGTGTGTGTGTGTGTGTGTGTGTGTGTGAGTGAAGGGATGAAGACCCAGGGAGGGAAGAGCTGTGACATCAGGGTAGTCACCAACCTGAAGCAGCCACAAAAACCCAGGCAACTAGAGGAGGAGGCTACCCCTTTCCTGGCAGGGTCCCAGGGTTGGACTGAGGTGAAGGGTCTCCTGGCAGCCCACAGAAAGCAAAGAGAACCCCAGAACTCAGGCCCCGCCCAAGCCATCCTTTCTATAGACTCTGTAGGCCCTTCAGTTGCTCTGGAGACTACACCGAGAGCTGAAGGTCAATCCACCTCCCACTCTGGGCCCCAGCAAGCCCACTTAGGCGCTGTGTATTTCCCCTGTGCAGCTCATTCACTAGCAAACCATGTGAACAGCTATCCCAGAACTGCCCCAGGGAGTAAATTCACTCCAGACACTCAGGAAGTGCTCATTCCCCTGCCACTGAAATGCCCACAGGAGCCCCAGGTCAGGGTTGTAGGTGGGGGACTCTAGCGCCTTGGCTTCCTGCGTGTTGACCTCCATCCTCCTGTATCAAGCTCTCCTCTGCCTGGCTGTCTGGAGCCTTCCCTCTTCCAGTCTGTCCTTTTGTTTTGTTCTGTCTTTTTTCTGATACCGGGAATTGAACTCACGACCTTGTGTTTGCCAGGTAGGCGCTGCACCACTAAGCTAAATCTCTAGCCTTCCCAGTCTGTCCTTATGCACCTTTCTCTCTCCTTGTGGCAGTCTGGGCCCAAAAAAGGAAAAGCTATTGCAGTCCTCTTCTCCAAGGATGAAGGTTTACACTGGCAGGGACAGTGGCCTGCTCAGAGCTGGCTCCTTACCCTGTGGCTTTGGTGACTGAGCATCTTGATTTCTAGTCTAATCCCTCTAGGACCTCAACTTTTCCCCCATCTGCAGTTTTCTGACAGCTGATAGTTAAAGCCAAAGTGACTCACTCACATGATTTTAATTCCTTTGCTTTTTGTCTTTTTGAGACAGGGTCTCAAGGCTGGCCTTGAGCTCACTTTGTAGCCCGGGCTGGTCTCATACTCTCAGCAATCCTCCTGCCTCAGCCTCCCGAGTGCTGGGATTATAGGCATGCGCCACCACACTCATCTCACAAAGAATGAATTCTGAGGAACAACAGAGATTAAGAAATTTTATTGCAGCAATGGCAGCATAGGAGAGGAGGGGACCCGCAAAGTGGGTTGCCAACAAACCCATTTCTCAAGAAAGTTTCATAGAGCAAAACTGTGAGGTGGGTACAAAATCACAAGGTAGATACGTGGGAGAAAACTGTGATCAACCAGTAAGATTACAAGTTTAGCCACTTAGGTAATATTGATCCAGTGGGATAGCAAGTCACGTGGCAAGTATACATGGAAAGAGCAAGGAATGTTTTTGGAAGAGATGAGTCAGGAGGTCCTAGTTAACCCACCCAGTGACAGATGCCTTTTTAAAAATTTTTGTTTTTTTGAGAGAGGGTTTCACTATGCATTTCAGGCTGGACTTGAACTCACTTTGTAGCCAAAACTGGCCTCAAACACTCAGTGATCCTCCTACCTCAGCTTCCTGAGTGCTGGTATTACAGGTGTGTACCACCATGACTGGCCCGCCCATTTAAATATTGATCATTATTGTTTATCCCTTGGGGAGGTGTGTAGGTGTAGTCATTCCATCTTTATCTTGAGGCCTGGCTGTCAATGAAGGTGCCTGCAGTCACAGTTGTGACCTGTTCTTCTGCACTGACTCCTTCTGAGGGCCTAGCCTGCCTGTACTTTACCAAACTTAGCTGTCTATACTACATTCACAGGTATTTCCCAAGTATCACAGGACGTCAACCCAGATTTGGGATCGTGGAAAGACTTTTTGTAGGAGGAATGGGGAGGACTTCCCAGGTGGGCAAAATAGACTGGCAAAGGGCTGGATAGGAGTCCTGGTCAAGTCCAGCAATGACAGTACATCAACCAAGCTGAAAGGCAAATGCAGGCAGAGCAGGTGCAGGGTGGGAAGAGGCCACAGTGTGGAACCAGGACCAAAGCATACAGCGTCGGAGCCATGCTAAGGAGGAGTCTGGGTTTGACACCTGGGGCAGAATTCCTTCGCCATGTGGTGAATGAGTTGGCTGTGGTGGGTGTGTCACACGGTGTCTGGCACAGGCACACTAGAGGAAGATGTCGCTCACGAGGAGGCAGCCAGGTGAGAGCTGACTAGGCTGAAGCTAAACAAATAAATGACCACTGTGTTTATCTCACAATTTCTGTGGGTCAGGAATCTGCAAACAGGCTTGCTGGGTCCTGTGGCTCAAGGTGTTTTGGAAGGAAATGATTGTGGTATCAGCGAGGGCCATGTTCATCTGACAGCTTGACTGGGGAAAGACCCACTCGCTTCCAGGCCACACACAGATCTGGCAGCGAGGCTTAGGTCTGCAGGTCAGCCAGAGGCATGGGGTCCTTGCCAAGCAGCCACTCCATTGAGAGGCCCCAGCATTGCTGCTGGCTCCCCGCGTGAGGGCAAGAGGAAGAGAAGATGGAAGTCACAGTCTCTAGCACGCCGACCTTGGAAGGGACATCCCAGCTCCTGCCCTGTTCTACTCGGTAGAAGTAATGGCATAATCTGGGTCTGTGTCTCATGAAGCCAAAGAATGAAAGAATAAATTCAAGGACAAGGGAGGCAGACAGGAAGAATGTTTATTAAGAAAAGAGAAATAGCTCTCAATAGTTGGGAGGGGATCCAAAAGCAGGCTGTGAGGGGGACTCTTTTTTCAATTTTTCAATTTATTTTAAATTTTACTGGTACATTTTAGATATACACAATGATAACATTCATCACAGGGAATTTGTACATGTTATACCTTGCTTCTTTTTTTCCATTCCCCTCCCCTCGCTCAACCTCTCCCCTCATTTACAAAAGCTTTGTTTCCATTTTCTCCTTCTGTTCTTTTTTTTCTTGTCCCTTCTTTCCTACCCCCCACCTCCCTTGTTCTTTGCATTTGAAAATTTTCTTCCCATTTCCCAATATCTATTTTACATTTTTGTGTTTATTCATACTTTTGGTTTCTCACATCAAGAGAAACAATGTGGTATTTAAACACGTGTCCAATTTATTTCACTTAAGAGTATGGTCTCAAGGTGCATTCATGTAGCTAGAAATGTCTCAAGTTTATCTTTTTGTATGGCACAGCAATACACCATTGTGTTCAAAACAAAAACAAAAACAAAAACAAAACAACATTTTCTTTGTCCACTAATTGGTTGGTGGGAATTTGGGTTATTTCCAAGATTTATTTATTTTTCTGGTACTGGGAATTGAAATCAGGACCTTATGCTTGCCGGGCAGGCACTTGTGCCACTGAGCTAAATCCCCAGCTCATTTCCAAATTTTAGCTATTATAAACTGTGCTGCTGTAAAATGTGGGTGTGCATATATTGCTGTGGTCCAATGCTTTTAATTCTTTCAGGAAGATACCAAGAAAGGGAATAGCTGGGTTGAATGGAACCTCCAATCCTAATTTTTTGAGGAATCTCCACACTGATTTCCACAGTGGTTGCACCAATCTACACTCCCACCAGCAGTGGAGAAGGGTTCCTTTTTCCCCAAAGCCCCTCCAGCATTTGTTATTGAATGGTTTCTTAATGACAACCATTCTTCCTGGAGTGAGATGGAATCTTGGTGTTGTTTCAATCTGCATCTCTCAAATGACCAGTGATGCTGAACATTTTTTCATATTTCTACCTCTTCATCGAAGAGGCCAGGGGGACTCTTTGTCTAGGAACTTTTATACCAAAAAATGACCAGGGCTCAGATCACTCCGAGTCAAAATGAGGCTGAGCTGCAGAACTAGAACAAGCTTACTTAAACTAAAAATGGCCCCATGAGGAGTGGCGGGCGGCACGTAGCAAGCATATGTCTGCAGGGCCCCTTGGTCTCTATCCTACCCAAGTGGTTCAGCAACAGGACAAAGTGGGAAGGAAAACACGTTTTCCAGATAGGTAGGTGCAGAGGTTGTTAGAGTGGGTGTGTCTCACCTCGTTACCTCATGGTTACACCCCTGGTCTTAATCCCTCACCTCAATTATTCTTGTGAACTCCGACCTCAGGCTCCTGCTGTCTGACCAAGGCCTGCACCTTGCCTGTGTCCTGGGCCCAGTGCCCCTCCGGCTACCTGCTGCCTTCTGGCTATCTCACCTGTCTTTGACGCCGTGCCCTGGACCCCAGGGAGGGAGACACGCAGGGAAGGAGTGACACAGGGCATGTTAGGTGCTTTCTCAGAGGCTGCCGGTGACCAAGTCCATGAGCAAGGGATGGAGGTGTTGGGAAGGCCTAGTGACAGAAGGGACCACTTCCTCAGTGAATAGCGAGGCCGCTGGCAGGCAAGGCAGACAGGGGATGCCAGCGCCACTGAGAGGACTGACGGGAGGGCCTGACCATCAGCGATCCTCTTCCTTTTTTCCCTAGCTCAGCACGCCGAGCCCACACTGTGAGCAGCATCAGAACTCAAGACCAGAAAGAAAAATAATGTAGCGAACGTTCACAAACCCATCATGGAACAAGAAGGCAACAGCTTTTCAGTATGAAAAACACGCAGAGGTAACTTCAGACGGATACAAGCCAAGTTCAGCTAAGAGATGCCAGGGAACGCAGCATCTCTGGAGTGGCGAGTCATCGGAATCATCAGCGATGGATTCACAGAGGCAGCATAGTAGGGGGAGGAGAGAGAGGCTGGGAGAGATCAGTTGGCCTGGAGTCCAGGTCACACACACTGCTCAGAGCAAGGCGCCACTTTCTGCTTCCGGCTCACAGCTCACCCCTGACGCCACTCAGAGCCACACTTTCCGTGACCCCGAGTCCTTCAACTTCATGGCTTTCAAACCCTTTGAGCTTGACAAAGAAGAAAAAGCACATTTTACATAGCAACTACTGTGCACACACGTCCGTAATTCATACATGTGGTGTTTTTAGCGTTTTTTTTTTTTTTTTTTTTTCTCTTTGTTTTTGTGCTAAGGATTGAACCCAGGGACTGCTGCCTGCCAGGCAAGGGCTCTATCACTGACCTACCCCCTGTCCTGGCTTTGAAATGAAATAATACTTACCCTGAGCCAGGAGTGGTGGCACACACTGGTAATCCCAGCACTTGGGAGGCTGAGGCAGGAGGACTGCTGTGAGTTCAAGATCACCCTGGGCTACATAGTGAGACCCTGTCTCAATGCCCCCCCAAAACAAAACAAAATAAAACAATTACTAAGATGTGTTATGCACATATAGTAACTTCCCACAAGGAATGTAAACACACATGTATGCACTACATATGTGTACTAATAAGCTAAAAAACTTAGAAGAAAATATGAGCATCAATCTTCACGATTTTAGGTTTGACAGCGGTTTCTTAGATGTAACAGTTATCAGTCAGACCTCGAAATTACAAACATGGGTGCCTGCAAGGCTGTGGTTACGGCCTGCACGGAGCGCCCCTGACTCTCAAGAGTGTGGAAGGTGACCATCGCAGCACCGTCCTTCTGGACCGCCTCGGCTGCGGAGCACAGAGCTGCCCTGCCATTCACCCAGCTCCGCCTGAGGAGGCCCGACCTGGCTGGGCGACTCGCCCTGCACCGCCCGCCCTCACACGCGGCTTCCGCTTCCGGGTCACCAGGAGGCGCGCAGCCGCCTATGCCGGGACCTTCCGTTGCGCTGCGCCCCCTATTGCAGGCAGCACGGACTGTGGACTGAACCCTTAGAACCGTGAGTAGGTAAGCCTCGCCTCCTTCTAGCTGCGGGTGTCGGGTGTTGTATCCTAGCAGTGAGGAAGTGAGTAACACGTGCCATCAAGGAAGTGAAAACAGAACCAGAATGTGAAAAAATTCCTGCGAATTTCTTTTTTTTTTGGTTTTGTTTTTTTTCCCCGGTACCAGGAGTCAAACTCATGACCTTGTGCTTGCCAGGCAGGCGCTGTGCCACTGAGCTAAATCCCCAGCCCCTCCTCCGAATTTCTTAACTGATAAGGAACTTGTACCTGGGTTCAATCCCCAGTATCAAAAACACAGAACTCAATAGTAAAAAGACAACAGAATTTAGAACAGACAAAGCTTCTGAGAAGACATTTACTCAGGGAAGATACACGGATGGCCAATAAGCACATGGAAAGATAGTCAAAGCGTCAGCCATCAGAAAAACGGAGCTTAAAACTTCAGTGAGATTCACAACCACTGGGATGGTTGTAATAAAAAGCAACAAACAAAATATGAAAAAGAAGTTTTGGTGAGGACGTGGAGAAATTGGAACCCTCGTATACTGCTGATGGGAATATAAGATGGAAACTGACACTTTGGCATGTAATTGGGCAAAAGTTAACATAGGGATACCACATGATTTAGTTCTACTTTTAGGAAAATGAAAACATGTCCACACAAAACCTTGTAAAATGGGAGGCTGAGGCAGGAGGATCACTGGGAGTTGGAGGCCATCCTGGGCTACATAGTGAGTATAAAGCCAGCCTGAACTGCATAGTGAAACCCTGTCTCAAAAAACCCAAAAAAACCCAACCAACCAACAAACCAAAAACTTGTAAAAAAAGTTCCTCATATTATTTTGTATAATAGCTAAAGTAGAAACAACCCAAATGTCCATCAGCTGATGAGCCGTCCATCAGTTAAGTGACCTGAGGCATATCAATCCAAAAGAATATTACAAAAAATAAATAAAACATTGATACATGCAATGACATGGATGAAGCTAGGGAAACAAAGCTAAGTGAAAGAAACAAGTCACAAAGACTCACATATCGAATGATTCTGTTTATGTGAAATGCCTAGAATAGACAAATCCACACAGATAGAAAGTACATTAGTAGTGACCTAGAACGTGGGAGGCAGGGGTTTGTAAATGGCTAATGGGTATGCATTTTTTCTTTTTTTTTTGAGACAGGGTCTTGCTTTGTAGTGCAGGCTAGCCTTAAATTTGCTAGGTTGCCCAGGCTGGCCTTGAACTCAAGGCAATCCTCCTCCTTCAGCCTCCTGAGAGGTGGTATTACAGGTATGTGCCACCATGCCCAGCTTGTGTTTCTTTTTTGAGGATGGTAAAATATTCCAAAGTTAATTGCAGTGATGGTTGTGCAATTCTGTGAATATACTAAAAGCCAATTATTTGTATACTCTAAATTTTGTGCTATTACAGCTCAATAAGCTGTCAAAAGAGTTTAGGGCTAATTTAAAAACAAAGAAAAGAAAAAAGAATTGCTAGCCGGGCGTGGTGGCGCATGCCTGTAATCCCAGCACTTGGGAGGCTAAGGGAGGAGGATCGTTGCGAGTTCGAGACCAGCCTGGACTACAAAGTGAGTTCAAGGCCGGCCTGAACTGCATAGTGAGACCCTGCCTCAAAAAAGAATTGCTTACTGAGTGCTCCTGGCTTCCAGTACTGGCTGTGCCTTGAGCTAGCCGGTGACCTTGTACCTTGCTTTCTTCACCTAAAAGACAGGGATCGAGAATGTACTTATTTCATAAGGGTATCGTGAGGAATAAATTGGGTGACCCTGGAAACTACGCAGGAAAATGCTGCCTTGGCCCGAGGGTCTGTGATGTCAATGGTGATGGGTTGATGAGGTGAACCGGCTCCAGCTGGAGTTCTGAGGCCCCCTCTTAGCAGCTGTTGAGGGGTGGGGATATTTAATTCGATGTTTTGCTTATGTTTGTGTTTTTCGGGCAAGGTCTCACTATATTTGGGCAAGGCCCGGCTAATATTAAATTAGCCCAGGTTGGCCTTGAACTCATGATCTGTCTGTCTCAGACTCCCATGTGCTGGGGATAGCCATGCACCACCATGCCCTGCTTTGGGCATATTAAATTCTCTAAGCTTGTCTCTGGGTAGGAATAAGAACTCAGGTAATACTTAGCTGAGTGTCATGAGCAATGATGAGGACTGTATCCCGTGCCTCAGAGTTTAAATCCAAGCCTAACTCTAGCCTTGACCTCCTCCGCATTGTACCGGGTTTGTCATTTGACTTAGACCATTCATACGTACTGTTGCCTCATACATAGTAAGAGCTCAACAGTATTACCATTTATTTATTTATTTTGGGTACCAGGAATCGAACTCAGGACCTCATGCTTGCCAGGAGGTGCTGCACCACTGAGCTAAGTCCTTGGCCCTAAAATTTATTAATTTTTAGAATTAAGTTTATTGGTACAATTTAGATATACATAATGATCACATTCATCATAGGGAATCTGTGCCTGTACCTGATATAACTTAATTCGTTTTTTCCCATTCCCCTCCCCTCCCTTAAGCCCCTGTTCCCTTCCTTATATACAAAAGCTTTGCTTCTATTTTTCCTTCTTCTCTCATTTTTTTCTTTTCCCTTTCTTTCCCCTCCCTAGTTCTCCTTCCCATCTTATATTTACATTTTTTTGTGGTACTGGGAATTGAAACTATGCCATTCACACTGTACATTCCCAGCCCTTGTGGGCTCACACTGTGATCCTCCTGCCTCGGCCTCCCAGAGTGCTGGGATTACAGATATGTGCCACGGCACCCGGCTAATATTAAACTTTTTAAGAAATGAAAACGTAACCGGGCGTGGTGGCACATACTTGTAGTCCCAGCATTTGAGGCTGAGGCAGGAGGATTGTTTCGAGTTCGAGGCTAGCCTGGGCTACAAAGGGAGCTCAAGGCCAGCCTGAACTGCATAGCGGGACCCTTTCCCCCGCCGCCAAAAAAAAAAAGGAGGAGGAGGAGGAAGGGAAGGGAAAGGGAAAAGGAAAGGGAAGAAACTGGAATGACACCATCTGTTTCCTAGCAGAGCACTGTGAAGATTAAAGCCCCGCGGACTGTAAGCAGGGCGCTCGCTGTGCCCACCATGTCCACCAGGGGGCAGTGCACGCCACCGAACACCGCTCTGCGCGCTCCGGCCTGGTTGGCGGCACGGGGTCGCGACGCTGCGCAGATGCGGCTCCGCTCACAGGTGAGCGCGGGGTGGCCCCGCGCGGGCTGCGAGACCCCCTGCGTGCTGTGGGCTGCACGAGGATGACGCCCAGCACCCCTGCCCCGGGGCCTATGACGCCGCGCGCGGCTTGCAGGCGACGGGTGCGCACAGCGGCGGAGCCTGAGCTGCGCAGGAGCAAGGAGTGGGGGGCCTCGGACCTGCGGGCCTTACCCGGTCCGCTGGGCGAGTCGGGTCTTTCTGGACCTTTCTTATTTAATCGCGAGGAGGAGCCGCAGCGGGAGCAGTAAGGCAGGCTACTAAATCCATACTGTTCCAGAAAAGAGTGCTGCAGGCTGCAGGTGGTGGTGCCTGCCTGCAATCCCAACATTCGGGAGGCTGAGGCAGGAGGATTGCCTCGAGTTCGAGGCCAGTCTGGGCTACATTGTGAGACCCTGTCTCAAAAAATCCGAACCCAAACAAAAAAGAATGCTGGGATAAGGCTGCAGAATAAATTGTAACTGCTTCATATCCACAGAGCAGTGAAATGATAACCTTTGGAGTTATCTTTTTACCTGAAAAAATTATTTGCAACTTTATCTTCCACACATTAACAACTAATGTTATGGACTCCAGGTCCTATCAATAGTAAATACGGGGGGCTGGGGATTTAGCTCAGCGGCAAAAAGCGCCTGCCTGGCAAGAGCAAGGTCGTGAGTTCGGTTCCCGGTACCGGAGAAAAATA
>NW_004955447.1:14255973-14256607 GCF_000276665.1 Chinchilla lanigera
GTTCAGGCTGGCCTTGAGCTCATTTTGTAGCCCAGGCTGGTCTCAAACTCGCAACAATCCTCCTGCCTCAGCCTCCTGAGTGCTGGGATTACAGGCATGCACCACCATGCCTAGCACTTTTGGATAATTTTTCTGAAAAATTTAAAGTAGACTGCAGAAGGCCAGGTGCAGTGGTGCATGCCTGTAATCCCAGCACGTGGGAGGCTGAGGGCAGGGGGATCACATGGGTTTGGGGCCAGCCTGAGCTAATAGTGCAGAGGAAATGAACACGTGTTGCGATGTCCAACTTGCTTTAATATAGCAGAGCTCCAGTTATGTTGGTTTCTGACCCAGGTTAGTATCCAGGTCACAGAGCTGAACAGAAGAAAAACCACAAGGCACCAGGCCCCTGTCTTTGATTATTGTTTTTGTTTTTGAGGCAGGGTCTCCCTATGTAGTTCAGGCTGGCTTTTTTTCTTTTTTTTTTTTGGTTTTTTTCCAGTACCGGGAATCGATCTCATGACCTTGTGCTTGCCAGGCAGGCACTGTGCCTCTGAGGTAAATCTCCGGTCCCTGGCTTTGAACTCATTATTAGCTCATGTCTTGGTCAGGGTTTACTAGAGGAACAGATATAATACAAGATAAACAAATGTAC
>NW_004955447.1:14257127-14274680 GCF_000276665.1 Chinchilla lanigera
TGTCCTTTTCACCCCAAGAGGCAAACTGCTGAGTCTCTTAGCCAAACCTCTAGATTCCCCAAGTTGACACAATGTATCAACCATAACAGCTCAGTATGGCCTCAAGCTCCCAAGGATCCTCCTGCCTCAGCCACCTTAAATGCTGGGATTACAGGCATTCATCACCACACCTACCCTCTTTGGTTTCTGTTTGAGACTGGGTCTTGATGTTGCCCAGTCTGGCCTTGAACACTTGGTCTCATGTGAACTTCCTGCCTCAGCCTCCGGAGTAGATGAAACTATAGGTATGAGCCCCTGTGCCTGGTGGCTGTATCTTTTTAGGTGCTGGAGATGGAACCCAGGGCCTCTGTGTTGCAGGCTTCTGGGTGCTGTAGACTTTCAGGGATTCTTTTCAGGTCCTTGGAGCAAACAACAGGACATGTGAAAAGGTAGTGAGGCTTTCCATTTATTAAAGGTAGGAAAAGGAGTTGCTCTGCAGAGAGAGCCTCTGAGTGAGCTGGCAGCCGCCACCAGGTTAGTGGTAGGCTTTTGTATCCCACCTCTGTTCTTCAGGTTTATGTCAGATCTAGACCATCCTATCAAAAACTTGCTTCATTTCACGCCAGAAGAATTGGAGATAGCACTTTCTGTTTGGTCTCAAGTGTGGCACTTGGGAACTGTTTTCTACCCAAGAGTCCTGGATCTCTGTGATTGACAGGCCATGCCCACTTGCTCAACCAGTTGGCCACACCCTAATCTGCTTCTTTTGCCCTGAGCTGTGTCTCTAGACCTTTTCATTTTTTATAAGCCATCTCTAAGAGGTTACATTGCTCAAGTTGTCCTTGCAATTTTGATCTTCCTACCTTGGCCTCCCAAAGTGCTGGGGTTATAGGGTCCATGGTGGCTTGTTTTTTTACATCATATCTTCTGGACCTTTCAGTTCCTTAGGTTCACCATATATTGGGAATATTGCATCTGTTCATAGAACAGCAGATCTCAGATGTTTTTGATATGGGAAAGAAAGCTAAACCAATGCCAATGTGCATTTTAGTGCCGTTTTAAAGCTTAAGTTTCTGTTTCCATAAGTCTGTTTCTTATAAATATTGTCATAGTTACCTAACCCGATGCCACCCCATGCTCTGTCATAAGACTGATTGTCCCCTAGGTAAAGTGTCAAGCACCTTTGTTCGTTTGTCACAAGCTAGGTCCATGGTTTGTAGACTTTCTACAGCTGCACTAAATCGTATCAGCACCACCCCTTAGACCTAGAACTGGACCCAGAACTGGAACCGTATAACTGTTTTCCCCTCCTGCCCTTCAGGGTTGGTGCTCAGTCATGTGCTGAGTGCCCACTGCCGGCCCTCAATAAACTTGCTTGTCTCTGCATCTGGCCTCCGCGGGTGACTCAATTAAATAAGCGCATTTGCTGCATCATTTGGAGGCCCCAGCGAGATCCCCATGGCCAGCCCCTCCAGGGAGGCACCAACCTGGACCCCGAATCTGTGACCAGGGACACCGCTAGTGCCTTGGCTGAGTCAGCTGGCTACCTGGATCACAGGCTAGGGAGAGGGATTGGGTGCCACAGAGCAAGGCGATCAGGGCTTCCTGACTGCACTTGGTAAGGTTTGGCTTAGCTTTTGGCTCATCCAGGGGCCTTCTTTGCCCAGACTGGAATCATGAAATTTGTGGGTCCGACCTCTGGTTGCAGTGGTCATTTGTCATTTGTCCTGACCCATGTGGGTCTGGGTCTGGGAGGCTGTGGGAGCCCTGTCAGGGATCTCAACATCTTGTTTGTTTAAAAAAAACAAAAACAAAAAAAACAAAAACTGGTCAGGTTTGTTTTCCTGGGACTAGAAATACTTGTTTTTCATGTTTGTCTGTGAGTTCTGTTTTGTGTGAGGTCATTTGAGGTTCCCCCCCCGCCACGCCTGCTATCTTAGGTTTCTGCTGCCTCCGTCCTTGCTGCCTTCATGATCATGAGCATCGGACTCCTATCCAACCTGCCTGGGCCCTTCTTGCTGTCAACACGACCTGAGGCCCTGATAAAGATCAACTGGCAAAAGCAGTCACCGGCATCGCAGCTGTCTCCAGTCTGCTGTGTCGGGGACTGCTGCTTGGATTTCTGGTAGAGTGGGCTTGGGGGGGACTGAGGTAGGAGATAACTGATCTACAATCCAATTGAAATTGTCAGTGTGGGGGCCACGCCCTCTAAGCCCACTGTGTTAGAATGTATGATTTAGAACTTAGATTCAAGAATGATTATGGGGTAAAGATAAAGCCAGGGAGGCTGAAAACGTTGTGCAAACTGGAGTGGCCATCGTTTGGTACTGGGTGGCCAGCAAAAGGGACTCTAGACCCTCAGGCAGCCGTGCAGATTTGGAATGTGGTTGTGGGCAAGCCCAGCTCCCCTGACCAGTTTCCTTATATTGACTCTTGGTTGCGCTAGTCCGAGCCCTTCCCCCTTGGTTCCGAATGTGTACATGTGAGGCCCCTGAGCACATCCTCCTTTGAAAGGGAAAAGACCACTCTAAAAAGCTGCAACCAGGAGTCCGACCCTCTGCCCCAGAGGAGGACAATGCCCTTGCTGTGCTCCCACTGCTTGCTGTTCCACCGCCCTATCGGGCGACTTGCCTGGCCCGGCGGTGGCCGTCATAGGAGGTGGGGCCAGACTCAATGTCCACAGGTCCTGCGCGCCCCCTCCTTTGTGCCAGGTGCCAGTGGCTGAGGAAAACAGAAGACATGATGGTTTTTGTCCCTTTTGTACTAGTGATCTATAGGATTGAAAATCCCAGACCCACCCACTGTCACCCAAGCAGAGAAGGTCTTTATTTTCTGAATAAGAAGGAAACAACAGAGATGGAGAGACTGCCTCGCCTTGCTGACGAGAAGCTTCCAGTAGATTAACTAGCACCACCACATAAGGAGAATAAAGCCGTGGTGTAGCCACCGGGTCCCATTTGTAAAAGCCTCACAGGACTGATATCTGGCATTTTCACTTTGTTTTTTTTTTTTTGTCTTTTTGAGACAGGGTCTCGCTATGCAGTCCAGGCTGGCCTTGTCGCTTTGTAGCCTAGGCTGGTCTCGAACTCACAAGGATCCTCCTGCCTCAGCCTCCCAAGTACTGTGATTACAGGTGTCCTGCCCCACTCCATATTTACATTTGTGAAAGCAGCAAATTCCTTCTTGCCTTTGAAGGCTATGGTGTGATGTGACCCTTGGCTAAGCTGCTTTAAAAATCCAGCTTGTTGTAGCAGAGCTTTATTGCACACATTTAAACAATTTAGTAACCATGTAAAATAATTTGGGCTTAAAAGTAAAACATAAATTATAGAGTGAAAAGTGAGGACAAAAAGCCTTTTATCTTTAATTTTCCTAAAGAATTACCTAACGTTTTTCTTACAGTAATTCTACCCTGATTACTGATGCAGCAAATAAAGCTAAAATAAATATTTTGTTTTAAAAAGGTGCTCAAGCCCTGACATTTTTGGTTTTGATAGTTGTGAAGTATTTATCATTTACATGAGTAATCATACAGGGGAAAAAAAAGTTTTACAATTGAAATGTAGAAAGGTTTTCACTGCAGTTCAGAGTTAAAAATGCTAAAGAGATGATCCTGAGCCCGCCCTCTAGAGAAAAATTGGGCCTTGAGAACTGCAATACCACTGAGCCTGATACACTTAGCACCCACATTTTCTTGGTTCCACAGTCTTGTGCAAGTAACCTCTGGTCTTATGTGTGTAACTAAAAAAGAGTATGTCTTGGGGCTGGGGATATAGCTCAGTGGCATAAGCACCTGCTTGGCAAGCACAAGGTCGTGAGTTCAATCCCCGGCACTGCAAAAAAAAAAAAAAAAGTATGTCTCTGAGTGTGCATGTGTGTTTGTTGTTCCTAAAAATTTGGCACAAGTCAGAGATAATTGCCTATACTGAGAATCTATACTATAAAATGTAGCGTATCAAAAACATTTTCCTTTGAAATTATTTAAGCATCTTTTCTACATTATCAAAATCATTGGTATTCTCCCCCCCAGGTGTTTAGTAACTGGCCATCAGGCTTCAAGGATAAAAAAGGTTGATAGTATTTTTCATAGATGAGAAAAAAACAGTGTGAGTAAAACCAGACTGTTGATGAAAAAAACTCTTTAAATTGTAAATATTATCTACTAAAGTGACGGTATTTGTTGGTAAGCCAGTAGAGTTTTACAGCCTTGTCCAAGGACCTGGTGCCTTTTAGTCAAGCCTGATGTCCCCCGGCTACATTATTAGGCACCCTGGCTCTGGCCCTCCCAGACACGAGGAGGAGGACAGTTCGGGACATCTGGGACCTTGGCCTCGTCCTGTGGCACACCTGTCTAAGAAGCTAGACCCAGTGGCAGCAGGTTAGCCTCCCTGCCTACAGGCCACGGCTGCCACCTCCATCCTGGTAAAAGAGGCCAACAAGCTGAACTGGGGACAGACGTTAAAGCTCTACGCCCCTCGTGCAGTTAAAACCCTATGCAGGGGCTCTGATGGCAAATGGCTGTCAGGGGCCCTTCCTGAGGACCCGGGTAACCACAGCAACCATCCAGGCCCTCATCCCGGCCTCACTGCTGCCCACATCCTTGGGGCCACAAAACACAACTGCGTCGAACCAGTCAAGATGGTCCACTCGGCATGACCAAGGTTCGCCCTCCAGGACCCCGACCTGACCCTGTTTTCAGAGGACAACACTTTGCTAAGAGATGGGGTCTGGAGGGGGGGAGCTGTTGTTGTCACAGTAGGTGAAACTGTTGAATCAGAAACACTCCCCCTGGGACATCAGCCCCGAAAGCCAAGCTGATAGCCCTCACCTGGGCTTTGAAATTGGAAAAGAACAAAAGGGTCAGTATCTATACCGACTCCTGCTATGCTTTTTCCACCCTCCATGTGCACAGGGCCATCTATAGAGAAAGAGGTAAAAAACAACAGGTTAAAAAAAAAAGTCAAAAATTCACAAGAAATAGCAGCGTTGCTACAGTTTGGCTGCCAAAAGGGGTGGCTGTTATACATTGTCCTGGCCACCAGAGGGGGGACTCTGGAGGCCCGAGGCAATTGTGCCGTGGACTTAGCAACATAGCAGGCGGCCAATCTGGGACCCCCGTCCCTGAAAAAGTACTTGTGGCTCTATCTGAAAGGACCTTCCTGTTCGGAGACTGAGTTACAGTGGGCTGAGTCAGAGGGAGCCACTGATAAAAACGGTGACAAGTGCTGCCAGGAGAGACTGTTCCTTCCTGAGTCTGGGGGACATTTTGTGACACAGGACCTACATACCCGCACTCATTTGGAAAAAACTGCTATGGCAGAGTTGCTTCGCCGGTATTTTATGCCCCCAGACATTGGGCATTGTGCTCCTCTGAGCCTGAGAGGTGTGAACTTTGTGCCCGCAGCAACCCTGCTCAGCAGCCCCACCACCAGCCTGGCGTGAGGAGGTGTGGGACCAGCCCCTTTGAGGACGCTGAGGTTGACTTCACTGAGGTCAAGCCAGCAGCTGGAAATCAGAAGTCCGTGTTAGCCCCGATTTGCACCTCCTCAGGTTGGGTGGGGCTGTCCTCACTAGGGCTGAAACTTTGAGAGAGGTAACTAAGGCCCTTTTGGAGTTGATCATCCCTTGATATGGACTCCCCACGACTGCGGGTCAGATAATGGGCTGGCGTTCACAGGTGGAGTAGTCCAGGAGCTGGCCTTGGCTCTAGGGGTAAAATGGAAACTCCACACAGCTTACCGGCCCCAAGAGCTCTGGGCAGGTAGAGAGACAGCTGCACCTCAAGTCCACCTTGGCTAAGCTCTTCCAGGAGATCGTGCAACGTGGGCAGCCGTAATGCCTGTGGCCCTCCTCCAGTCTAGGTGAAGACCATACCAAGATGGCCTCATGCCCTTCGAGGTCATGACTCGATGGTCTCTCCCATTGATGCCTTTATAAAAGGACTCCAAGAAGCTGGGTCAATCAACCTTCATCGCCAGGTGAAGGCACTTCATCGGGTCCTTGAGGAGCTATGACAGACCATCCTGGAACGTCACCCAACCCCTTTGAACACACCCTTGTATGCTTTCCAGCCTGGGGATCAAGTTTTGGTTAAGGGCTGGAAGGATGAGCCATCCAGCCTCGGCGGGGGTGGGGTGGTGGTGCTATGAAGCCATACTAACCAGCACGGCTGCTTTGGAAGTTTCAGAGCTGCTTCCATGGATCCATCACTCTTGTGTCAAATGACGGACCGGAACCAGACCAACGCCACCCAGTGAGCCAACCCTGCCAAGCAGTAACACAGCGTCTCCTCCCCAAGAGAGAGGCACACCAGCATCAAGCTGACCGTCCACGTCACCCTCTTCCTGCTCCTCTCTGTGGTCAGGTCGGACCACAGAACTGGTTTAAAAGCTCACAGTGACCCAGACATCGGGGGAGCAATTCTAAATGAGACTGTTTGGCCTGGAGAGTTGACACTCCTTGAGGTTCATTGACGCATACAGAGATCGAGAGCCTTTCCTCCCTGTGGGGCCCTCACAAAAGGTTAAAGATGAGATAAACCCTCTTGGGATTTATTTTTGCCCAGGAGACCAGGCAATGGCTGTGACTCCACAGATGAGTTAGACTTTATTTGTTAAGAGATGACCCAAAAGTGTTTATTACTATTTGTAAAGTCACCCAGGCCTTGATCTGCTCCCCTGTAAAGTCAGCTCTTGGGCTTCAGGACCGTTTGCGCATACCTGCTCCCAATTCAGAGCCGGACCCTCATCCACTGCCACCACCACCAACCGCACTGGGAGTTTATTAAAAAATGCTGTTTTTATGCCAATAAATCTGGAATCATCAGAGAGACCTTAGCCAGGGTCCGTGAGCGCCTCAACCAGAGAGCAAAAGACCGCCAAAAGGTTTTTTGGTGTGCCCCAGGGGCGGTGTGCCCAGATGTACCATTGGCATCCCGGGCTCACTTCTTTACTGACAAGTCTGGCTGGGCCCTTGATGATGTGTATGGCCTTTCTTGTGATTGGGCCTTGCCTAGTCAAAAGGATGATAGGGAGAATTCGAGCTGGACTGGACCAGGTACAACTTCTGGTGTTGGCAGAAAATCCTGGGTATCAAGCTATGTAGATGAACTTAAGGACACCTCACCAGCTGAAGAGGAGGGTGTCCTTGAGGGGGAATGATATGGGGAAGAAAACTAAACCAACAGCATTTTGTGTTCTAGTGCCATTTTAAAGCTTAAATTTCTCTTAAGTTTGTTTCTTATAAATATTGTCGTAGTTACCTAACCCGATACCACCCATGCTCTGTGAGAGGACTGCTTGTCCCCTATGTAGAATGTCAGATACCTTTGTTCCTCTGTCACAAGCTAAGCCCATGCCTTGTAGTATTTCTGTAGCTGCACTAAATCATAATAGCACCACCCCTTAGGCCCGGAACTAGACCCAGAACTAGAACTGTATAACCGTTCTCCCTTCCTGCCCTCTGGAGTCGGTGCTCAGTCATGTACTGGGTGCCCACCGCCGGCCCCCAATAAACTTGCTTGTCTCTGCATCCGGCCTCCGGGGGTGACTCAAATGAGCACCTTTGCTGCAGCATCTTCCCTTGGGATCCTTTTCTGTTAAAAATGATTGAGGACATACATTTGTGTATGTGATAGCCAATATTTAATCACATTAGAAATTGAAGTGGAAATTTAGCAAATGATTATTAACTCATTAAAAGTAGCCTCAATACATCCATTACTTGCTGGCACACCTAACCTAATTTCCGTGAAAAAGAACTATATTTGCCAGAGTCACACCGTTCCGGCTGTGTCTAGATACTCCCCGAAGCCTCCTGCAGTCATAGGTGGGGCTTTCTCAGAGGCGGCTGGATCTACAGTGTGTGACTCTGGAATTGGTTCATGGTACGATGCTAGGCTCAAGGGCACCAGGATTGCAGGTGTGAGTGTTACCTGCCCTGAGTAGCCTGGATAAGATATAAACGATAGGAAGATGCTGGTAAGGCCCCTTACTTGTTGCTTTTGCTGTCTTCTGCCACTGTGAACTATTTCCCCTCTGCGATGCCCCTCTGCCATGAGCCACCCTGCCTCGGAGCTAGCCGATTAAGAACTGAAGCCTTGGGGCTGGGGATTTAGCTCAGCGGCACAGCACCCGCCTGGCAGGCACAAGGTCGTGAGTTCGATTCCCGGTACTGGAGAAAAGCAAAAAAAAACCAAAAAACTGAAGCCTCTACAAACTGTGAGCTAAGTAAACCTTTGCCCTTTAACTGTGGGTGTCAGGAATTTTGTCTCAGCAATGAGACAAGTAATGAAAACACCCACAAAAATTTGGTTTTGACTCAGGGCCCAGTTTTACACAGTGTTTGTGTGTGTGTGTGGTACTGGGTACTGAACCCAGGCCTTTGCACTGATCTATACCCCCGGCCCTTTTGAAATTTCTTGTCTTTTTGTTTTTGTTTTTTGAGAGAGTCTATGTAGACTCTCAGACTGACCTCAAACTCATGCTAATCCTCCTGCTTCAGCCTCCTTAGTGCTGGGACTACAGGCATGTGCCACCAGGCCTAGTCTATTATTTCCCGAGACATGCTCTGTCTTAGTTACTTTTCTCATTGCTGAGACAAAATATCCAGCACCCAAAGTTAAAAGGAGGTGTTGGGGGCCACAAACTATAAATGTGAGGCTAAGGCCGGGAGGCCTTAATGGAGGCCTCAGTGGTCCCGTGATACTGTGACGCTCCGGGGCAAGATTGCATCGGCTAAAGACATCCTGGTTCCCTGAGAACCCAGAAATAATAAAAACAGGGTTTCACCTTGGGGAGAGGACACACTCCTCCTTAGCCTGCCACCTCTCCCCTCATCGGCATGAGATCCTCGTCAGCATAAGGGCGCCACTGCTGTCTGAGTCAGCCGAGGACCCCTTCGATTATTGTGAGCACCAGTAAATAGTGGCTGCTCCCAGCGTCGGCCGCCGCCCATCCCGAGGCGCTGACCGCCCAGCTCCATGTACCTTCAGAGTGTGTCTCTGTCTTTCTTCATCCCTCACCAGACGCCTTTCTAGGCAGACTGGGGACCGATCGACCCCTGACGGGGAAAGCTTTATTTAGCCCACAGTTAGCTGGCTCCAAGGCAGGGTGGCCAGCAGAGCAACAGTTCATAGCAGCGGAAAACAGCAAAAGCAACAAGCAAGAGAGCAAGGCAAGCCTCTTTCTGTCCCTATCTTGTATCCGGTCTATCAGAATTAGGGCAGTGCCAAACCAGTCAGTGGACTGATCCAGCAGCCACCCCCCTTCATCCCAGCACCCTTCATCCTGGCATTGCACTACAGATCAGTCACACGTTCTCAATTCAGCCAGGTCTGAAAAGCCCTTCCCCATGACTACACAAAGCTTTGGGCGGACATCTAGACACAAACCATAACACTCACTGAATTTCCCAGGCTGCCTCAAACTTTCCGTCCTCCTGCCTCAGCCTCCCACGTGCTGAGATTACAGGCGTGTGTGCCTGAATCTCACCCCGCCCAAATAGGACATTTTAAAGATTATGTATCATTTTAAATGGTGATGATGGTTTCATTAAAAAGTTACCTTTTTTTTCAACTTTGTTTTTCTTTGTAACTTCCAAATTGTGACCTTGAAATAGGTCAGTGGTGTCTTACTACGAATACCTCCGCAGTAAGGGTCACCCTTGAAGTTGGGTGTGGCGACGCGCACCTGTGACCCTGGTGCTCTGAGAAGCTGAGGCTGGAGGCTGGCGAGCTGGGACCCAGCCTGGGCAAAGTTAGCGTCTCAGAGAGATCCCGTCCCAAAATGAAAAACACAAAGGGCCAGAGATGTAGTGCAAAGGCCCTTGAAATTTTTTTTCTCAAAGAAGTATATTTAGCTGGGGATATAGCTCAGTGGGACAGCACCTGCCTGCCTGGTGAGCACAAGGTCCTGAGTTCAATTCCTGGTACCAAAAAAAAAAAAAGTATAATTTAGACGTATTGGTGTTAGTGTTACTGTATGGACCCAGTATGTCCCACACCACTCAGGTTTGGAAATCCTAACCTCTAAGGTGTCATGGTTCATGCCGAGATGTCCCCCCAAAGCCTCATGCACTTTTCAATGGAACTTTTTCAGAGGCAACAGAATCTAGAGTTTGTGACTGATTCGTAGTGCTGTGCTGGGATTAGGGGTGCTGGGTGATTTCTGGATCAGTCTACTGACTGGATTGGCACTGCCCTAATCCCAGCAGTCTGGATAAAATAAAAGGGGCAGAAAGAGGCTTGTTTCCCCCTTTATGCCTTTGTTGCTTTTGCTGTTTTCCGCCACCATGAACTATTGCCCTCTGCCATTCCACCCTGCCTTGGAACAGTGATTATGGACTGAAACCTCCACAAACTGTGAGCTAAATAACCTTTCTCCAATTATCTTTGGGTGTCAGGTATTTGGTCTCAGCAACAAGACAAAACTAAAACGCAGGGTATTAGCAGGTGGGGGCCTTTGGTGGGTAATTAGGTCGTGAGGGTTGGACCCTCAGTAATGAGGGGCCTTTACAAAGTGACATTTTCTGTCAGGTGTGCTGGCATATGCCTATAATTGTAGCTACTCAGGAGGCTGAGGCAGGACAGTTGCAAGTTTGAGACTAGACTAGGTAACATAGAACACATCTCAATATTAGAAAGAGGGAGAGAGAAGAAGAGAGAGACTAACTCTGTTTTCTGCTGTGTGAGGACACAGCAGAAGGCAGCCATGTGCAGATCAGTAAGGGCCCCAAGCATACCTCATTCCCCTGCACCGCGGCACCAGGAGCAGCGTGTATGGTATGAGCTCCCAGCTTGTGGTCTTCTCTTACAGCAGCTGAAGCTGAGGGAGACAACGAAACAAAAGAGAACTGTGTGCCGTCTAATAAGCCAGTAGAAACTGTTCATTTATTTTTGACACCAGATCTTGCTGTGGAGTCCAAATTGGCCTCAATTCCAGATCCTCCTGCCTCAGCCTCCTGCATGGTGAGATTATAGGCATGGGACACTATGCCTGGTTCTCAAAAACATTTTCTATAAAATCTAAACTTGAGCTGGGCGTGGTGGCACACACCTGTAATCCCATCACGTGGGAAGCTGAGGCAGGAGGATGGCCATGAGTTCGAGGCCAGCCTAGGCTACATAGGGTTAGGGGTGAGCCACATAGTGAGCCTCCACCCACATCTCCAAAAACAAAACAAAACAAAGCAGTGCGTGGTGGCCCACTCCTGCAAATCCCAGAACTCTAGGAGTTTTGAGGCAAGAGGATTACAAATTCAAACCCAGCCTGGGCAAGTTAGGCATTTACTTAGACTTTATAGAAAAATAAACTTCTTTTTGGAGCGGTACTGGGGATTTAACCCAGAGCTTTCACACTGACCGGTATCTTCAGGTCTGTTTTTAGTTTTATTTTGAGGTAGGATCTTGCTAAGACACACAGTGGGCCGGGTTGGCCTCAAATTGATGGCCCTCCTGCCTCATCCTCCCAGAGGGCTGGGGTTACAGGCCGTCTTCTCCTTCCAGATCATGACCGGCTCCATTCCGTGGATCCCCACGAGTCACGGCCACTTCCTTTCCCAGCCTAACTCTCGACCATTAATCTGCTTATTATCGCTGTAACGTGATCGCCTCAAGAACGTTCCAAAGGAATTGTACCGCATGTAACTTTTAGAGATTAGGATTTAAAAAAAATCATCTCAGCATAACGTCCTTGAGAGCCATACAAGTTGAGATTAGATTTTTTAAAAAAAAATCTCAGCACAGTGTCCAGAGATCGAGATGAAACCAGCTGCTCCCACTCTGGGTCCTTATGTTGGGGCAACGGAAGCTTGCAGCCCAACAAAACAGCGGGCGGTGGGGCGCGTTCACGAGGAAGAACAGAGACTGGAACGGGGCCGCGGCCCAGCGTGCGTGAGGCCCGGATGTGGTCACAGCACCGGCAAAACAAAGACAGAGACACAAAAGCCAAACAAACAACCACGAAACAAAGCTGTTTGTAACATTCACATATATTTTTGGGTGAACATAGGTTTTCGTTTCTGTGTGGTAAATGCCCAAGAGTGTCATTACTAAACCATTTGGAAGCTGGGTGGTGGCACATGCCTGTAATCCAAGCACTCAGGAGGCTGAGGCAGGAAGATGGCCTAGAGTTTACATAGTGGGACCCTGTCTCAGAGAGAGAGAAGGGAGGGAGGGAGAGAGCGAGGGAGGAAGGGAAGGAGGGAGGGAGAGAAAAGAAAAGAAAAAAGACCATATGGAATTACTACACTGACCTCCCCCCCACCCCACTTTTTTTGTTTTTTTGAGACAGGGTCTTGCTATGTAGTTCAGGCTGGCCTTGGACTCACTACAGAGCCCAGGCTGGCCTCAAGCTCATGGTGACCTTCCTGCCTCAGCTTCCTGAATGCTGGGATTGTAGGCATACTCCACCATGCCTGACTCCATGCTGACTTTTAAAAGAAACAAACCATAATCCAGAATAGTTGTACCACTTTAATTTCCAACAGCGGGCGATCCAGTTACTCTATATGCTTGCTAGCATTTAATGTTTATCACAGACTGATCAGGCCGACAACCTCCCAAATGAGTGGACAGTGAAGGCTTAAATAAAAGAGGCAAGTGGTATGATTTCAGGGCTCCAGGAGGTTCCAACCCTCTAACAGAATTCGAGATTCTCTGGGGGCTGAGACAAAGAACTTCTCTGGGTGGCCTGTATTTATTTGGTTTTCATCAAAGGAGGGGGATTCTGAGGAAAGCTCGGGAATGTCAGCAGGACCTTGGAGTCAGTTCAGAGATTTTCCCAAGCAGTAAATTATGTCACTCAGAAGAACTACCTTATCTCCGGGTTGACATTTACTGCAGGAGTGTGGAGCCTGCAGCTGCAGTCTCCTTTTAGTTAATTGGGGTTGGACCCAGGTGTCCTCAGCTGTGACCTTATATTGTCCGTTGAGGCATCATGGCTTCACAGGCCACTACAGGCCTCAGCCAGGACCAGTGACTCACAGAGGTTCACTTACTATGAGTCCACTGCCCATCTCCAGACAAGGGGCCTAGGCCTGGGGCAGACGCACAAGTAAGTAAGAAAAGCCAGTTGGTTAATTTTAAATCCTGCTCAGAGCTGCTTTGTAGTGGTCTCCATCGAATGTTACCGCTACTTTTTTTTTGGTTGGGAATGGAACCCAGAGCCTTTACACTGAGCTACACACCCAGCCCCGCCTTTGACGAGACACAAATCTTTCCTAGAAATCTTTATCACCAAGTTAATTTGAGTACTGTCTTCTAACAACAGTCTTTGAGAAACTAAAAGGTGAGATGAGTTCATAAAACTTTGTTACTAATCAGGTTTGTGTTCTCTCATTGCTGGCGTTTGACAGCAGAAAGCAAGGCTGACCTGATGCCTCTGCACTGCCCTGCACGTTGGGTTTGTCCTTCAGTCCCGGGGACAGCTGACGAGCCAGGCGTGTCCGCCCACCACAGACCGGAGCACCCGCAGTCCACATAGCCTTTTAGAACAATTTTCCTCCGTTCTTTTTTCCTTAATGTTTATTTTGAGACAGGGTCTTGGTAGATTGTCCCAGTTGGCTTCAAATTTGAGATCGTCCTGACTCAGTCTCTCAAGGAGCTGGGGTCACAGGCCTGTGCTACCATGCTGGGCTCAGAGTACCATTTTGTATGCCCTGGCCACCTTGTAAAGGCCGGGATCAGTGACTTAGGGGCCCAGTAACAGCCACCATGGGGTCTGTGAGTAGTTGCTGGGGGGTCAGAGGCCCCCTGCGGCCTCTCAGGTAGCTGTTACCGTGAGTGGAGCCCAGCAGCTGACAGAAAACTAAGTGGGAAGCCAGAAAGCTTCTGTTTCGTTTATTTGTGAATTTTGCTTTTTAGAGGAGTGGTGCTGAGGTAGGACAGAAAAAATAAAAACTAGATAAGGAGACAAGAAAAATTGAGATTTTTGGGGGGCAGTCTTTTTGAGACAGGGTCTTGCTGTGCACTTCAGGCTGATCTTGAGCTCACTTTGTAGTCCAGGCTGGTCTCGAACTCACAGTGATCCTCCTGCCTCAGCCTCCCGACTGCTGGGATTACAGGCGTGCGCCACCACACCTGGCGAGATTTTAAAAATTGTGCTTCATTGCAGTTTGAAGACATAAAAGTTACTCAAGCCTTCTTCCCTTCCAGGAAACTAATTTTTAAAAAAATTCCTAAAGGTCTTAACAGACAGTAAACCTGGACCCGTCCTTTTCACCTGCAAATTGTGTTTTCTTCACCCCTAAGGAAGCAGCAATATTGGTGGGCAGTAAACCTCAAAGTGGACACAGATGGCTCGAATCCTGCCAGCCTTTCAGATGGGTCACCTGACCAGCAGTAGGACTGTTACAGAAAACAGACCAAACACAGGAAGAAACAGCACCGAGAAGGTTTAGGAGGCAGTTTATTACACAGGTGGGCTTGACTGGTATTGCTCCCAAGAGTCAGAACCCCGCCTAGCAGGGTTTTAGGACATTTCTAGGCAGGGCAAACAGGGAGGTATAAAGGCAGATCTGGCACATTGTAATTGGAGGACTGGGTGACATCATGGGTTGCTAAGGGAGTTTAAACATCTCAAGTTACATTGCAAGGCCTTCAGTTAAGCATGGGTTACACAAAGGAAGAAATATCCCATTATCAGGCTTTTCCCCAAACATGTCCATCTCATTTTAATGGGCATTTTTGGCAGGCTTTATTTAAAATTTTAATTTCCCTTTCATTTCCCCTCTTTTAGTTAATCAGAAAAATCATTTTCAGAGATGTTGGTATTTAAGGCTGTACAGAAAGTACCAGACCTGAGGGCCATTTGGAGTCTGGTACTGTTCAGTGGAAATGCCTCTGGCCACCTAGAATAAGTATGGACAAGTGCTAGGAAGTATTTGTAGTGTTCACACAGCTTAACTTCTGTATATCTATTTGTAAGTCTTCCAAAGGGGAAAGTCCAGCCTATTGGATACTGGGGTGTGTGTGTGTGTGTGTGTGTGTGTTTATGTCCAGATTGGGGTTCAGTCCTTGCACAGCTTTGACATCTGTTATGGTTTGGGGTTTTTTGCAAGGGGAACAATATAATACAGGACACATATTTTATAAGATTGACAACAGTCACTCAAAGAACCATATACAAGAGAGTGCAGGAAATCTGTCCACACACTAAAGACCAAGGATCTAGTTGAGGGCCTGAATCCCACAGCAATGTTCTCTATGAGTCCAGCTGAAGGCCTAGAGCCCATGACAGTGCCTCCCACGAATCCAGCTGGAGGCCTAGAGAGCCCATGACAATGATTCACACAGGCCTGTTTCACAGATCTGCGCTGGGAAGGCCCAAAGGTCAGTGGTGGAAGCTAGAAAGTCTGTGTCAGTGGGAGGAAGGATCTGTGTTAGCACGCTGAGGGATCTGCACTGGAGCCAGGAAGTGATGCTCAAAGCAAGAACCAGAGCTCCCCGCAAAAGTACCACAGCTGTCCTCAGCAACAGTGAGGTCCCGAGCTCGTCCGATGATCAGGAAAGCTGAGCTCCCGTCAGGAAACCCAGCACAGCAAGCTTCTCCAGGAGACTGAGCAGTGCACCATCTTCCCCTCCGGAGCCAGGAAGTGATGCTCAAAGTGAGGACCAGAGCTCCCCCAAAGTGAACCGAAGCCATTTTCAGTGCCAACAAGGTCCCCAGCTCCTCGAAGGGTGAAAACAGCCGAGTTCATCAGGAAAGCCACCATGGCAAGCACCTCCAGCAGAACCACCAGCTCCTTACAGCTTCCACCAGCTCCAACAGCCTTTCTCTGCTCCCAACAGCCTCCTTCTCCTTCTCCAGTTTGCCTCTTTTGCTGCTGGCAACAGTCCCCAGGCGGGCCTCCCACACCCAGCACCATGCTTACTCAGTTCAGCTGGGGGTTATAAATTGACCCCCAGTTGTCAGTCCACCACATCTCTGATTAACAGAAGCACAGATCAAGGCTAACTTTGGAATATAATAGTAGCAGCTTAGACGCTGATTCATAGCAGTTTTTCCCCATGGGTGACGTCATGCTGACGTTTTACTCAGGCATAGGCCAAATTCTGCAGGACTATCATCTGATCGTCCTGTGGAGTCCCAGCACCGTGTGGGCCCATATAAGCTTGTGTGGGGGGGTGGCATCATTGCCGAGGGGGGATTGGCCTTGGCGAGGTATCTTGGGAAGAAGCATCTTGGGAAGAGGCTTCCCTAGCCTTGCAGCCAGGAGAACAGCTTTCTTCGGGGTCACCATCTGCCTTGCGTGGCGGTTCTTTTCTCTGGTCACCCACCTGGACAGCTGGGTCTGGGTGTTCTGGTCACTGGTCTGGGTGACTGATGTCTCCTTGGACTTCGTTGGACCCGGTGATTCTGTCACAGTACAATCACAAGGTATCGTTCATCCCTCAGAGAAGCGTGTGGGCCTGGTCACTGCCTCTGTCTTGAGGCCCGGCCGCCATCGGAGGCCCCTCCAGCCGCGGGTTCGGTGTGCGCTTCTCTCCGCCCAGACTCCTGGAGGCCCCGGCCCTGCCTGTTACTGTCTATCTAACTCAGCTGCCTAGAACATTCCCCACTCTGAAGAGCTACCCCTAACCGCACCTAGGGGAGAACGGCCAAAATTTTAATCTAGCTGCTCTGAACTGAGAAGGCTCAGGGTAGGTGAGGCTGCAGTCAGGGGCCTTCTAACCGGAGAGCTCATCTAAGAGGCCGTGGGTAGAAGTCAGTTACGAACTCCCTTCGCAAGGTTCATCCAGTGGATCCTGGTAAAAGCAGTCTGGCACATTTGTTATAGATTTTAGCTGTATGATCACCTAGAGTTTATCCTCCTCTAGGTGAAAATAAACAAAAATTTTCAAGAGATTAAAGCACATACAATTAAGCCGGGTGTGTGGCCCATGCCTGTAATCCCAGCACTTGGGAGCCTGAGGCAGGAGGATCTTAAGTGAGTTCAAGGCCAGCCCACAAAACATAATGAGACCCTGTCTGGAAAAAATAATAATAATACAAAAATAATAAAGCACGTGCAGTTAAATCATGAGCACTGGAATGCAAGGCAGACGGGGGAAAGAGCCATGTTTAGACGCTGTTCGGAAGGGACTGGAATACAGATTGTAAGCAGCTGGCTGTTAGACCCTTCTATTGAGGGAGGTTATTTATAAATTTAATATTTTATTTTGTCACAAGTTTCTCTAGCTTTAGTTATAAGAAGATGGAGAGTTTGGTGGTTTTGAAAGACAGTTTTAGCTAAGGAACTTGAAGACTTTTGTTTAGCTTTTATAGCTCTTACTTAGCTTTTAGCCTCCTTGAATGGTTAGTGGTCAGCTAGAGCTGTAGCTGGAAGCTGCCAGCAGGGGTCAGCAATTGAAACCCCATTTTCATATCTAGCTTTTATTATTATAGTATTATTAGGTTTTTGGTTTTTCTCCGGTACCGGGAACCGAACTCACGACCCTGCTCTTGCCAGGTCAGCATTTAATTGTCCAACAATAATAGCACAAACCTATCTTTTCAATGAACTGAGAGAAAGTTCTGAGAGAAATCTATCTATCTATCTATCTATCTATCTATCTATATATATATATTTTTTTTT
>NW_004955447.1:14274850-14292036 GCF_000276665.1 Chinchilla lanigera
CCTTGAGCTCACTTTGTAGCCCAGGCTGGCCTCGAACTTGCAGCAAGCCTCCTGCCTCAGCCTCTGGAGTGCTGGGATTACAGGTGTGCAACACCACCCCTGGCTTCCCTTCCTACTTTTTTTCCACTCCACTAAACCAGTTTCTCTTTTGTTTTGAAATTTCTTCCCATTTCACAGTATCTATTGTTCATTTTGGACTGCATTTACTTTTTCAGCTTCTCACACTAGGGAAATGATACAATGTTTACGTGTGGTTTATTTCACTTTGAGTATGGTCTTAAGCTGCATCCACTTACCTATAAAAGTCTCCAGTTTATCCTTCTTTGTGGCTGAGTAATACTCCATTATATAAAAAGACCACATCTTTTTTATCCATCCATTTGGGTTGTTTCCAAGATCTAGTTATTACAAATTGTGTTGCTGTAAACATGTCATTGTGGAGGTTATTTTTTAGTAACCAAAAGCCTAGTGATGAGAAACTTATTTAATAAAATATAAAACCTTTTGTTTTTAAATCTAGTTTTATAAGTTTAACCAAGAACATTTCAATATGTTAAGAAAAACTTACTGTTTTTGAAACAGAAAGCTTAACCTTTTAATTATAGACAATTTAAATATATCTTAACAATGGCTTTAGATGATTTATGAGAAACAAATCATAATATTTAAACATTTTAAGATATACATGTTATCTCTAACCAAGGGAAAAAATTACTGTAGACAAACAACAGTAGATACTGCATTTATAAAACCAACCTTTTGAAGTAATTAGCTAACAAGCTGGACGGGAATATGTTACCAATTTTATTTTATTTATTTATTTATTTATGTCTTTTTGAGACAGGGTCTTTCTATGCAGTTCAGGCTGGCCTTGAGCTCACTTTGTAGCTCAGGCTGGTCTTGAACTTGGGTAAGGATCCTCCTGCCTCAGCCTCCCAAGTGCTGGGATTACACGCGTGCTCCACCACACCCAGCTTATGTTACCAATTTTAAAGACACCCATATTTTATCTTGTTAACTCACTGTTCACCCTGTGAACAAAGGTATTTGGGCTATATCATATGTGTTTATATACCAACCAAAATAGAACATATATCTGAAAATTGACACACAGAAACATATATAGCAACCCAACCATGTATGACTTTTTTTTTTTTTTTTTGGTTTTTCTCCGGTACCGGGGACCGAACTCACGACCTTGCGCTTGCCAGGCAGGCGCTTTGCCGCTGAGCTAAATCCCCAGCCCCTGACTTTTTTTTTTGTCTTTTTGAGACAAGGTCTTGCTATGCAGTTTATGAATTCACTTTGTAGCCCAGGCTGGCCTGGAACTAGTGATCGTCCTGCCTCAGCCTCCCAAGTGCTGGGATTACAAGTGTGCGCCACTACATCTGGCTCTATATAACTCTTATGTTATGAAACTTTAAGGCTTTATTTGTAAGTCCCATGTAAACCTTGAGCCCTTCAGCCTATTTGTAGCCAGTCTTTATCTGGCTACCCTGATAACCTATATAAATAGTCTTTATATAGAAATCTCAAAAAGAGCCAAATAAAGAAATTGTTGAGTTAAAACTTTTTTTTAAATGAAGCAGCTGTAGATGCTTTAAGCAGTTATTAACACACATTAAACAGACAGACAAACATACACAAGATAATTACATGTATTTATTTATTTTGAGGCAAATTCTTACTGTGCAGTTCAGCCTGGACTTGAACTTGCTCCTGTAGTCTAGGCTGACCTCCAACTCTCAGGGATACTCCACGGCCTCAGCCTCCTGAGTGCTGGGATTTCAGGTGTGTAACCTGAAATCACACCTGTGCAAAATGATTACAGTTAAATCAGAGTAATCAAGATTATTACAGTTAAATCAGCATGTACTCTCAGATGTACTTGCCAAATTGAAATACAATAACTTTTTTGGGGGGGTGCCTTTTTGAGACAGGGTCTTGCTGTGCAGTTCAGGCTGGCCTTAAGCTTACTTTGTAGCCCAGGCTGGTCTCGAACTTGCAAGGGTCTTCCTGCCTCAGCCTCCTAAGTGCTGGGATTACAGGGGTATACAATAACATTTTTTATAGTTTTTAGGTTTCTAACTATAAATAGACTAGTCAGAACTTTTCTTATAGATCATCAAGTAGCAGAGATCTCTTGGAATAAATTAAGAATCAAAAGAAAAAAAAAACGCTTTTACATCTGTGAAAGCAAAGACTGTTAAAGGTAATTTTAACTATTTTATTTTTAGGGTAGCATTCGTTCTTTTTTTATTAAGAGTTGACAATTTAAAATAAATGAAAGGGGCGAGGCATGGTGGTGCACACCTGTAATCCCAGCACTCAGCAGGCTGAGGCAGGAGGATCAGTTGTGAGTTTTAGGCTGGCCTGGGCTACAAAGTGAGCTCAAGGTCAGCCTGAACTGCATAGTGAGACCTTGTCTCAAAAAGACAAAAAAATTAAAAATAAAAATAAATAAATAAATGAAGGGATTAGTTTTCATCTTGTTTATTCCTTTAATGACACGTTAAAAAATGATTTTTACTTTAACCTCCCATCTGGTTGGCAGGACAGTAGGGATATTGTATAGGGACTCCTGGGGCTGCAGTAGGAACTGGCTGTTCCCCTGGTGGTTTATCTTTTGGCCTTTTAAAAGTAACGATATGATACTCATCTCCAAATGTGATAGCAGCCTGTAATGTTGATTGTTTCTCACTAGAAGTCAACATTTGATCTGAGAGCAACATTCTATTTTTCCAGTACAGTTCATAGGTCTGAGTGAGTCTCCTAAAGACCTCAACTGTCTGGAAACTGTTTCTGATCTTGCTGGATCTATGTGAGGTTGCTGAGCACAAAGGACACGTGGAACAGGGTAGGGCTGAATTCCCTGTTCACCTCTTACAAGGATATTGTCCCTGAGGAGCTTTCACAGAACCAGGTAGAGGTGGATGTAGCCCCGTAGATGCTTCAGTTAGGGTTGGCTCAGACGTGTCATCCGTAGGGCATGGAGGGCAAGGGAGGGGAACTTCAAGCTCAGCAAAGGAAGATGTGTCTGAGTGTGCCGTAAGGACCAGGGGCGTCTGGCTTTCCAATGGCTTACATCTGCACTTTGAACACAAGGTAGGATTGTCTCGTCCTGCAAAGAAAGTCTAAACGTAAGGTACCTTTGACCATTTCCCTGTCTCTTATGGTATAAATCTAGATGTAAAATAGTGATTAATCAGTACTTTTCTCTACATTCCACTTTGCCTCCAGGGGATAAACAGACTACGCATGAATGCAGAAAAATTTTAAATAACTCTTCCTTAGAGTGTGAGGGCTGAACAAATTCCAGTGCTTAAGAATATACCTGAAAGCTGGGTGTGGTGGCACATGGCTGTAATCCCAGAAAAATTCTTGTGACTATAGTGAGAGTCTTTTTGAGACAGGATCTTGCTATGCAGTTCAGGCTGACCTTGAGCTCACTTTGTAGCCCAGGCTGGTCTCAAACTCAAAATGATCTTCCTGCCTCAGCCTCCAGAGTGCTGGGATTACAGGCATGTGCCACCATGCCCAGTTGTAATTTGTTTTTATTTTAAAAACTTTTAAAGTTGGGGGTGGTACTTAGTGAGTTCAAGGCCAGCCTGAACTATACAGTGATACCCTGCCTCAAACAAAACAACTCCCCCCAAAACCCAAAACTTAGATGTTAAATGTTAGTTATTATTACAGCTTTTGTCTTTTTGTGAAATCAGTATCAGAAGACTTGCACTCTTTAATGTGTTCTTTATAAAGATGTGTAAATTCTTCAAGGCTATTTAGAGTATTACTGCATGCAGGTAACCATAGCTTCGATTCTGCCTCAGTAGATTTTTACTAAAGCAAATTCTTTCATTAACATTTTTTTCTTCTGCTTTTTAAAATGCCCTTTGATATTTCAAAAAAGGAACTCTGTAACTTGACTGATTTTAAGATCAGCTGTAAGTAATCAGCAATCTTGAAAAGCACTTTGAAGAGACAGGTTCCCTCTGGGTCCTACCAGAGTCTGTGCTATTTGTTCTAGACTCAGAACCGAACCAAGGTACCGACCGACAAACACCGGAGCACTCGGATCGCCAATTGAGATTTTAGAATGAGCCTTTATTAGCTGGCCAGCGACTGCCTGAGAGCCTCCACGCAGGGTAGGATCAGGTCAGCAGCAAACCAGGTGTGAGAGCAGCTTTTAAGCCAAAAAACCACATCCTGCTTGGCAAGCGAAGTCTTTGTGAAGCAGTCTTCCCAGAAACTACAGAAACTTTAGGAAACTTACAAGAAGGGAACGATACGTCTCAGGGAGTTTTGAGGAGTGGCTACAATGCGGAACGAAGCAGGTGGGAGAATAGGGTAATCAATAATCTTTTTTTCTCATGTTCTTTGTGAGGCCATGCTTGTCCCTTGTGAGGCCTTTACACTATTGATGTTTGTCAGCGCGATGCTCAAGCTTCCCAACATCTTTGTGACCCCACTTAGCACAATCTACACCGATGAAATCGTTCTTCCTGGTTGAGTTTCAGAAAGAGATGCACTGCACATTGACCCTTAGAGGTCATTTAAATAACATTGTAATGTAAAAGACTGGTACAATTTTAAAACAATACAGATTTCAACCTGTAAATGTGTGTGCCTTTTAAAGAAGGACACATTTTAAAAATATATTTGGGCATTTGCAGGGGAGTATGAGAAAACTATTATGTATTATATCAAACAAAATGTTTATTACAAAAATGTTCTTTAATCTATACTGCAGAACAGTGTAAAACAGTGTTATGTAGAATAGAGTTGATTTGGATGAAAGCTGTTTCTGGTTTGTTGGTAGGGAACAGTAACAAAATGATTTTTTTCAGAAAATATTTAGTTTTCTTCATAAAAGTAAGTCACATATTTTAAAAAATATTTTTAAAAAGTAAGTCACATTTTTAAAAAATATGTATATCTAATAGTACACATTGTTTTTTTTTGTCTTCTTTGAGACAGGGTCTCGCTATGCAGTTCAGGCTGGCCTTGAACTCACTTTGTAGCCCAGGCTGGCCTCGAACTCGCAATGATCCTCCTGCCTCAGCCTCCTGAGTGCTGGGATTACAGGCGTGTGCCACTATGTCTGGCTTAATAGTACAAAATGCAATAAGCATTGAAGTGTATTGAAAACTGAATTTGACAACATTAATGAATAAATTAACAATGATTAAAAAAAGAAAAAAATTTCATTGATATTTTCAACCACTAATAATAAATGGTGCTTTATTTTTAAAAAGGTGTGTAAATAGCAGACACTGGCCCGGGAGCTCAGGTCATTTCCTTTCTGCAGGGAGGGGCCAGGCCCTGGCTGGAGGGGGACGATGCAGCTGTCCTGGGTCTCCTTGTCCCTCCTCCTCTCCGTGCACCGCTGCACACAGCTGGGGAGTGGGCGCACACGGGCCCTCCGCCTCCTTGTGCTGGCTCTGTGGACAGCCTCTCCCTTCTTACTACATGAGGCCTCCCAAGGACGCAGCCAGCACATGAGCCTGACCTGTGCTTCCCGACCTGACCAGCTGGAAACAGTCCTGAGACCAGTGTCAGGGCCTGTCACACGCAGACAACAGTGCTAATGCTGAGCTACATCCCGGCCCTTTTTTATTTTATTTTGAGATAGGGTCTTGCTAGGTTGCTGTGGCTGGAACTTACAACCATCCTGCCTCAGACTCCCAAGTTGCTGGAGTTACAGGCATGTGCCACCATACCTGGTTTCTGAAAAGCCAGACTTCTATAGACACAGTGAGTGCACCTGCAGGTTCTGTGTGTGTGTGTGTGTGTGTGTGTGTGTGTGAGAGAGAGAGAGACACATGCATGTGCTTCTTATGCCTAGGTCTCAGGTGTTGTCACTGCTGGCTGGGGTGGCAAAGCTGGAGCCTGGGGCCAGCTGCTGTCACAGGGGAAAGTAATTCAGGATGAAATAAAAATGATTTTGAGGCTGGCATGGTGGTGCACACCCAGTACTCAGGAGGCTGAGGCAGGAAGATTTCAAGTTTGAGGTTAGCCAGGGGTATATAGTGAGTTCAAGGCCAGCCTGGACTACACAGCAAGATCCTGTCTCCATACAAACTCCAGGAAAAAAAAAAAAAACTGATTTTGAACGAAGCAACCAGATAATAAAACTGAAAAAGTATTTTATTTTTCCTAAATTACCTGAGCACTTTGTCAAATTTTTCTTCATTTTGGGCAGTGGCCACCTCATCAGCAGTGAGTAGCTAAAGCAGGGCTGACACCCACGAGGATTAAGCCGGTTTTACTCCGTGACAAACAAGTGGACAGTCAGCACGGCCACGTGCGCTTGGATGTTTGGCCAGGGCGCAGGCGACGGCTGCCGCCTGGCACTCCTGGGAGGGCGCTGAGTGCAGCCACGCCCGTTCCCTGGCCTATGCCGTGCCCTCCACAGGCAGCGCTGAAGGGTCCTGGCAGACTGCGCAGCCCAGACTCTAAAGTACCTTCTTGCCGTACTTTCCCAAAATCATCTGTTGGCCCCTGCTCTTGGCTAAAAGCACTGAGACAACTATGCGAAAAGCACCACGGTATAAAATATTTCTAAAGAAAGGAAGGGAGGGAGGAAGGGAAAAGGCCAATGTGGTGCCGCAGGCCTGTAACCTCAGTGCTTGGGAGGCTGAGGCAGGAGGAGCACTGTGAATCTGAGGCCAGCCTGGGCTCCATAGTGAGTTCAAGGCCAGTCTGAACTATGTAGTGAGACTGTGTTTCATAAAAAACAAAACAAATTAGAGAATAAAATATTTTTTATTTTTGAATATTTCTAATATTTCTACCCATACAAATTTATACCGGGTCTCTCGCGGGGTTCCTGGCTTTCGTTTTCTGTCAGAAATCCTCCCTGACTCCTCTCAGTATCGCTGAGCCATGCTCAGAGGTGTGTTCCTGAAGTACGAAAGTTCATGTATACTTATCACAGGCGCTGTACGGCAGATGTTACTTGGTGACGGAAATCCCACAGTCTTCTGGTGCTGGCGACCGCACCCCGGGCCTGGCGCATGGTAGGCAAGCGTTCTTACCGCTGATCTACATCTGAGTCCGAAGCACTCTTTCTATAAATGTCTTTTTGTCGATCCTTGATAAGGATCTTCAGCAAAACAAGGCACCTCTATTTTATGGCTGTTGTTCAGAGAATACACTCAGGGACTCAGAGAAGCACTCACATTCATTCTGGCTACTCCCAGCCTGCAAAGGAGGCCAGCCGGACTCAGCCAGGCCCGGCGCTGCGGTTACGTGTCCTCTCACTGTGATCAGAAGCGGAGCGCTGACAATGTGTGAGACTCGTCCCCGTGCTTACGCTGCCGGGGTCACCAGGAGGGGCAGGGATGGTGGCCTGGGCTCTGGAACGCCCGCCACGCCGTGCGTTGTGATGCCGGGCTCTGTGGCCCTCCTCCTGCTCCACCCGCTGATTTCTAAAGGGTCTGCCAGAGGGTGCGCAGGGGACACGGAGGCCGGGAGGAGGAGGCGGGCTCATCCCTGGCGGACACTGCGCCGGGGTGCGGGGTCCTTTCCCCTGCGACAGCAGCTGGCCCCCGGCTCCAGCTTTGCCACCCCAGCCAGTACAGTGACAACACGTGAGACCTAGGCATAAGAAGCACACGCATGTGTGACACACACACACACAACTTGCAAACGCACTCACTTTCTGTCCCTCTGCGCAGTTTTCCTCATGTCTGAACCTCTCACTGGGGCGACCCCTTCAGGACCCTTCCTGCCTCCCAGGAGCTGTTCCTATCCCCCTCCCATTTCTCCAGTAAATTCCTCTACTCAAAAAAAAACATCTCTCATAGATACTACTGTGGACAACCAAGGGCAGAGAGATTTAAGAAATGAACAAGGAAATCTTCTATATTTTTGATACAACAGCGAGAGACCTGCCCACCCATAAAACATGAATGGCGGTCTCACAAGCACTGTTCGCTCACCTTACAGTCTCACACATTGTCAGCGCTCCGCTTCTGATCACAGTGAGAAACGGGCACGCACATTTTTAAAGTTCAAGAGAAGTGGTATTGCCTTAGTTTTCACTTTTTAAAGAGGTGTGTCTTACTGTATAAATTAAAATTATTCATTGTATAAAAGTGGGGCCATAATGACATTTTTAACCAGCATATAAACAACCATTGGTAAGTGGATAACATAGTAAATATTTTTTCCACAGGATAGTTAGGTCAGTCAAGTTGGTGATGCCTACCCATTACCCAAGATAGGCAATTATTATGTTTGGTTTTTTTTGTTTGTTTTTTCTTCCGGTACCAGGAATTGAACTCACGACCTTGTGCTTGCCCGACAGGAGCTGTGCCGCTGAGCTAAATCCCCTGGACAGGCAATTACTAATGAAATTACAATTAAAAAAGAACAACCCTCTCATACAGTTGATTAGCTACCCGAATCTATTCAAAATCAGTGAATATGGTCACTGGAAGGAAGGAAGGACGCCTCCTAAAGAAGAAGAAATTGCCAATAAATACTATTCTCAAATACTGTATGTTACTGTTAGAGGACTTTGTATACGTGTTTCTCTCAGAATAAGCGTGTCTTCATTTGTTAAACTGCTGAAAATTTAATTCTTTTAATAAAAAGGATACTTACGTAGGACTTTTTTTTTTCACATTGATGATGCATGCGTTAGTAATGCCATTGGCTGGGCGGTTTAAAGGACAATCAGTTCTATCCATGACCTGGAGTCCAAGCTCGTGGGGTCCCTGGGGTGGTTTCTCCTGAGGCCCTGTCCTGGGCTTGTAGGTGGTCATCTTCTGTTTTCACAGGTCTTCCCGATCTCTCTCTCAGTACTGGAGACTGAGCCCAGGGCCACGCACTGAGCAACATCCTTAGAGCACCTTTTATTTTGTGAGACAAGGTCTTACTTGCTAAATTACTGAATTGCCCAGGCTGAACTCGAACTTGCACTCCTGCCTCAGCCTCCGAGAGGGCTGGGACGACCACGCCCTGCTGGCCCCTGGGTTTTTAACACCTTCCTACGGGATGGCTTCCGCAGTCACTGTCTTCAGCCCCTGAGTGCTCAAGGTCACCTCCCAGCTGCCTTCTCAACTCGTCCACTTAGACATAACAAACACCTTCCCGTGTTCTCCATCACAGACGCGCCACCAGCATCCGGCCAGCTGTTGAGGACAAACATCACCGGAAGCACCCTTGGGCCTTCCCTTCCCCCCAGGTGGCCGCGTATCCACAACAAATCCTGACCCTGACCCTGACCCTTCCCACCAGCCCCCTGTACACACTAATCCAGATCACCTTCATTCTTGTGCGGATCGCTGCAAAAGCCACCTCATTTGTCTCCCCTCCGTTTATTATTAATTATTATTAATATTATCGAGGCGGGGTCTCACTAATGTAGTTTAGGCAACCTTGAACTCACTCTGTAGCCCAGGCTGGCCTGGAACTCATGGTGATCCTCCTGCCTCAGCCCCCCCAGTGCTGGTATTACGGGAGTGTGCCACCAAGCCGGCCTTCCCTCTGTTCGAACCTTCACCGCGTCTATTAAAGGCACATCGGGGATATTCCTTTGCTGAAAACCCCCACTGGCGCCTGGCTTGAGAGCGCACGCCCGCAGTCCCAGCTACTCAGGGGGCTGAGGCAGGAGGGCAGCGAGCTTGAGACGAGCCTGGGCAACTGGGTGAGCTGTGGACTCCCAAGTTTTAGAAGGGCTCAGGGTGTGGCCCCGTGGTACAGCACTCGCCTAGCACGCTGAGGTCCTGGGTTCGACCCCGCCCCGGCTTCCCACTGCAGCCGCAGCAGGGAAGCCCCTCGCCACGCCCAGCCCCTTGGCCCCCGGGTCCGGTCCCCAAGTTCCTCGCGCCTCTTTCTCCTCAGCCGTCAGCCCCAGCGCCCTTCGCGACCCCGCCGCTCCCGGAAACCGTAGCTCCCGGGGATCAGGAGCCGCCCCGGGGTCCCCGCGGCCCGCTCCCTCCTCCCGGGAGCCCCGGGAGCGCAGGCGCACGCGTGGGCCTCAGCGGCGCAGGGCCCGGGAGACGCAGCCGGGTCGGGGCTCCCCACGCCGGCCCACCTCCGGCCCCTCCCTCCCGGGTCCTCCCCGCGTCCGCGCTCCCCCGCCCTCGGACACGCCCCCGTCGCCCCGCCCACCAAGCAAGGTCCCGCCCACCGAGGCCAGGCCCCGCCCCCGGCTCGGAGTGGTTCTCCCCGCGTCCACACTCCCCCGCCCTCGGACACGCCCCCGTCGCCCCGCCCACCAAGCAAGGCTCCGCCCACCGAGCCCAGGCCCCGCCCCTGGCTCTGAGTGGTTCTCCCCGCGTCCACGCTCCCGTGCCCTCGGACCCGCGCTTATGCTTTGCCACGCCCAGGTCCTTATCAAGCCAGGCCCCGCCCACCAAACCAGGCCCCGCCCACCCGGCCCCGCCCCAGTCCAGGCCCCGCCCCCGCGGTCCTCTTAACCCCCCGCGGCTCCCGGTGGCGGCGAAGGTGGCCCGGCGGCGCAGGGACGATGGCGCTGGCGGTGCTGTGCTGCGTGCTGCTGCTCCTGGCGGGAAACTTCGCAGGTGAGGCTCGCAGGGGGCCCAGGTGGCGGGGACCGCGAAGATGCGACGGGCTCCTCGGCGCCGCGCCGGTCCCTTAGCCCCGGGCGACCACGGCGATGGTCCCCGCGCGCCCGTTACCGGCGGTTCCCGGCCCGGCCCGCAGCGGGGCTGGGCGCCCCTGGGCTCCCTTTCTGCCCCTCCTAGGCGACCCGGCCGCTCCTCTCGGGAAGCAGATTTCTGGTGCCCTGGAGCAGGAGTTGGGTGTTTTTACCAGGGACCCTGGGAAGATGCGCTGGAATTGGGAATGCGTGTAACGGAGCGGCGTTCCTCCAGCCAGATTTCGCCGAGTTGAAGGCGGAGTTTAAACGCTAACACCTGCTGGGCGTGGGGGCGCACACCTGTCATCCCAGCATGGGAGGCTGAGGCGGGAAGATGGCTGAGTTTGAGGCCAGCCTGGGCTACATAGTGAGTTCGAGGCTGGCCTGAACTGCAGAGCGAGACCTGTCTCCCCCGCCGTCCCCCCAAGCTAACCCTTAGAGTGTTTTGTATTTATTACCCTGAGTCACAGAGGCAGTCTCATATTGCTTCCCTATATTTGTAATTTAGCTTCCGAGTCGTTTTTCAACTAAATCTCAAAGGAGCAGAACCAAATGTTCTTTCTTTTAACGTGCCGGTGGGGGGAACTCTTACAGGGGGGCATGGGGAAAGGTTGAGTTGAGAAACCAGGCATCAGCCAGGTGTGGTGGTGCACACCTGTAATCCCCTCTCTCAGGAGGCTGAGGCAGGAGGATCGCAGTGAGTTTCAGGTCTGTCTGGGCTACAAAGTGAGTTCAAAACCAGCCTGAACTACGCAGTGAGAACTGTCTCAAAAAAACAACAAACAAACAAAAACCCAAAACAATGACAACCCCCCCAAAAAAATAAGAAAGGGAGAAGGTGTACACAAATCACACGTTTTTAAAAAACCCTTATGATTTTGTATGTATGTATATACAGGATAGATAACATGGTTGTTCTTCTATCTGCTGTTTCTATGCTGAAAGAAACTGTCAATGAGTCTTTGGTTGACCAGTATTGCATGTCTATATCTGTTTTCATGAGAAGCCACTTTGAAGATATCAATATGTAATACAACCACCATTGTTAATTCCCTACCACTTTGTTTGGAACTCTGTATTGTCTGTATTGTGCTTGTGATATGTTGTAAAATGTTGTATGTCTGTTAATGTTTCCCTCCTTTTATCCTTAAAATAAAAAAAAATAAAAAAAATAAAAAAAAAAACCCTTATGAGCAAAATTCCTGTTTAATTCTATAAGTAAAATGTCTGTTTTCTTCTTGCAGCCTCTGTGGAGAGAGAGCACAGCGGGCCTAGAAGCGTAAGTGCCTGCGCCGTGGTGTGTGGGTGCTGGCTGGGTTAGGACCTGCCCCGACCTTCGGAACAATGTGCTTTAGAGCAGCCCTGGGCAGGCCTTCTTGTACAGATAGAAGTGCAAAGTGTAGTTCAGAGTCGCTCAGTCTCCATCTCACAATGGTCGCTTTAATATTTCCTTCAATGACTGGAGAGTTCTTTGCCTGATAGTCCTGTTTTGTACTAGACATCGGGAGCGTTTTATCACGTTGGGTTCCAGGGCTCTCAGTGCAGACCCGAGAGAGCCGGGGCTCTTTGTCCAGAGTTGCTGCAGCAGCAGTCTCACTGCCTGCCGTTTGGGGGAGGCTGCAGGGCAGGGCAGAGCAGGGCAGAGCAGGAGGGCTCCGGTGGGCTTGGTGCAGGCTGATGGCTCAGAGGGGCTACAGGTGGCTGTCCGTGAAGCGGACACCCTACAGAACTGAGCAAAGATGTGTACTTGGGTAGGTCCCAAGTTAGAATCAAGGACAAAAGTTAGGGATGCTCTCAGTTTTGTTTTGTTTTGGTTTTTTTTGAGACAGGGTCTCCCTACGTAGCTCAGGCTGGCCTCGAACTCCCAGTGATCCTCCTGTCTCAGCCTCCCGAGTGCTGGGATTCCAGGTGTGCACCACCATGCCCGGCTACACTGTCAGTTATTAATCAAGTCTGGTGGGGCTGATTGTTAAAGGGGTTATTGTTCCAGGCTCCTGGATGTCACTAGGTAGCAGTCTGGCTTCCTACAGATCACAGTTGTTAACAGCAACTCCCTGGACTACTGTCCACTTAAGCATCTTGCAAGAGATGACCTTCTCCTTTCTGTAACCGAGTTCCACATCACCTCGCCCACTCTGGGCTGGAGACTGTCCTCGCGGACGAGTAGCCGGTCATGTCTCCCCCAGGAGTCCCTTCCCTGTGCTTTGTCCCACAGTTCTGGGATGGATGCCAGGCAAGTGCTGCCCCTGCTGAGGCGGAGCCGCCTGCAGAGCTGGGTCCTGGCTGACACTCGGGCGTAAAGCTGTAGGCTCCAGTCCCCTCCTAATCACAGAGGGAAGGACCCTGAGCATGGAAAAGCAGAACAGGAGGCAGATGAGCAGGAAGAGGGGATCCAAGTGGTTCCCCAATTTACCTATTTGTTCTTTCAAAGAGATTTTAGGCTGGGGATATAGCTCAGTGGCATAAGCGCCTTCCTGGCAAGTGCAAGGTCGTGAGTTCAACCCCCGGTACTACAAAAAAAAATTCCTTCTCAGGGCTCAGGAAGCCTCAGTTTCTCCCAGATGTGGCTGGACTCGGGGCCTGAGGATGGCAGACTGAACTCTCCTCGGGGCTGGGGATAGCTCAGTGACATAAGTGCCTGCCTAGCAAGCACAAGGTCGTGAATTCGATCCCCGGTACTGCAAAAAAAAAAGAGATTTCAACATTTATGATAATTTTTTCATTTATGTTATTAGCCTCTTTTAGTTCACTGAGAAGAAAGTTGTGTGCTGTTGTTTCTTTGTTGTAGGACAGAGTCCTTTTTATCTGTTTTTTGTACTCTGAGGAACATTTTGGCCATTCTTTTAAGACTGTGATACACAATGTATTAATTATTGCTATTCTCTAATTGTTCAGCTATGAAATTTTGTTTTATTTTTTCATAGAAGTAAGAAGAGTGATTTCTATATTTTATTTATTAATATCTACTTGAATTACCTTGTATTACACTAAATTTTCTTAAAAACATAAACATGAGTTGAAAGAAGGCCATTTTTTTTGGTGGTACCCAGGCCTGCTTTACCACTGAGCAGCATCTTCAGCCCTGTCTGTCTGTCTGTCTGTCTATCCATCTATCCGTCCATCCAGTCATCCATGGATCTTTCTAAGTTGCCTAGGCTGGCCTAGAGCTTGCAGTCCTCTTGCTTCAGCTCTGAAGCAGCTGGAACTACAGGTATGTGCCACCTACCCAACTAAAGTCACCATTTATATGAGAACTGTCTCATAGTTTAGAAAAACTTGCTAGAAGACAAATTGCTGTAAAACGGCTGCTGAATTATGTGGAGATGAAACAACTGTAAATAATTGGGGAAAGATTTTTAAAAACTAAGTTATTTTGCAAACAATTTAGTTAAAAACTAAGTTGTTTTAAGTTTTCACTGTGTTTAGAGCCCTGGGTGTCGTCTAGGGGAAACTTTACTCCTGGCACACCCAGGAGCGTGGGCTTTGATCATCCTGAGGATTTATCACCTGTACCTATGGGTAGAGCACAGGGAATCTGCTAAGGGTCTTAGAGTGCATAGCACAGCAAAGGATTATGTGGTCCGGAATGTGATGGTGTAACCGCTGGGAGACTGCTTTAAAGACACCGGAAGTAGAGCTCCCAGGTGGTATGCTATGGATGTGGGTTTGCAGTGAGAGAACACAGAACTCTGATTAGTTGAGATATGTAAAGAAAGGTCTCACCCTTTGTATTACTTGGATCCAGTCAGTCACAGTGATTCAAAGTACCAGCGCCCAGCTCTGCTCTCCCAGGCTGTCTCCTTTGTCTCCTACCCGAAAGATGAAGGTTAGGGCCCTGCCCCCAGCAGCAGCACAGAAGGACTCAGGGAGGCCTCCTTCACTTCCAAGCCTGGCCCATGGCCCGTGTGGCTTTGTCTTTATAAATCCAAGTGACAGCAATAGAAAGTGTGTTCCATTTATTTACTGCCGAGATGGGGTGACTTCTTTTACTCCAAGACAAGGCAAGGAAAGGAGGTCACCATTTACTTAAAAAGGAAGAGGCAGACACAGTGGCATATGTCTATAATACAAGATACTCAGGAGGCTGAGGCAGGAGTTTAATTAAGGCCAGCCTGGGCTACATGGCAGATCTTGTTTAAAAAAAAAATCAAGCAGAACCAGCTATATATTTAGCCTCTTGTAAACTGGAGCTCTGTTCATCCGTCCGATCACTGTGCCTGGTCCTGGCCCTGCTGATGAGCCACACTTACTGCCTCTCTGGCGGAGGAATGGGTTCCAGGACCTCAAGTCAGGGCTGCAAAGTACCACAAACTAGGTGGCCTACGCAGCAGAAAGCAGTCCTCTCACAGTCTGGCTGCTTGAAATTCACACCAAATGTCAGCAGCATTGGTGCCTCCTGAGGGCTGAGAGGAAAGCCTCTTCCAGGCCAAGGGCCTAGCGTCCGGTGGCCGACTATCTGATCCCCTGCCCTCGTCTCTACCTGGACTTCTGGGCTGTAGTCAAGTGGGAATTATGAAGCCAGGGGCTATGAAAGTAGGGATGGTGGCATGCTTTGGATTTTTTTTTTTTTGTCTTTTTGAGACAGGGTCTCGCTCTGTAGTTCAGGCTGGCCTTGAGCTCATTTTGTAGCCCAGGCTGGCCTCAAACTTTCAACGATCCTCCTGCCTCAGCCTCCAGAGTGCTGGGATTACAGGCATGTGCCACCACATCCGGATCTTGGATTTTCATTTAAGAATCAGATTAAAATTCTTGAGGTCTTTTATTTTCTTTTTGTGGTACTGGGAGTTGAATTCAGGGAGTGTTGGGCAACATCTCCCAGCCCTTTTAAAATTTTATATGAGACAGTGCCTCATTGAATTGCTCAGGCTGGCCTCATACTTGTGATTCTCCTGCCTCAGCCTCCTGAGTAGTCAGGATTATAGGCATTGGCTACCATGAATGGCCCCCCCCCTTTTTTTTTTCCGGAGCTGGGGATTGAGCCCAGACCCTCATGCACGCTAAGCATGGCATGCCCTTTACCACTCAGCTACATCTCCAGCCTCTGAAGTCCTTTTCTTTTTTAATGTAGAATGTTTTAAACTACTGAACCAACATCAAATGTAATTAGTACATTTGAAAAATCCTGTTTTTGTGTGTGGAAATAGCCGTAGTTGTGTGGGATCTTTCCAAGAGCTTGAAGAAGACTTGGACATTGTTCCCCGCTTAGCTGCTTTATAACAAGTGTTCTCATCCAGGCCTGGTGACACACACCTGTAACCCCAGCACTCAGGAGGCTGAGGCAGGTGGATTGCTGAGTGTTCAAGGCCAACCTGGACTACAAAGTGAGACCCTGCCTCAAAAAGCGAAACAAAACAAAAACAAAAACAAAAAACCAAACCACAAAACAAACGATTTGTGTCTCAAATCGTCCTCTAATTTCTCTCCCTGTCTTTTTCCAGGCAAACTGTGCTCTGTACCACTTACCAGGGTGTGCCAAAAACCTGGACCCCGTGTGTGGGAGCGACCTGCTCACCTATCCCAACGAGTGTTACCTGTGCACGAAGATCTGGTAACCCGGCGGTGGCTCGCCAGCCGCGCTTTTCTTTCTTGTCTTGACCTTGGCTTTCTTGGTGATCATGAGTCTTTCCCTGAGTGTAAAAATCAAAAGTCACCTACGTCTTCACCCCAGCGTGCGAGAAGGTCTGAAAAGTGCATTTAATAGTTAACCCCGTGGAATGTTACGTTGTCTTTTAAATTTAGAGGATATGTGCAGGGGGCCTGGCATCCTCTGTGCCACCAGTCGGGAAGCAGTAAGTGTGTGATGCCCGCTGCCCCGCATGTCACGCACCCAGCGTGTGACACTGCCCCCGGGTCCATCCTTGAGCTCAGTCTTCTTCCCGGAGCCTCTGCCTCTCCGTGCGTCTCAGGCTGTGAGCCCGGGCCCCAGGCTCGGGGGCAGATGGCAGCGCGGGAAGGCGAGGACTTCCGCCTCCAGAGTGCAGATGTAGCTGACACCTTGATTACAGAAAGGCAGCCCTGGCAGGAGTCTGGTCTATAGTGACACGGGCCTTTTAAGTGCGAATAGCGGGCCGGATCCGGTGCAGCAGGAAGTGATACTGTGTCCATGTGGTTCCATCTGCAGGAAGGAGGGGCGCGATATTAAAGTCATCCGAGAGGAGCCATGCTGAAGGCAGCCGAGATGCCGGGGACGCCGCCCTCCCCCTCCCGCAACGGACCCGCTTCCCGGGCTACCTTGCAGGAAGTTTGTTGGCCCACCTAACAAAGGAGCGGTGTGGAGGACGGTTTAGTAGAAAACCTTGCTTCTTCACTTGTGCCCTTTAGTTCAGGTTGTGCACTGCTTTATTTAGTTGGAATAAAATCAGCATTGAATTTGGTTGCTGCTGTTTTCTGTTGAAAATACCGTTTCTGTTGTAGGGGAGGGTGAGTGTCACCTCCGTGTAAATTAAGGTTTTTCTTCTTTTCTTTTCTTTTCTTTTCTTTTCTTTTCTTTTCTTTTCTTTTTTCTTTTCTTTTCTTTTCTTTTCTTTTCTTTTCTTTTCTTTTCTTTTCTTTTCTTTTCTTTCTTTCTTTCTTT
>NW_004955447.1:14292136-14326816 GCF_000276665.1 Chinchilla lanigera
TTTTCTTTTCTTTTCTTTTCTTTTCTTTTCTTTTCTTTTCTTTTCTTTTCTTTCTTTCTTTCTTTCTTTCTTTCTTTCTTTCTTTCTTCTCTTTCTCTCTCTCTTTCTTTACTTCTTTCCTTTTTTTTTGTCTTTTGTTTTTTTGAGACAAGTTCTCATTTGTAGCCCAGGCTGGTCTCCAGTGGGCAGTGATCCTTCTGTCTCAGCCTCCCGAGTGCTGGGATTACAGGTGTGCACCACCATGTCCAGCTAATTAGGGTCTTTCATTTTTTTGCCCATATAGCTGCCTTTTTTACTTTTATTGTGATAGGTTTGAATAAATAAGAGGGTTCACACGGGTTAATTAAAAAAGGACAGGTTGCCGGGGCGTGGTGGTGCATGCCTGTAATCCCAGCACCCGGGGGGCTGAGGGAGGAGGATTTTTGGGAGTTCGAGACCAGCCTGGGTGACAAAGTGAGTTCAAGACCAGCCTGAACTGCATATCGAGACCCTTCTCAAAAAGACAAAAAAATAAATAAAAATAAAAACAACCAAAAAAAAAAAGGACAGGGCTTTTTGCTGCGTGGCTGTGAAACAGCAGCTCCCTGTGCTCACCGTGGGTGGTGTAAGATCACCGTCCCCTCCCCACTTCCTGGCAGTCTTGGTCAGCGCTCCACCCACCCAGGGAGGGCTCCTTTGGGGTCACTTCTCTTGGCTTACTCAGTCATTCCTAATGTCATTTGCGGGACTGCTGGGGCAGATTCTTGGAATTCTGGGAGGTCCTGGGAATCAAACTCAGGACCCTGCGCTTGCCAGGCAGGCACTTGTGCTGCTGAGCTATATCCCAAGCCCTTGGGGAGGTCCATCCTGACCTGCCTGGTTTAGGCAGGAGCAAGACCCTTGTGTTCTTGCTGACCGAGTGGAACCCTGAACTCCAGGGACTTTTTAAGTTTTTGTTTGTTTGTTTTTTGTCTTTCTGAGACAGGGTCTCCCTATGCAGTTCAGGTTGGCCTTGAGCTCACTTGTAGCCCAGGCTGGCCTCGAACTCCCAGTGATCCTCCTGCCTCAGCCTCCCGAGTGCTGGGATTACAGGCATGTGCCATGACGCCCGGTTTTTTAAATTGTTTTCATGATTGTCGGTTCTTTGGAGGGGAGGGAAACGGGTGAAATTTCCTTCCACCTTGCCGTGTCGCTGTGTGTGGGAAGGGTGACAGCTGTGTCGCCCCTCACAGCCCACCCCTGCACACTGCGTCACTCAGGTGACAGCCCCAGAGTACAGTCCCCGTGGCCACCGTCCCTGACATACTCCTGCTCCGCTGAGGCTGTACATCTGGGCTCGGGCACCCACCACTGCTGGGGCTCTGGGTCTCACACTCTGTGTTCTCGTCCAGATCGGTCTCCCCTACATACCTAGTACAAACCCCGAGGCCGGCCCTCTGCTGCAGAACTCTGGACCCACCACGTTCGTATGAACCGAGCACCAGGAGGTACCGAGTCCCCTTCTGTGGTGACATTTCGACCAAGGACATTGAGGGTGCACAGACGTTTGGGCTCTCAGAGTCGTGACAGGCCTGAATGTTGCCTGTACGGGGCCGCTGGTCACACCCTGCAGGAAGGCGGAAGCCGAGCAGCGGGAGCTGAGCAGGTCCGCGCGGCCGTGCCCAGGCAGCTGGACTCCCGGGTCCTCGCGGGCTGGACACCGCTCCCCACCGCCGCCCGCTGCTCCTAGGGGTGCACTGGCTCAGGCCCTCGCCACGTGCTCCCCGACCCCGTGAGGGTTTTACGCGGGGCCTGCGCATCCGCAGGAGACGCGGGTGTGAATTCAAACAGTTTCACCGGGCGCGAGCCTTCGCAGGGAGGTGGCCGCAGATGCACTCGGAGCTAGCACGCCTGCTGGGCAGCCAGGGGGCAAGGACAAGTGAGCTACGGTACCGCCTACAATCCCAGTGCTCTGGGAGGCCAAGGCCAGAGGATCACAAGGTAAAACTCAGCCTGGACAAGTTAGCAATTTAGCAAGGCTCTGTTTCAAAATAAAAAGGGGCTGGGACGCAGCTCTTTGTGAAAGCCCTGGCCCGGTCCCCAGCACGACTAACAAACAAACAGCAATGAATTGTGAGGAGGTGGCACGGTGGGTTAGGCTATTTGGGCCTATAAGTGGCTGGGAAGGCTAGAGAGTAGCCTAGTAAAGTCTGCTCAGATTTTCCCCAGCCGCAACTTCCTGTCCTTGGTGAGGAGAGAGCTACTTTCCTTCTGGAGCAGGGGACATCATTTGTGTGCAGCTTTCGTTTGCTGCTTTTCTGTGGGGTGGTTCTAGAGATTGAACCCAGGGCTTTGCCCACTCTAGGCAAGTTCTCCACCACCAAGCTACATCCCCCAGGCCTCTCTATTTTTTAATATTTGTTTTGTTTTGTTTTTGCAATTTATTTATTTATTTTTTTTCCGGTACTGGCAATCGAACTCACGATGTTGCTCTTGCCAGGCAGGTGCTGGGCCGCTGAGCTAAATCCCCAGCCCCAATGAAATTTTTGTTTGTTTTTTGTTTTTTGTTTTTTTTCCAGTACCGGGAATCGAACACATGGCCTTGCGCTTGCCAGGCAGGCGCTGTGCCGCTGAGCTAAATGCCCAGCCCCTGTTTTTGCAATTTAGACAGGGGCTGGCCTTGAACTCACAGCAATCCTCCTGCCTCCCGAGTGCTGGGATTGCAGGTGTGCGCCACTGCGACTGGGTTCATCTCCAGCTCCTGAGAAACAAGGAGGGTGGGGGGGGTGTTCTCACACCCACTGTCTTTTCAGCACCTGTCACTCAAAATGGTGAATAGGCCAGAGCCCCATGTTTTGGGCACGTGTCCTGACTTCATCCCTCAGCAGCTCACAGGGCCTTGTCTCTCCCCAGGCAAAGGGGAGCTTCACTGTGTGATGAGCAGGGCCACTGTTGGGGGAGGCACAGTTTAGCCTGGCTCCCCCTTCCCCAAGGGGAAGGGACAGCTACATTTTGTTGGGGTGCAGTGTTCTGTTCATGGCAAATGATCGTGACATACCTGGAGGTGACGTTAATTGAATCAGTAAGGTGAAACGGTCATGGAAGTGAAGATATTACGTTCAAACTCTCCTGTCAACTTCATTGCATTAAGAAACGCCGGGCAGATGAGCAGAGCTCATGCCTAAGTGTGGTCTTGGGTGCTGCATGTGGTCGCTCAACCCACCCACTCTGGCACTGTTCCTCTGCTCTGCTTCCTGCCACCTTGGAGCAAGCAGCTTTGCTCTGATTGTTCCCTCCTGCGTGAGGCTTTGGCCTTGGGGCCAGGTGACCATGGACTGAATCCCCTGAAACCAGGAGTGAGATGAAGCCTCTCCTCCCTGAGGCTGTGGGTGCTGGGTGCTGTGTCTCAGTAATGGGAAGAGTGGCCAACGCACTGCTCATATGTTTATGACCAACAACTGCTGGTTCTTCTTTCCATTACTGTTGCCTGACAGAAGCAGTGCTATGCGACTTTGCTCAGGGTTGTATCGCAAACTCGGATTTGTGTTCGTACCGCATTGAGAAGTTCCTTTTTCCCCTTAAAAACATCCACGTTGTAAATGGTGAGAAGAACAATCAGCAGGCCACTGGGAGTTCCAGACCAGAGCTTGCCCCAAGGAGCGCTCCCGCTCCCCTCGCTTGCTGCGGCTCTCCCATCCCTGGGACAGCACCTGGCACGGTGCACAGCTGTTGCCTGAAGATGGAAAAGTGGCCTGGGAGGCTCACAAAGCAACGATAGCAAAACCACTAACCCTGGGAGTGCCTTCCCGCCCCAAGAACAAGTTTCCGGGCTTTGAACTCAGAAACCAGCCGGGCGTGGTGGTGCACGCCTGTAACCTGAGCACTCGGGAGGCTGAGGCAGGAGGATGGTTGAGTTCAAGGCCAGCCTGGGCTATAGAGTGAGCTCAAGGCCAGCCTGAGTGATGTGGTAAGATCCTGTCTCAAAAGGACCAATAAATAAATTTTTTAAAAAACCATTTTTTTTAAAAAAAAAGATAGTTTATAAGATTAGGGTATGCAATTTCTCTGTTTTTCAAACCAATCCTGTTTCAGAATAAATCTTCCTTCCACCCTCTTTATCTCTCTCTCTGCTCCCCCCAAATATATCCCACTAATGTTGTACAAATGTCCAAACCTCTGGTTTAATGCAACCCTCCCTCCCTCCTCCAGAAAGTGGGAAAAACAGTGGGCTAGGTGTGTTTGGAGTGAGGGCGAGTTTTTGAGCGGGATTACTGGTAATGTGTCTCCTACTATAATATGTTCTTATTTAAATACACCATTTTTTTGATCAGTCCTTGCAGATATCACAGATGTTCAAGGTCTAAAGAAATAGTCAGATAGAAAGTACGTCCGTCATCAAAAATGTAAAACCAAAATAAATATAAACTGAGTGTAGGGTGTACTCCTGGAGCTGCTAGAGATCCTGTGGGCATTTAGGGTCATCTCCTTCTCAGAGCAGCGTAAGGGAAAGATGAAACTCACTACTGGGAAAGAGTCAGAACCTTGCTTCCCTGTGCTGTGTGGGTTTCCAGGTTTTTGCTTTTGCTGTGGATATAGCTCAGTGGTACATGTTCTAGGCCCTCAGTTTAATCTCTAGCTCAAACAAACAAATGAAATAAAAAAATTAATTTTAATTAAATTTGGCTGGGCATAGTACACACGCCTGTAATCCTGGCACTCAGAAGGCTGAGGCAGGAGGATCGCTGAGAGTTTGAGGCCAGGAAGAAGAAGATGAAGAAAAAGAAGGAGGAGGCGGGGGGAGGAGGAGGGGGGAAGAAGACCTCAGAGAGTGTCTCCAAAGGACCTTGATATGCATTTGGGAACCGCAGGGCATTGCAGTGGAAATACACCCGCCATGGAAGCTATGTGTGCATTAGGGCCATGGAGGCAAGGGGAAGTTATGACGATAAACGACGAGGATGACGTCAGACGCTTTGAAACACCAATCCCAGGCCACAGTGATTAATAACAAGAGTGGCCCCAGTCCAAGTTGCACGGAGAGCTGCCGGGCAGGTGGCCCTGCTGGGCAGCTGTCTTTGCAGACTGTTTGTGTACAGGTTACGTGGCCTCGGTACAAGCCTTTGCGGGAGTCATCCTGAGGCCTCGAGGCGTGCCTGAGAAGCCCCCTTCGTAACTTCCCAGCCCTATATACTTCTGTTGTCATGGTGACGCAGGGGACTCCATGTTTATCTGGCAGTTTGCACAGAAGCAGGCACTCCGAGGAAATGTATTCAGGGAAGGGTGTGGGACGTAGTCCTTCCGGAGAGCGGGGCGCAGCTGACACAGAGGAGGCCGTCTCTGGGCCGAGCGCCGGGGTCCCAGGAGAACTCAGGACCCCCAGCCTCCCGGGTTTGGGCTAAGCGCGGCCGAGACCCCGCCACCAGCCCTCCGCAGTGCCATCCGCTTGCGGGCCCGGTGCTCGGGGAGACGCCTGTGGGTCCACCTGGCCAGTGCCGGCGTCAGGCACTCCTGCTCAGCTCCCTGCGGCACTGTGGGCGTCAGGCTGGGGCGGGGTCCCGGGGTGGGCGCGCCAGGGCAGTGGGGTGCGTCCTGGGTGCCGCCTGCTGGTGCTCACAGGAGTGGGGTGGCCACCAGAAGATGACGACAAGACGTGGGTCTGGGGCAGGAAGGTGTGCGGTGGGGTCTCTGACCCGCAGCGGCCCTCGGGGTGCTGTCCCGGTCTGCTGGGCCCCGGCACCACGAGTGCACTGCCGCAGGGAGAGTCGTGCTCCGGGGGAGGGGCTGTGTAGCACAGCAGTTCCCAGCCTGGCTGGCACCAAGGACTGGCGCTGTGGGAGACACTTTCTCCCAGGAGGGGGTGTGCGGATCAGAGGCTCCTGAGAAGCGCGCGGCCCAGTTCCCTGCCACGTGTCCACCGCAGGGCTCACGCTCCTGTGAGAATCAAGCGCTGCCAGGGCTGCCAGGGCGGGGTGGGGCTCAGGCAGCGATGCCAGGGATGGCGGCGGCTGTGAGCACACGTGAAGCTTTGCCCTGGCCCAAGCTTTGCGCCTGCTGTGCGCTGGGTCTGTAACAGGCCAAAGGCCCGCCCGGTGTGCAGAGGACGGGCCTGCGTGTGTGGCCACGGGCCCCCCGCCGTCCACCGTGGGAGCAGCTGGCCTGAGCAGGGCCTCTCCCTGCCTGAGCCCGAGCCTGCCGGGCAGTGACCTGCGGCCTCCTGCATGGGACAAGTTCGGGCGGGGGCCACAGCAGTTCGGCTGGACAGTGAGTGAGTTCTGTGCGTCAGCTCTGCTCGAGGTCTGCTGTCTGACCCGATACAGAGATGTTTTCAGTGGTGAGGATACCGGCCCTGAGTTGTTCCTCTGGTAAAAGACTCACGCGGATGCTGAAGAGTATCAGCAAAAAACACAGACTAGCTGGGCTTAAAAGGGGGCGGGTCCATGTTTTGACCAAGGCAGAAAGAGTTACACTAGCTTCAGCTGAGGACAGTGTTGCCTTTTCCTTACTGGGGACAGATGGAGCAATATTTTATGGTCTTTTTAATCCTCAGATACATCTATACGTGCTTATTTTTAAAGTATTCTACCTTATTCCAGGAAGGATTTAAAGTATCTGGAAGTGAATATTCGGTGTACATTCTTTTTTTTTTTTTTTTTTTTTTTTTTTTTTTGGTTTTTCTCCGGTACCGGAAATCGAACTCACGACCTTGGGCTTGCCAGGCAGGCGCTTTGCCGCTGAGCTAAATCCCCAGCCCCTACATTCTTGGTTAAAGGCATGGATGGACGATGGACGGATGGATAGGTCATTTGTATGAGGTCATTTGAGGCCAGTGGACCAGCTTAGGCAACACCAATCTATGGCTCCTGCGTGAGGCCTGGGGAGTTTTTCGTTAGAGAATATGCTTTTTTGTTTGTTTGTCTTTTGAGACAGGATCTCGCTATGCAGTTCAGGCTGGCCTTGAACTTACTATGCAGCCCAGGCTGGTCTCTAACTCAGAGCGATCCTCCTGCCTCAGCCTTCCAAGTGCTGGGATTCCAGGCATGCACCACCACGCCTGGCCAGTTACACAATGTTCTGAGAGCTTTTCAATTATTTTACCATGTTCAGAGAAACTGACTCACACAAATGCTAAACACGCCTCTGGTATCCCAGGGGTCCAGACGCCCTAGGGACGGCAGTGGGCCCCGTCCATCTGGAGCTGCAGTTCAGACGGGAGTAACTGGCCCAGGACAGTGGTCCAGGCAGTGGGGCTGAGAGGGGGTGAGAGCAGTGTTCGGGGTGGCCAGCCTCGGTCACCCAGCCCTTTGCAGGTCAGACGGTGCTGGGAAGAGGAAGGCTGTGGTGCTCAGGAAAGCACCGTGTCACCAGTGGCCGCCAGCTCTGTCTTGGGAGCACCCTCCCTTGATCGGGTGGCGCTAATAAGGCTCTGTGAGCCAGAGAGACAAAGCTGGGCTGTGGCCTCTGAGTCTGTGTGAAGTCGGCCTGACCCTCAGGACTTGAGACACACGGGCCGTACCGACCTGGTGTGCGCTTCAGGTATGAGCTCAACAATCTCGATGCTATAGGCTGTGTCTAGAACGTGCCCCAAAGGCCTGTGTGCAAAAGGCCGGATCCAGTTTGCTGCTGCAGGAGGTGGGGCTTGGTGGGAGGTCCTCGGGTCCTTCTCTCTCTCACGGTTGTTTTTGTTCTCTTTCTCTTATACACTCACACACACACACACTCCCCGCAAGCGTGTGCTACCTCTCCATGAGCCAAAACAAAGAGCCCAACTCATTGAGGACAGAAAGCTCCAAAACCGTGACCCCAGTAGACCTTTGCCCTTGATCAGTGATTACCCCAGGTGCGCTGCACTAACGGAAAGCTGGTAGCACACTTGCGTTTGGTTCATTCCTCAGTAACCAAGTTGTCTAATTTTATACACTCGTTCTTCTTTTTAAGTCAAGTTGAGCAAAGACCCCATGAAGTTATGTTTTTAAACTACTACATGCAGTGCTACCTTGGTTTACAAACTTGTTTTATGATTCCGGGGAAGGTGGCTGTGTTTACGTTTGTATGGGGAAGATGCCATGATTGTGTTTGTCACCCCGTGCAGGGTTTGTGGACAGAAGCAAAATTTTGTTGAATGCTTTTGTTTGCGAACCGAATTGTTAGGGCATAGAAGCATTCGTGAACCGAGGCATCACTGCATTAGTGATGAGACTGACAGGTTTCCCTTAGGCAGATTCTGGTCAGTCCACCCCAGGACCGCCGATGCCCTCCTCTCATTCCTCTCCTCATTTCCTTCCTCCTCTCTGACTGCCCTCCTACTTTAATGTCATCTTTCTGTCCTTCTCTCTTAATTCTGCTTATTAGGGGAAACATGGGATCTGAGCTTGGCATATTTCACTGACCACAGTGACCTCCAGTTCCACCCCTTTTCCTGCAAAAGACTGGTCACTGCCGCCATGGCGGCACTCCCGGAGCCCTTGTTAAAGCACGGATTGCGAGGCCGGGCGCCTATGTTTGCTGAGCAGACATTTTCAGCGAGCATGAGAACCTATTAGTAGTAACATCCTCTGAGGCAGACGCTGCTGGCTGGGGGAGACGCTTTGAGGACCGCTGCTGTAGAAAGTTTCCCAGACCAAGCAGTCCTTAGCTGAAAGGATTAGAGAGAGATCACAGTCTAACCCAAGATGAGCAGCAGCCCCGTCCACAAAACAGTCCTCCAACAAGCTGCGTGCCCGACCAGGGCCCTGCATTGGTTTGTCACCGTTGCCAAAACAAAGCACAGGCTGGGCGGTTTACACAACAGAGAGGTGTTTCCTCCCGCTACAGAGTCTGCACAAGACCAAGGTGTCCACAGGCTCCGTTTCTTCTGGGCCTCTCCGGGGGGATCGACGGCCGTCTTCTCTCCATATCGTGGCGGGGTCTTCCCCCTGTGCCCTTGTGTCCATGTTTCCTTGTCCAGTGAGGACGCCAGTCTGGTGAGTTAGACCCACCCTAATGACCCCACTTGAACTTCATTAACTCTCAAAAGATCCTGCCTCCAAATGGTCAGGTCGTGAGGCACCAAGAGTTAAGATGTCCACAGCTGACCTCTGCAAGGACACAATGATTAAGCCCATAACAGGTGCCCTGAACAACTCTCCTAAGATTTTTCCAAGGGCTTGTATACTTCATAAAACATCTAAGAAGTCTCCTTCCTTTTTTTTGGTCTTTTTTGAGACAGGGTCTCACTATGCAGTTCAGGCTGGCCTTGAGCTCACTTTGTAGCCCAGGCTGGTCTCAAACTCGCAACGATCCTCCTGCCTCAGCCTCCCGAGTGCTGGGATTACAGGCGTACCATGTCTGGTGGAAGGATCCTTCCTCTCCCTGCCCTCAAATCTTTTGATTGACTCAAATCCTTATAAAACCATATTTAATATATATTTTCAAGACTGTTCATCTTCCAAACTTAATCACATTATGTTAGCCTAAGAACATCTGATGTTTCTAATGTCTGGCATTTGAAGTAGTTAAGGGCACCTCATTCCTAGTATTAGGATTTACTGGACTAAGAATTGTCCTTTAGAGGCTGGCTTGTATCTCAGTCTGTTCTCTGCTGCTATGACAAGTACCAGGCCTTGGATAACTTATAGAGGAGAGGGGTTTTAAATTCATGGCTTTGAAGGCTGAGAGTTCAAGAGCGCAGTACTGCTGATGGATGACGTGGTGTGAGGCTTCACATGGCCAGGCAGGGCAAGCACGTCAGGGAGAGCTTGCTTTATGACAAAGTCATTTGCAGGATGACCTGTTAACCCACTGACCCACTCATGAGGGCCGAGTCCCCAGCCCCAGTCACTTCCCAAAAGTCCTGCCTCCAAATACTGTTAACCTGTGAATTTAGGGATTAAGTTTCCAACACATAAAAATTTCAGAGACCTCTCAAACATCACACTCCTCGTAACACAGAATCAGAGTAAGGGAGTTGGCAATTGTAGGAGAACCGTGCCACTGTTTTTGACCTGAAAATTCAGCTGCATTTTCTCACGCATGGTTTAATCTGATTTGAAAATGTGGTAATGTTTTAAATTAGCACTTACTGTGTATGTCCTGGAATATGATACCTGTACAGATGGGAATCCCTTCTTAATTTATTCAGTATCTGTTTCATGCCTGGGTGTGGGACTCCGGTGGTCTCTTGGTGGTCCCTGGGAGAAAACGGCAACAGGATTTAGAAAATAAAGACAAGAGACAGTAGCCAGGGTCAGGTGGAGTTACCTCTTACCTGATGAGCAAGAGGACTGACTTCAATAGTAGGGGTGTTTATTTTATACTATTGCAAAGTTAGTATGGGGGGGGTAATGTTGCCTAGTGACTACCGACTGTAATTGTCCAGGCAGGATACTTTTTTTAATACTGAGGTGGCCTGACTGCTGGAGGCACTCTGGCTGTGTCCTGCCTCACACAGATGACCAGCATCCAGCTCCAGCGGCTCCCAGCATGTCTCCCTTTTCTGTTTAGTTGCAGCAGTGATGGGTGTTCAGTTGAAGCTGGAAAAGCTGCACTTGAGGAATATAGTCCAGAGTCCATAACAGCAGTCAGTTATCAGTCTAGCTGGCAACTGTCAGACGTTACTGGTGACTTGACCCTTTTATAGCTAACTTATTACTATGCCATTGTTTTTATACATCTGTGGTTACTCTTTTGCTGGCTGTTCAAAACCAAGTTAAAGTGAGACCTGTATAAATAAAAATTTAACTTTCTGTTATCGATGAAGGTCAGTTAAGTCTCCTCAGGAATCACGTTGGAACCAAGTACAGCATCTCTTGATCTTCTGTCAGTGTCAGCCGTCTGCATGAGTCACGGCCATTGGGTAACCAACCTGCCTTCTGTGAAAGTTTGAGAGACTTTTTTCTCTCCTGGTGACTCTCCTTAGGCACACTGTACATCGTGGAATCACTTTCCTCTGTGGTCCCATAATCTCCTTGATCAGAAGATCAGGTACTCAACTGAGTTATAGGATGCCACAGCAGAGGTTCACTTATGTTCTGCATCTTTACCGACCTCGGAAGGCATGGCCAAAATATTGGCTGTCCTGTTAGCCCAATTTATCTCTCTAATTTTTGGGCTCCAAACCTCAGTTGTTAAACATCCAGCAGAGAAGATTAATGACATTAATAGAGGCAGTGAGCTTAATATTACTATCTGATCTGGATAGCAAACACCTTAGGGGGGGAAAAAAATCTTAGAACATAAAAAGGGAACCATTATTTTTTAACAACCATGTGTATCCTGATATTTAAATACTCATAGAATGTTAACAGACAATAGTTACATATTTTTTACACAGAAATTTAGAAATCAAAAAAATACTTAACATTGCTACATGACAATCATGATATTTTGAAACATGCTTAAATTTTCATTCTGACATAGCATAACCCTTGTAACTAATTATTACTATCTAATACATAAGAAGCTTTTATCTAATTAGTTGTCCTTTAATGGGATGTACATCACAAGTTTTTGTTAAAGGCAGAGGTCTGAATCTGAAAGGAAGTCTTATCACAATAAACAATCTTTGTTTTACATTTAGGAAGACCTATACATCTGGAATCATGTGTACATTTAATAACACACCTTGAGATTAACAGTAATGAATTATGGCTGGGCATGGCTGTGTACACCTGTAATCCCAGCTCTTGGGACCCTGAGGCAGGAGGATCATTGTGAGTTAGAGACCAGTCTGGGCTATAAAGTGAGCTCAAGGCCATCCTGAACTGCATAGGGAGACCCTGTCTCAAAAAGATCAAAATAATAAAAAACAACAAAAAAACCAGTAATGAATTACTATACCCATGTGAAAAACTTTGTTAAAATTTAGTTTTGTACCAAGAACACCTTTTGTGAAAAAACCTTATTGTAATTTTTACTGAAAAACTTTTTTTTGACCAAATGACCAAAGCATTGGGGTGTCTCCCAAGAGACTATTGAGATCACTGGGGGTTCCCATTAATGAATAAAGGTTGGCCATCCCTCCATTTACCTATTGAAGTCCTGCCCAATAATCACTCTAAGGAATTTTTGTTAATTATCCTGAATTTTTTTTTAAACTGTGAAAAAGCCTATTTTAATGTCATTTAAACCAGCTGGTAACTCAGGTGAAAGCATGCTTTTATTTATTTATTTATTTATTTATTTTAAAGCGTAAAAAAAGGATAACATAGTAATGGGGGGGCTTACAAAATTATAGACAAAGTGGTAGGAAATTATCAGAAAGCATGCTTTTAAATCTATAACTCAAACTGTACTATGAACAAATGATAAGAGAAAAATTGTGGAGCTCAAATGAAAAGGGGAACAGCTGTTCACAGAATAACAAACATGTAAACAAGCACACAAAACAAACAAGCAAACATCTTACAAATTCAGAGTGCACTCAAATATATTTTTGACCAAATTGAATTATAATAACTATCACAATTTTTAAAAATTATAATTTATATACATAGACTAGTCAGATTTTGTTGTCAATTAACAGAGCTCTCTTAGCAGAAAAAATTTGAAAGGAATAGAATCTTTTATCTATAGTGAATATGCATATTTTGTATTTTATCCTCTTAAGAATACTGGTAGCTTTCAGCTCAGTTATCTCTAAATACTCTATCACCTATTTAGATCTTAGATTTCTATTTTGTCAGGTTTTTTAATAGGCCCCAGGTCAAATCTAGCTTCGTTGTTGTCTATCAGCTGAAAAGCAGTCTCTTGGGCATCACTGTCACAGGACTGCACATCAGCTCCCTAAAAGGTAGAACCAAATTCTTCTCCAGATCGGAGTTTATGATATAGCTGGACAGTACACTCTGGTACCCAAATAGGTCGCTCAGCATTTTCTGGAAAAATATAAGCATACCTCTACCCCAGGTAAGCTGTGGATGGGTCCCTTCCATTGTCCAGTATGGAGATCTCCCCCAAGGACCCTTCCTAACCTATTTTATTTTACCTGATGGAATTGTCTTTCTGCTGCTGTACTTTCATCTTTTCTAGAATTTAGAAAGTTAATAGTATGTATAGCCAAGTGAAGTCTATTATGAGGTGTGAATTTTGTAGGGAAAGATTCCCCCTTTTGTTTTTGCAATTAAATTTTGATCATATGGTGAGCATGTTCAACAATTCCTTGACCTTGGGGGTTATAAGGAATTCCTGTGACAAGGGAAATACGAAAAGTTTTACAAAACCTGTGGAAAGCAGCACTTGTAAATGCCGGACTATCGTCAGTCTTGAGTGTCTGTGGGCAGCCAAGGGCACTAAAGGCATCCAAGCAATGAGCAATGACATGTTTGGCTGCCTCACCAGTGCGAGCAGAAGCAAAAATAAACCCTGAGGAAGTGTCCACTGAAACGTGGACCCGGCGTAAAGAACTAAATTCAGGAATGTGAGTGACATCCATCTGCCAAAGGTGACTGGGGTGTAACCCTCGGGGATTGACTCCCATGGAGGGTGAGGGAAGGTATATTGTACATGAAGAGGGTTGTTTAATAATTCCTCGGGCCTGTTCCCCAGTGAAATGGAGCTGTTTGTGTAAGGCAGAAGCATTTTTGATGAAAGGTGGCACGAGAATCAGAAGCCTGCTGAATGGCTCTGAGGGAGTGACAGTGACAGCACACAGCAGTCTATCAATAGCAGCGTTCCCCTCAGTGAGAGGTCCTGGCAATTGGGAATGAGAACGTATATGACCAATAAAACAGGGAACATGACGTGACTGTGTGACAAGTTGGAGAGTGTGAAGTAAAGGAAAAAGATCTTCCTGACCAGCATGTATGGTGGTAGTTTTCATGTGGCACATCACACTGCAGACATAAGCACTGTCAGAGTAGAGGTTAATTGGAGTGGAGGAATGATCCTGCAAGGCCCATATGACTGCTTGTAATTTAGTCTTTTTTGTTTATTTGTTTTGTCTTTTTGAGACAGGGTCTTGTTATGCAGTTCAGGCTGGCTTTGAGCTCACTTTGTAGCCCAGGCTGGCCTTGAACTCGCAAAATCCTCCTGCCTCAGCCTCCCGAGTGCCAGGATTACAGGCATGCACCACCACGCCTGGCTGTAATTTAGTCTTTTGTACCAAAGAGAAACCCATATTCTTTATTCTCAAAGAGGAGGCCATTACATAACCTCCCCTACCTGAAGATGAGCCATCCATGAAGACGGGAGGTGCCTCCTACTATGGGGACAGAGCTTATTTTTGAAGGGAAGACAAAAGATGTGAGGGAAGCACATTGAATTAATTTATCTGAAGGATGATGACAATCAGTAACACCAGGGAAATTAGCCAGTGCAGATTGCCAAGAGGGTGAAAATGCCATAACCTCTTTTGTTAAACTGAAGAAAAAGGGACAATGATAGTTTGCATTTCATGACCAAAAAGCTGGATAGCAAGTGTTCTTCCACATGTGATCAGTTCTGCCAGAGCATCCTGAAAGGCAGTAATAGTTTTACGTGGAGCATGTGGTATATGTAACCATTGTGAAGGACCGAGACTGCCATAGGACCCCTGTGGGCATAGACTGAGTTGGGAAAATAATTAAAAGTGTTAGCAGAGATGGGTCAACTCTAGAGAGCTGAGCGTTAGAAAGAACCAGATTAACTTTATCTAGGGCAGTTTTAGCCCCTGGTGTAAGTGTTCTTTGAGAAGTGGGGCCTGGATCTCCCTAAGAATGTCAAAGAGGGCTGGGGATTTAGCTCAGTGGCATAAGCACCTGCCTGGCAAGTGCAAGGTTGTGAATTCGATCCCCGGTACTGCAAAAAAAAAAAAAGAATGTCAAAGAGAGGACTTAAATCATGAGTCGTTAGCTTAAGAGCTGGGCGGAGCCAATTAATGTTACCAAGTCAAGTCTGAAAATCATTTAATGTTATAAGGTCATTAACCTGGATCTGAAGTTTGGGGCACAGTATGTCTCTGTTGGATAAGGTGACCCAAATATGAAAAAGGTGCCATAGTTTGTACCTTTTCAGGGGCTACTACTAGACCTGCATTGTGAAGGGCATCATCTAATTGGATAAACATTTGATGTAAGGTGGATGGGGATTCATGTGCTAGAAGAATGTCATCTATGGAATGGATAAGGTATGCAGACGGATGGGCCTGTCGTACTGACAACATGGCTGCAGCCACACACTCTTGACCTGGGGCTGGACTATTCGCCATTCCCTGTGGCAGACACCGTTGGAAGTGGTGCATAGGGGCCTGATTATTAATAGAGGGTAAACTAAAAGCAAAACGTTTTGTATCTTCAGGGTGGAGAGGGATAGAAAAAAACAGTCCTTTAAATCAATCACTATAAGAGAAAAATGTAAGGGAATAGCTACAGGACTGGGCAGTCCTGGTTGTAGTACTCTCATAAGTTCCATGGTGTGACTGACTACCCGCAAGTCTTGGAGCAATCTCTATTTTTTTTGACTTTTGTTTTATTATAAAAATTGGGGTGTTCCACAGGCTATTGGAGTGCTCTAGGTGCCCCGCCACCATCTGTTCATTGATCAGTGTATGAGCTGCTATAATCTTCTCCTGAGTAAGGGGCCACTGATCAACCCAAACAGGGTCATCAGACACCCAGGTTATCTTGGATGCTACCCGTGAGGTCGGAGAAGAGAGCAAGGCCTCTCCTGAAAATGTGAGGATGAGTAGCCTATATCAAGGTGGTCCCTTTTAGGAATAACTGGAAGAGGTTCTTTTCTTCCTTGACTGTTTTTACAAAGCCCCTGAGCAGGAAAGAAACCTTGTTGCAACGTCTGATGAGCCACCAGGGAGTTGGGACGAATCAAAAATGCCCCCATATCCAGTAACACATCACACCCCATAGATTGACTGGTATACGGGGGAGGACATAAGGAGAGAGATAACCAGAATGGCCTGTATCCCTCCAGCTTTTCAGCACTTTTGCTAGGGTGAGAAACACTGCCCACCCCCTGCAGGTCTGCAGCGGCCTCACCCAGAGGCCATGCTTTAGGCCAGCGGTGTTGGGCAATAACTGGAACACCCGCCCCTGTGCCTAGAAGCCCTCTGAATTTTTTTCCTTCAATAGTCAATTCCATCTCCGGGCAATTTAGTTTAATTTGCTGAACCCAATAGGTGTCAGAAGACCAAAGCCCTTGGGTCCCCTTTCCTTATTTATAAATTTTCCAATTTTTGTCAAGGGAAGAATGACTAATTGAGTGACACGAGAGTCTGAGGCTACACAGTATTTTGAGTGGATTGAACCATAATCTTGATTTCCCCTGTGTAATCACCATCGATGACACCAGGGAAAACCTGAAGACCTTTTAAAGTAAGACTGCTGCGGCCTAGCAGGAGTCCCACTTACCCTGAGGCAGTAGTAGGAAGAGACTCTATAGACTCCAGTAGGAACAATTGGGGGTCCCATTTCAGGAGTTATCACAGCCATGAACCTGGAGGAGGGACTGAGGTCCAAGCCTCCGATGTCTGCTGGTGCTCACCAGAGGTCAGAGACATGTTTGGTGGGGGAGGGGAGGGCTGAGGAGGAATTGAGGAATGAGCCTTCATTGTTTGATGGGCCCTGGGCAGGCCCCACTGAAAGTTTCCGTGAGTGGGACGGCCTTCCACATCAACTTTAGACCTACACTCAGTTGCCCAATGACACCTTCGTCTGCACCTTGAACAGACATCAGGTTTATTTATTTATTTATTTACTTTTTTGGTAGTGGGAATCGAATTCAGGACCTTGCGCTTGCCAGGCTATATCCCCGGCCCTGACATCAGGTGTTTTTAGAGGAACAGCTGACGGCTGTGTTGCCCTTACAGACGTTGCAGAGCCGTCTCAGGCGAAATGTCCCTCGTTTCCACAATGAAAACAAACAGCCTTGCTTTTCCCCCTTCCTCTAGACTGTGCATGAATAACCTGAGTGACAGCGGCTGCCAACACAGCCCCCTGTACATACGAGGGGCCAATAGCTGCACAGATCCGAGTCATCTCCCGCAATGTGGCCCGCCTTTTGTGGGCTCTTAATGCCTCTTTACGCCATTTACTTGCATCTTCAAAGGCCAGCTGCAGAACTATTCGTTTGCTAGCTTCTGCGTCATTTATCATCCTTTCACTAGCCTGCAATAATCGTGCTTCGAGGTCTTGGAAAGGTTCCTCTGCTCCCTGATGAACAGAAGCTAAATTAAGGGATGTCGCTCCCTTAGAGGGGAGTTCCCTCCAAACCCTCAACACAGCCTTCTTGGTTTGCTCGTATATTTGCAAGTCAAAGGTAGGTTGATTGTGTAGCAAAGGCACCTTCACCAGTTAGCATATCTTTTGTAATGGCTATGTTGTGAGTAGCATTCCGAGCTGCCTGGTCAATGCAATATTCAAGGAAGTTTGCTTTCCGCATCAGATAGTCTCCTGGACTTCAGTATGCTTTAACTATTCCTTTCCAATCATTTGGGGCCATAATCTCTTGTCCTACAATTTCCAATAAACTCAAGGTAAAGGGAGCATATGTAGCAACCACTTGTTTTAATTCTTTTAAGGTATTACAAGGTATAGCGTCATAACGATGTATAACTTGTTCCGGATTTTGGGGGACTTGAACTTCAATAACAGGGTAGATATGTTGAAAACCCTCCCTCCATGGGCTCCCCTGCCCGTCTGGCTTTTTAAAATGCTAATTGCAAGGGAGACAGAGAAAACTTCTCTACTCCGAGAGGCAGACGTTTTACCCTGTGATGCAACAAAATTTCTCTGAGCTGAAAAGGTCAGGATCGCCACCTGTGGCTCAGTTAGATTTATCGGGTGCTGTGAAATAGAATTTGTGGACAAACACTTCTCTGGTGGGGAAAGGTCTCTGTTATCCCCCATGTCTCCTTTCTGGTTAGGTTGAGCAAGGCTAGAGGGTTCAACTCTGTCGGCGGTGCCACTGTCCCACCATCCTTGTCCTGCTTGGGCTCGGGACTTAATTTTAAAGTAGAACTCTGAGGCAAGTCCTTTGTGGTTCTAAAACCCCTTTTAACCCAAATCCAGAAAAGAAAGGTAAATACAGGAATCAAGCAAGCCAAAGCCACTTCTGCATACAGGTACTTCTGTGATTCTTGAGACTGTAGTTGTTCTATTTTAATTACTAATAATGCAATATACCTCCTAAGCCTATTTTTTATAACTATATTGTTTAAGGTCAGTAGACCTCCATGCCCCGCTCTTAACACCAGATAATTGTCAGTATAACATTCCAGTGCTAACTACTGACCTACCAATCCACTTCCCCTACCCTGTTGTGCACACAGATTCTGGGGAGTGTCCTCCCGCCAGCTGGGGGTCCCTGCTCAGGCGCCAATCTGTGGGACTCGGTGGTCTCTCTGTGGTCCCTAGGAAAAAATGGCAAGAGGATTTAGAAAATAAAGACAAGAGACAATATCCTGGGTCAGGTAGAGCTACCTCTTGCTTGATGAGCACGAGGACTGACTTCAACGGTAGGTGCGCTTACTTATACATTTACAAAGTTAGTATCCTGGGGGGTACTGTTGCCTAGTGACTAATGACTGTAATTGTCCCGGCAGGATACTTTTTTTATTTATTTTTATTTTTATTTATTTTTTTTTTTTTGGTTTTTCTCCGGTACCGGGAACCGAACTCACGACCTTGCGCTTGCCAGGCAGGCACTTTGCCGCTGAGCTAAATCCCCAGCCCCAGGATACTTTTTTTAATACTGAGGTAGCTTGACTGCTTGAGACACTGGCTCTGTCCTGCCCTAACACAGATGACCAACAACCAGCTCCAGTGGCTCCCAACACCTGGGACGGAGCTAGGTGTTGTGGATACAATGCATAAAGACTAGGCAGGATTATGCGGTAATTAAATGCATCGTGGAGCCAGGCTGTCTGGTTTCAAACTGCAGCTCTGCCCCTTACTAGTTCTGCAAGTGGCTCAGCCGCTTTGTGCCTCAGTGTCCTCGTGTGGAAAAGAGCAATAATGACTGCACCTACCTGACAAAGGTCACATGACAGCTAACAGGTACAGAAGCAGAGAACACACCACCTGGCACGTCATCCGTGTTTCATAAGTGTCACACAAACATGAGCTATGATCAAAACATACAGTGACTGTTTAAACGTAAAACATTTATTACAGTAAAAGACACTGTCCCCCGCTTTGAACACACTTATCCCTTCGTTCCTGACACTTTTTGCAGCAGTTCTGCAAGGCGTCTTCTGTGCCTTTATGAGGTGTGATCAAAACCACAGTGAATGGAGGCTATCCTTTCAGGGATCATTTCTACAGTACATTACTAGAGAAGCTTCTCTGATCGTGCAGAGTACCAGCAGCCACAAGGAGGAGGCGCAGTGCTCCTTCCTGAGCGTGGAGCCGGCTCTTGGTGTTGGTGTGCTACAACTGCCACTGGCCGACTGTCGCTCTTGCTTTCTCCTTGGAGGGAGCAAGAGGGAAGGAATGCAGCCTGAGTAGGCTCCGTTATTTTAAAAAAACGAAAACAGTCAATGCTGCTGCTTGGAAGGCAGGCTTGTAAAAGCACTAGGGCGGGCCCTCATCCACTAACTCCCTAAATCTGGCACTGAGCCACTTCTGTTCTTCCTCAAAGTCAAAATGACCATGAGACGTGAATGTTCTCGATGGATTCAGAACACTGATGCAGCCGTCGCAGTGCAAAGAAAGAGACCCGTGAAAGAGGACTTGCAGGACTGCTTCAGCAAGTGGCAAGAGCAATAAGTGTGCTCAAAGGAGGGGAAGTATTTTGAGGGAGATTAATGACAGTGTTTCTTTTTCTGTTAAGAAGTTGAAAGAAAAAAAGAGTAAACATTCACACTATTTTCCCATCACACCTTGTGTACCAGTCCTGGTCTTTGAGAAGTTCATGCAAGACTGACGGGCACAGGATATTTCGGTATGGTGTGCAGTAAATTTAAGGAAATAATATTAGGGGCTGGGGATTTAACTCAGCGGCAAAAGCACCTGCCTGGCAAGCGCAAGGTCGTGAGTTCGGTTTCTAGTACCAGAGAAAAAAAAAAAAAGGAAATAATATTGATACCTGACGAGATCGGGCGTGTTCAGGGTGGTATGGCTGTAGACATAGTATTGATATCTAACTACAGTCCCTGATCCAATGTTGTCCAGTGTTGTCCTAATTTTATATGTATATATATATGTTATATACACACACACACACACACATTTGGTACTGGGAATCCAATTCAAGACCTTGTACTTGCCAGGCAGGTGCTGTGCCACTGAGCTATGTCCCCAGCCCCCTAATTATATTGTTGGTAGCGCTTCTCTCTCCAAGCCAGAATCCAGGCTAGGGTATGGTGTCCTGTCTCTACTATCTGAAGGCCCTGGGCCAAAGCAGTAATGAAATTCCACATACTATATCTCTAAATATGTAAAAATTTTCTAAAACTGTTAATTTGTTCTCTCCTCCTGCTTTGACAAATACACCTACATAACAATCTGGAAGTTCATGTCTGAGTGGACTTTTTTGGTCCTAGCGATGGGACCTGGGGCTGGCCGTGTGAAGGGCTGAGACGGGACCCGGTGCCCGCTCTGACGAGGGCGGTGAGTGCTTGCCAGGCACAACTTCCCTCCAGAACCACGTGGACAGAAGCCAGTGAGACTTAAGCCTCCCTTTTTTGAGCTGCTACCATGAAAACAACATTACAGTAACATATAATTACCACAGTGATTTTCAAAGTCTTTGCTATAAAATGCAAATGACAGTGAAACTTGTTTAGAGGACCACCTGTTGGAACTTTATAGTGTGCAGGAGCTCCTTATGGGAAATAGGGTTGGGCAACTCGTGCTGTTAGAAAGCCTGGGTGGGGTGCCTGTGAAATCCATGTGGCAACCCCTGAGCAGGGTGGCTGGCCTCACTCGGGTCGCATGGGATGCCTCAGGCTTAAAACTAGAGGTCCTACTTCCCAGCAGCCCCTTCAGTCTCAAGCAAAAGTTTAAAATTGTTATGGATAGGCTGGGCATGGCGGTGCATGCCTGTAATCCCAACACTCGGGAGGCCAAGACAGGTGGATCATTCTGAGTTCGAGGTCAGCCTGGGCTACAAAGTGAGCTCAAGCCCAGCCTGAACTGCATAGCAAGACCCTTTCTCAAAAAAACCAAAAAAAAAAAAAAAAAAAAAATTATGGCTAGGAAATAGAAAACAGGAATTTCTCTTTAAAAAGAAAATATAACTATTTGGTTGCTTGATTTGGAAAGAATTGATAAAGAGAGTTGAAATCAACATGTATTCTTTTTTTCTTTCTTTCTTTCTTTCTTTCTTTCTTTCTTTCTTTCTTTCTTTCTTTCTTTTTGCAATAGTAGAGGGATTGAACTACCCCAAGATACGCTATAACTCAACTGTATCCCTGGCCCCTTTTATTAATCTTTTAAAAAATTTTGGAACAGGTCTTGCTAAGTTCCCCAGACTAGACTTGAACTTGTGATCATCCTGCCTCAGTCATCCAAGTAACTGGGATTACAGGTGTGTAGCACTGCACTCGGCATGACTTTTTACTGAGTGGACACACACGTTTCTGTCCTTGCTAAGCTGCAATCTGATTCAAGGAACAAGAAATAGACTGGTATAAAGTTAAATTAGCCTAGTGTGGTAGTGCATGCCTATATCCCTAGCACTCTGGAGGCTGAGGCAGAAGGATTGCATCCAGTTCAAAGGCAGCTTGGGCTGCATAGTGAGTGCAGACCAGCCTAAACTACACAGCAAGACCCTGTCTCAAAAGCAGACAAACAAACAAAACAAAACAAAACAAAACAACCCCAGAAAGCCTCATAAACGTAAATCAGAGTTGGATATTAACACAAGACAGCAAGAGAAATGGTGAGATAAGGGGGCTAACAGCAGGATCCACTGTCCTCTCAGGAACTGCCATGGGAAAGGAGAGCAGAGCAAAGGATGCCCGTGGGCCCTGTGGTACTGATGGGAAACTTTAGGAAATGATTATGCTTTGCCCAGTGCGGAAACCCGGAGGGGTCTGGGCACAGAGAGCTGAAGCAGGTAGGTCGTCGGTGGCCGGTCCAGCGGAGGCAGAGCCCAGGAGCAGCGGCAGCAGAAGGCGGGTGGGGCGCCTAGAAGCAGCGTTAGGAGGAGGAGGTGGAGGGAGAGGGGAATGCAGCGAGACAAAGCCAGTGTCCCGGATGCTCTGGGACCCCAAGTGCCCGCCAGCGCGGGTCGAGGACTCTTCCCCGCGTGTGCACAAACACCGTGTCCCCCATATCTTCCAAGGTCCAAGCCCTAAGGATAAAACGGCGTCGCAGCTGTCTATTTGATCATCGCGACAGAACGCAGCAGCGGGGCTTTCTCCGGGCAGTGGTGTCCGGGCAGTGTCGGGGCGGTGGTCTCGGGGTGGTGGCCTAAGGGAGGGTGAGAACAGCTGCTTCCAGGCCTCAAGTAGGGGGCTACACGAGGAGGACGGCCCCTCGGGTCCCCAGTGTCAGAGCTCACCACACTCCTTTAGGCTTCTGTTGCCAAACTTTTTTCAGAAAACAGATCGTAGGGCCGGGGATATCGCTTAGCAGTACAGCGCCTGCCTGCTAAGTGCAAGGTCCTGAGTTCGATTTTTGGTACAAAAACAAAACAAAACAAAACAAAACAAAAAGCAAACATTTGTCTCAGCTTTGTGAGGCTGAGGCAGAAAGATAGCAAGTTTGAGCCCAGCTTGGACAATTTAGCAGCTTAGAGAGACCCTGTTTCAAAACATAAAATAAAGTACTGGGGGTGTAGCTCAGTTCAAAGGCTCTGGGTTCAATCCTCAGTACCACAATGCACACACATGCACGCACACTTAATTTTATTCACCTCTGTTTAGAGGAAGCAGGCAGCCAGCAATCTGCCGCCTTGGAAAAATAGAACCTAAACAGGAAGTTCGTTTTATTGGGTCCTAAGAGGGACAGCTGTGGGGAGCTCGGAGCCACAGAGCAATTGGAAAGGGACCGTGGAGTTTGGAGTGAGATCTGAGGGCTATGGCTTCTTTCCCCCCGCACAGTCCGGCTCTTCCCATCTTCCTGGAGAGTTGTGGAAGCAGGGAAGGGGCTTTGTCACCCACAGACGCTGGCTGCTGCGTGCTCAGACATTTGAGGGCTCCGGGAGCAAAGTCAAACCCAACAGGACAGAAGCCCCGAGGTTTAGAGTTTTCGTGGTTCCTGAAACAGTTGATGCGAGATGCATTTCCCACATGTCCCACTGCAGGTTGCTATGGCAGTGACTTTCAGCACTGACTTCTTATCCCGTTCTTTCTCCCTTTCTCCCTGCTGTACCTCAAGGCACAGAAGGTTGAATTAAATGAAAACAGTCATTTCAGAACACATTCGCAGCGACAGTCTGAGCAGGACCCTTCTCTCTCTTCAGGCTGGCTTTCGTACCAGCCACATACTCCTGCCGCCTGCGCAGAGCAGCTTCCCACCCTGGGGATGGAGACGCGCTCTTGGGCATGCGGTCATACGGGGTGGCCGGGTCAAGAACAGACCACACTGTACAGCGGTGGCCCCGTGGATTCCACCACTTAGAGGCGTCGTAGCCATCTCTGCATGATGCCTGCACGATGCTGATTTCGTCAGAGCTCATCCCCATCGGTGAACGAGGGACGACTTGCGTATATTCCTGTACCTCTGGGGTGTGTTGCGTGAGGCTGCCTCACGCACACGGGCCGGAGAGGGGAGGCGGAAGTGCTAAGGGGCTGCCCGAGGAGCCATCCCCCCTTTGAAGGAACTTGAGAGATGCGCTGCTCAACAACTTCTGTTTCCATCTTGTCAGCCGAAATGTTGCTGTTTGCCTCTTCCTGTGCACCTAGGATGACGGGAACGAAGTGACCTGCAGTAACATGAAGGAGAGAAGATCGAGGTGCCGGCAGGCCTGGCATCTGGCGACAGCGTCCATCCTGTGTTGCTGCTGGCTGTCCTCTTGTGCCCTCACATGAGCAACAGCACAGAGAACAAGCTCATGTCTCTTCTTAGAGGGGCACAGATCCCATGCTAGGGCCCCCCCTCCTAACCTCCTCTATCCCTGGTCGTCTCCCAAACACCCTGCTTGCGAATACCATCACACTGAGGGTGAGATTTGAACACATAAATCTGAGGGAGCCTTGAGTCCACCACAGGGGAAATGACGCTGAGTAGACAGGAAGCTATCTTCGTCATCTGTAGAAACAAGGAAGGCTTTGCCAGAGATTTCCATGCAGGGCCAGAGGCAAAGAAACAAGGTCAGAGCGGGGAGGCTTCCTGGCTGCATTCCACCTGCACCCCTTCCTCCAGTGCGGAAACGGGAAGGAGGGACCGTGGCGACTTTCCTTCCCTGACGTGTGTTTAGAAGCAAGAGAGGCGCAGGGAAAGGGCAGGGATGAGAGGAAGCCTGGGAACATGGATTCCATGTGGATGTGGGAGGGCAGGGCGGTGGGCTTAGCCTTCCTATTTCTGTCTTTTTTACAAGAGCAACTTGCCTTACTCCACTCAGGAAAATACTGTCAGCGTGTTATCTGTGCGGTTTAAGAGTCTATAGATTAAACCCAGATTTGAAGCTGATAAAGAAATTTGTGTGGAATACTTTGTAAAAGTCACCACTTAAACCCAAGCGAAGGAGGAAGCAGGTAGATATTTCAAAGTACTCAACAAGCAAACAGAAAACCTCTCACTTGTTCAACATGGGTCTCACACGTTTAAAGATTGTCGTTCCTGGGAATTGCTGATAGGGCTGAATTTTTTACTTCGGTTGAACCTAAGATGACAGTTCCAGCGCTGCAAGAGACCCGGCTTCTTTTCAGTACTTTTCAGTGTCCCCGTTAGTGGGCCCCACCCTTGTGTGCCCGTTTCTGCTGGCACCTGTCATTGTCCCTCGAGTGCAGCTCAGGGACTCGACACCTTGTCCACTTTCTCCCCTCTGAAATCTGGAAGGCCGGTCCCTGGGACACACTGATCCCCACTTCAAGCTCTAGCACTGAGGTCCCGCAGACTCAATGTCGGGATGCACTCGTGAGTTCTTTCCCTGATGTAAAAGAAGCCAGTATTTCCCTGACACTTGGTGCAGAGCCGCTTCGCCACGCCAACAGAGAGGCTGCGAAGTTGGCAGAACCCTGGCAGGAAAAGTGAAAGTCAGAGTGGAAGCAGAAGGAAGAAGTTACATCGCTTCCTCCTGACTCCGTTCCATTTGGTGCAGCTCAATTTCCAAAGACATCTAAGCTACGGTCAATATTTGCTGGGATCGGAAAGTTTTGTTCCTCCAACACTCATCTGTTGAAATCCTAACCTCCAAAGTGATGATATTGGAGGTGGGGCACGTGGGGGATGATTAGATCACAGTGAGACTGGCACCCTTATGAAAGAGGTCCCAGAGAGCCAGCTGGCCCTTCTACCTTGTGAGGACACAGCAAGAAGGTGGCCAGCTGCCGCCATCTTTGAGCCAGACGGCAGGCCCCTGCCACACTCCCAACTCCACAGCCTCCAGCACTCTGAGAAAGAGAGGTCTGCTCAGGTGATGCCGTTTTGTTACCCAGTCTGAGTGGACTAAGATGATGACTACACATTTGTTCTAACTCACACGATATGCCTACAATTTGGTCAGTTACTGAACTCAGGGAAAAACAGATCCTCTTCACCCTGCTTGAGATCTGACTACATGAAGGCAGCGGGCTGCTGGGTGGTCAGTCCTTCCAGAATGTTCCCAAGCCTCCATGCCGCCTGCCTCCTCATCACTCACTTGGCCCTGAGAAACCCGTCTTCTCTCCTTGCTCCTGGCGATTTGGTTTATGTGTCTAATTTCTCCGAACCAACTTATATGCATTATGGTCTCATAATTACACGGTGTCTCTGTGTCATAAGCCCAGGCTATGATTTGGTGAGCTGGTGCCTGCCGCAGGGCTCACTTCTGCTGTCATCCATCCCAGTCTTCTTGTTTCTTTTGTTCTTTTGTTTTGGTTTGTTTTTTTTGTGTTTGGTTTTTGTTGTTATTCTTCTTCTTTCTTTGAAAAACACCAACTCGTCCAAGACAGGAGAGGGTGCCAGGCAGGCGGAGGGTTCCCATGGCTCCAAAGACTAGGAGATGGAGGAGGGGAAACTTCTCTGTCCTCTTTCTTGGATTCCTCCCACATCCGGACCCACATCCTGCTCTGCATGGACACAAGAGGCCCCAGGGGTAACTGCAGAGCCCACGAAGAATACGCACCCCCACTTCTCCGTCTTGTTTCTGTACTTTGGGAGGCACTCCCCAATCTCCAGCACCAGTTGCTCTTGACCTCTCCATTCAGCTACCCCTTATTTTAAAAACTACTGAGCTCTTTGGTCACCCCAAGACATAAAAGACTAAAAACTGGCAACTCACAGTATTTCTTTCCCCAAATGTACCTCCATTTTGGCAAGGACTAAGACTGCAGGTTTAAGGGAACAGTGGGTACACTGGCAGTGGGATATCAGACACTGCCGGCAGCCTATAGGGAGGCTTTGCAGGTTGGTGGAAATGATGAAATCTAAAATCATATGATGGAAACAAAAGTAAAATTCACTGCGCTCAAACTAGTCCTGTCTGTAGGCTTGGGGTAAAAATATCTAATTCTGTGTGGGGTTAAATCTTCTACTGACTCCTCAGTCCCGAAAGGAGTTCTCTGTGACCTTACAACCTTATAATTTCCAGTGGCAACTAAAGAAAGGTGTCCAGTGGAATTTCCCAATCCCACCCTCTCCTCCTCTCTGTCCCAAACACCTAGAAGTGCTGGCTGAATGCGCTGTGCTCGCGGGTCAGCTTACCCTTCCAAGGGTGCTTGTCAACACTTTTTTTTCTGGTATGGGGAATCAAACTCAGGATCTTGCACTTGCCAGGCAGGCACGGTGCCGCTGAGCTACATCCCCGGCCCTGCAAGGGTGCTTGTCAGTGCTGGACTCGTCCTGTGTGGGTAGGCATCAGGTGATGAATCGCTGTATGTCACATGAATCCTGCGTATGTCAGGTGCTACAGCAGGTACTGAGTCAGAGATGGAAAGACCCGGTCTCTGCCACGAGGAGTGTAGAGTCCAGTGGGTAGACGGGCATGTGAACAGACACAAACTATTGAAGCATGAGCATGTTCTAGTACACGTATTTAGTGTGCAGGAAACAAAGCATTTCTAATTTTTGCTGCAAGTAAACTTGACTTTTGTTTTTCTGTTTTTTGGGTTTTTTTTGGTGTTGGTGATTGAACCTAGGGTCTGACGCAAGCTAAGTAAACACTTTCCACAGAGCTACACCCCCTGGTGCTGTAAACTTGGCTTCTCACTTGAGCCCTTACTCTGCCTGGGGCAGCAACGTAAAGTTGGGCAACAGGGCTTTCTCTGCCAGTCAAGCTCCGCTCTTTCTCCGCTTCACTGCAGTTGCGTCTCAACTCTGAGGGTAAGTCAGTGCCTTCTGATGAGGACGGGCAGCCTGCCTGGTGGAGGCCTCAGTGGCCGCCTTCCACCCGGTCCTCGGTTGCTCTTTCTCTTTCCACTGTTATCTCCAAATGTGTTTATCTTCTGGAAGGGCCCTGTGATTATCTGCTGCCACCCTCCTCCTTCCTACTAAGAAGTCTTCCTCAGGCTCACCTGGTTGCCTTTACCGTTTATACCCACGCCATTCCATACCAGACACAGGAGGACTGGGACACCGGTGCTTAGGGTTAGGTTCCCTCCACTCTGGGGACCCCAGCCACCCCGAAGTCCCTATAATTCCCCCCACTGCACCTTGAGAACTGGCCTGGCGCGGGACGCTTACCACAGGTGTTCTTGCTTCCCACTCTCGCCACCCCCCCCCTCTCTGGACCGGGAGAAGCTCATTCCCACGTGGGCTTGTGTCCTTCCACATCTATTGATAGAAATACCTCCACATCCTAACTTCCTCGTGAACTTAACTCCTGACACTGAAAAGCCAGATTCTGATGCCCAGAAGAAAGGGTTTTGAGGTTAGAAATATTTTTTTTTGTTAGGCCAGTACCTCTGGAATGAGTTTCACAATACACTTTTCTCTTTTTTGGTACTGGGAATTGAACTCAGGCCCTCACGCTTGCCAGGCAGGTGCTGTGCCACTGAGCTACGTCCCAGGCCCTACTGAAAAACTCTACTTTTCAGTGCAAAACCTGGGTGGGTCTTATCATCCTTGTCTGTGTTTTTGCCCTACCAGACTTATGTCGAGGGCAGTGGATACAGAACACCTTCACTACTGCCGGGTGGGGCCAGGGGAGGTGGCAGCAGATACTGGGACTAAAAAATGTCACACAGTCCCAGTGAGACCCACTAACACCCCCACTATAAGAACTAAATTTTAAAAGACTGACAAAATGGAGTGGCTAAGAATGCGAAACAACTGTGGCCATAATTTGTCTCTATCGCCACCTCTCTCCCTATCCTTTAAGAGTATGAACTAGAAAACTCCTTGTTAGTATCCACTAAATCTATCTACTAGGCCTGTACCATTCTTGGGTCTATTCTCAGTTGAGTCCCTCTTTGTCTTTTCTTTTCTTTTTTTTTTTTGGAGACAGGATCTCACTAGGCAGCCCAGGTGGCCTCCAACTCTCAGTGATCCTCCTGCCTCAGCCTTCTGAGTGCTGGGATGACAGGCCTGTGCCACCTCCAGCTCTGAGTACCTAGATTTACTAAAAGATAGGAACAAAATCTTTCGTAGCAGTGTCATTCATAACAGTAAAACAAGCAGTTAGTCATCTTTCCGTCACTGTGACAAAAACCCAGAAGTTGATTTTGGCTCTGAGTTTTGGAGGCTTTGGTCCTGATCAGTTGGCCCTGTTGCTTTTGGGTCTGTGGGAAGGCAGCTCATCATGGCAGGGAATGTGTGGTGGAATGAAGCTCAGAGAGAGGGAGGGAGAGAAAGAGAAGGGAGGAGAGAGAAAGGAGAGAGAAAGGGGTGAGGCCTCAGTGTCCCCTTTGAAGGCGTCCCCTCCCCAGTGACTAGAAGACCACCCGCTAGGCCCCGCCTCTTACAGACTGACCACCTCTAACACACGGGCTTTGGGCGCATTCCACACTAAATACAGCACAAAGCAAAACCCTAGAAAAAGCTAGGGATGAGGCACACCTGTGATCCCAGCACTCTGGCAGGCTGAGGCAGGAGCATCACAAGTTCAAGCCTACCCTGGGCAATTTAGGGAAAACTTGTCTCAAAAAACTATTATTTTTAAAAGTATATTTTAGTTTTTTTGAGACAGAGCCTCTCTATGTAATCCAAGCTGGCCTCAAACTTGTAGAAATACTCCTGCCTCAGCCTCCCAAGTGCTGGGATTACAGATGTGTGCCACCACACACCTGGACTTCAAAAACATTTTTTTTTTTAAAGGGCTGGGGATGTCGTTTAGTGTTGGCCCTGGGTTCATTTCCCAGTACCACAAATAAAGATGTGAAACCTAGAAAAATTTTAATGCTTAGTAGGAGAAGAATTGATACAAGACAGCCACACAAGGGAGAACTGTCCAGATATTTTTAAAAACTATGTCCACACCCAACATCATAGATGAAGCTGGCATAGTACTGAACACAAGGAGCCATTATAAAGAGATATGAGCTGGGTGTGGTGGTGCAGGCCTGTAACCCCAGCACTTGGGAGGCTGAGGCAGGCAGATCCTTGCAAGTTTGGGACCAGCCTGGACTACAAAGTGAGCTTAAGGCCAGCTTGAACTGCATAGCAAGACCCTGTCTCAAAAAGACACACACAAAAAAGAGATATGATTCCATAAGATCTCATTTATCTGAGATCCCAAATTAGGCAAAATGAAACTACAGCAATAGGAGTTAGATTGGCGGCACCTTCAGGGGCCATCATCCAGTTGGAGCGGGTGTGGGGCCTGCAGCAGAGCCGGAAATGTTCCAAGTCTTCATCTGGGGGCAGCTGCACAAAGGTATGAAAACGGAAGTATTCACGGAGCTTCGCAGTTAAGATTCACGCACCTTCCTGCCCATAACTTCTACTTTGATATCGGAGAGAAGACCATGGGATTTCAGGGCACAAAGGGCCCTGCCTCCCGGTGGGTGCCGTTGGTGCTCTAGCAGCCACAGCAGGGAGCAGAGGCACGGGCTGCCTAGGACAGGCAGGGAAGGTGTCCTCGAAGGATGGGAGCGGGGACCCGGGCTCAGGCGTGCCAGCCAGTACAGGAGATTGGTGTTTTGTCCATGAGAAAAGTGACTCTTGAAAAAGAGAAGGAATAAAAACGCAAAGATAGAATTGAGAAAGGATTTTAGGGCTGATGACCAAGAATTATTCATTTGGACGTAGAGTCTGAGGCCGAAAGATATAACTGGATGATTCTCAGCTCTCTCGTCTCAGCATTTGAGGAGAGGGACACAACATCCACTGGGACAGTGGAAGAGTGAGAAAGAGGAGGTTCCCAGTGGGCCATGAGAACTCAGCTTCGGACATGCTGAACTCGAGGTACTCCCAGGACATCTGCCTGGAAACTCCCAGAAGTCCCTGAGCCATGCACACGTGGAGTTCAAAAGAGAGGACAGCATTAGAGATGCCTGCAATTGAGGTAGGAGGCAGCTACTAAAACAGAAGCCAGCAGATAGACTGAAAAGTGGTCAGAGACAGGAAGAAAATCAAGAAGGATGCAGAAACCAGAGGGTAAGAAGACCCCTAAGCCAGCCAGAGCCGGAGGAAAATGCAGCTCAAGCTCCCAGGGAGGCAGAACTGAGCCAGAGCTGGATGACCTGAGGGTATCTCTCTGTTTCCTCACTTCTGCACGGTGCTTCTCCCCAGGCCTGAATTCCCTTCCCATAAAACAGCTAACTAAGAAATTAGTGTATTATACATAATAATGCAATTACACCTACTACGTATAATGTAACGGCAGGGTTGTTTTCCTAGATGTGTGAAATTCGGTCTAGAGGATTCTTTGAAGTCATAGGGAAACAGGGCCTTCACATTTTCTTTCTCACATTTCCTCATCATCTCTAAAATTAAGAGCCCTCAACATTCATTAATGTCACTGTGGACTGAAAAACAAAATGAGGTCTTGAATTTCTCGACCTCTAGATGTCGGCTCTGTGGAACAAGTTCCAAACGGCCCACATCACGCAGCGCCCACATCAGACGCAGCAGTGGTATTCTGCACCCGTGGAAGCAGAAAACCACATTTTGCCAAGTATAGTCCTAATGCCCATGTTTTAAAACGAGTGCAATGGACACTCGCTTTTGGATGTTTTCTTTTAGCCCCACAGCTTCTAGAATTGCCAGGTATTCAAAATGCTTTTCTTGTTACTAATAAAATATTTAGCGTTCTTATTTTCTGAGCCTGTTCAATAATTTAGCAGGTCAACCTAAGGAAATCTGCACATTGTCCAAAGGCACAGAGCATAAAATTGTCCGACTGCCTAGTGAGGAAAATTTTGAGACGTGCTCAGGGACGAGAAGCGACACACGTTCCTGAGCTCCCCCTCCCCCATTTCCCACCAGGTCTAATGTGACGTAAGTGTGTGTTTATAAGGCGTCTGCTGCTATAGCGCCTGGCCACTTATTTGCCCATGCCTGCACGCATCACTGCTATTAGTGAGAGACGCACTTAGTTTCCAAGTGCGCTGTATTATTTATAAGGATGGTTCTGCGAGATGTCATCACCTACGTTTATGACCGATAAGGTACTTCTCCTAGACCTCGCTCTCTGCAGAGATGGCACTCTCACTCTCTATGTTTGAAATAATTCAGGGCCACAATAATCATCACGAAATGGTGCTCAAGTTATGAACCCAAATCCTCCCGTGCTAGAGATCAGTGGGTGGAAATAGTCTCATCTTTGAGAGTTTTAAGTGTTTGATGACCTGTGTAACACTGCACAGGTACTGTGTGTGTATAAGCTTTGTAGACTATAAACTGCTCCCTGACTGTTGCAGCAGGGACAGGGCAGTAAGAGTTGGGTTTCCACTCTTTTTGAGTGTTTTGAAGGTTAGCTATCCTACAGTAGGTACTCAGCAAATGTTTGTTGAATGAATGCATGATTGAATGAATTATCTTTGTATAGATCTTATGAATTGTGGTCCAGAAGAAGACCAATATGAAGACCCCTGGAGGTGTGATGGAGACCACATGAAGTGGCTCTGAGCAGGATTTAATTTTTTTTTTTTTGTCTTTTTGAGACAGGGTCTCACTCTGCAGTTCCGGCTGGTTCAGGCTGGTCTTGAACTCACTTTATGGCCCAGGATGGCCTTGAATTTGCAACAATCCTTTTGCCTCAGCCTCCTCAGTGCTGGGATTACAGGCGTGCACCACCAGGCCCAGCTCTGAGCAGGATTTAAATTAACCAATTGGCTTTTCATGATTACTTGTGCGTCTGTCCCAGGCCTAGGCCCCTTGTCTGGAGATGGGCAGTGGACTCATAGTAAGTGAACCTCTGTGAGTCACTGGTCCGGACTGACTGAGGCGCGTAGTGGTCAGTGAAGCAAAGGACAAGACAAGGTCACCTCCAAGGACACCTGGCTCCACCTTCAGTTAACTAGATAAAGACTGTAGCTGCTGCAGGCATTCACTCCTGGGTGGAGACCTTCCTGGAGATAACACGGTTCTCCTAACTTGACATAATGCCTTACTTGGAGAAGCCCTTGAGAAATTCCCACCTTTCTTCAGTGTTCCCCTCCCTTGTTAAAATAACTAAATAAATATGGGCCGCCCAAAGATCTTGGTCTTAGCCCCCAGAGAATCTCCAATTCTGTGAGAGGGTTTTGATCCCCCTGGAGCCCTCAAATCATACCACGTGTCTCATTCACTTAAGCGTTTGCCGTCCAGGAGTTTGGGAGACTGCAGGTCTGATCAGTCCACAGTAACTAAGGGACACTAATGTGTTAGGGGTGGGGATGATGAAAAGGAGCTCATAGCAATGACAATTTGTCAGCCTTGGGGTGCACTGCTGCTGTTGCTCTTGGGAAATTAGGAACTGGCTACCCGTGTGTCTGCTTGGGTAAGTGGAGACAAACCACTGCACTACACACTGTCCCAGTAATGATTTCCTGGTGGCAGCGGGTAAGATGCACTTGCCTCATAGCACCTGCCATGTTTTAAGGTCAGACTGAAACAGAATTTTAATTTAAATCCAGCTTCTCAGCACACTCCATTTTACGACCATCACATTTGATTCCCTCCCTATATCTCTAGCTTGAGGCTTTCAAATTTCATATGCATGCGTTTTCTATTCTGTTTTATACTTGCAAAGTATTAATGTAATACAGGACGTTAGAGTCATTTAATGAAAACACTTTGCTTTCTCTAATGGAGAAAGGCCACAACCCCAGCGTGAGAAGGGGAGGGAAGGAAGCCTCTCCTTGCCTCAGTGTCAAGGCTAACTTCTCCTACAGGTTTGAAGTACACCGGGGCTGCAAAGGGGATCAGAAATGTGGCACTTTGATTTGCCTTTAATTAGAAACTGGTGCTAACATACTTGAACTATGAAAAGGGAAACAAAGGTAATTTTACAGTTTTAAGCAGTTAGGAGATGAGTGGTAGCAAGTCCACCTTTGGGGTAGATCATTCTTCTTCTCTGTTTCCGTGGGGCACATGCAGCACCGTGTGGGTACATAACAAGGAACTGGGCAGGGCCTTTCTATCGGTCTGGCTGAAGTATTCCGGATGGCATTATTCACGAGTCTGGAGCCTCGACTGGGATGTCGGCAGGGCTGGGACCTCTCTTTGTGTGAGCTTTTGTTCTACGTGGTCCTTTAGTAGAACAGCCTGGCTTCTTCCATTTCAGTCAAGGTGTTCTAAAAGTGAAAAAATAGAACTGGATGTGGCGGCATATTTTTTGTTTTTGTTTTTTTCTAAGTGGTGGCACATTTTTGTAATCCCAGCACTCTGGGAGGCTGAGGTAGGAGGGTCTTAAGTTTGAGCCCAACCTAGGCAACTTAGTAGACTTAAAGAGACCTTGTTTCAAAATAAAAGTTTTAAAAAGGTCTGGGCTTGATCCCAGAAAAGAAGAGAAGAAAGGAAGGAAGAACAAAAGAAAGAAAGTGGCCCACACCTGTAATCCCAGCACTCAGTAGGCTGAGGCAGGAGGATTGTTGCAAGTTCGAGACCAGCCTGGGCTACAAAGTGAGCTCAAAGCCAGCCTGAACTGCATAGCAAGACTCTGCCTCAAAAAAAGGCGGGAGGAGGGCGGGTGGGACAAAGAAACTCTTTCTTAGGCTTGGGCCTAGAACTGGCACAGTGTCATTTCTGCCACATTCCATTAGACGGAGGGTCATAAGTTAGGCCGTATTCCCCCCGCCGAGGGGACGACCCAAGGCTCTCATACCAAGAGACCTCTTTGCTGGGGGCCCTCCTCAGAGCCTGGCTGCCACAGCTGCTGAATGAATGGCTTTGGCAGGTGTGACCCAGGACCTAACCAGTGATGGCAAACCTTTTAGAGACAGTGCCAAAAGCACCCCCAAGCAGCTTATTTACGGCAAAGCGCCAACGCTGCAGTTAAACCCGAACACTGAGGTTTTAATTTAGAAAAAACAATTCCTACATTAACATGCCTTTAGTCCTACAGGAAACACACGCAACCTGTGTGCCGCAGGTTCCCCACCACTGTGCAGCCACTGGAGGGGCGTCATCTTTATCTTCGGTAGAGACGCACACCCATACTGCCGCGCGAACAGTGGCTCATCGGAGAGCAGACACAGATCCCCGAAAGACCTGGGGCCGTCCTCCAGGATGAGAAACGCAACCCGGATCGGGTTTGCCGGCTGCGCTGGAACCCTGCAACCTGCTGGATCACGGGGCTCTTCCGACGGCGCGGGCCCCAGCGGGCGGGGCTGGCCGGGTCCGCGGTCACCCACGCCGGGACAGG